>NW_020172731.1:21610-67576 GCF_003031525.2 Neophocaena asiaeorientalis asiaeorientalis
ATATATATGTATATTTATTTATATATATTTTTAATAATAGTTTTTCTGTTTCATTTCTTGGGCTCTCTATTTCAGGAACACTAATTCCCATCTATAGAATTACATTTGTCATTCCATTTCCATTAGATATTCTTTAATAATGGTTAATATCTGGATTTTTTTCTCTGCATTCATTATGAATTACTTTAGATTTTTCTTTATTAATTTTATCTTCAGACAATTATATTTTGAAGTTGCAGTGTCTATTTATAACTATAATGGCAATACTTTTCAATATTTGCTGTCTTTGTATCTTAGCTTTGAAATCTTCCTTTTCAATTAATTCTTATATTTAATGTTTTTATCTCTGAGCTTTTGATTTACTGAATTCACATTCTTATTAAATTATTCTATTGCAAGACAAACTGGTATAGAATCTGTACATTGTTTGGTTTATATTACTAGATTGATTGTTTGCATACTGTTCTTTTTTGGGGGGGTATAATACAAATGTGTAGTTGTCATGTCAGCTCTCATTTTGCTTATGCTCAACATGGGCATCCACATGTAGACCATTGATAGGCTCTGATATTTAAAACTACCTATTTATTATTATAGTAAATATGATATTATTATCTGTTCCTTGGCTGTCCTCCCATGACCATATAAATTTCATATTTTGGGAGTTTTTGTGGTTCTGATTTCCTTTGTTCTGAGCAGAAGTAGCAATCTGTCAGGAAGAGTAAGGAAATAAGAAAATTTTACACAGAGGAAGGAGCTATTTATAATGGCAAGGCACAGAAGAGAGCATGACTTATTTAAGAGACTGCATAAAGTTTAGCTAGGCAGGGAGAGAGGCAGGAACCTATCTTCAAGGCTGTGTGAAACCATGACAAGTTTAAGGCATGAGTGTTTCATGATAAGATTTGCCTTGGAGAATATTCCTTTAACAGAAAATGTGTAGAATAGATTGGAAGAAGGCAAGACCAGAGGCAAGGGAATGAGTTGGGAGGCCTCTGTGGTAATCCAGGTTGGAAATGATGAATGGAAGGCATGTCTATGGAAATGAAGAGCTGGGGAGAACTGGGAGAAATATTAAGGAGGAGGAACGACTACTTAATGGATGTAGAGGCTAGAAAGAGGGAGGGAGAAATCAAAGAGAGCACTCAGGTTTCTGGCTTTGTTGCCTGAGCTTTTTTAATGTACTTCTCTTACAACTTATTTGTCTTTTTTTTTTTAATTGAAGTATAGTTGATTTACAATGTTTTGTTAGTTTCTGGTGTACAGCAGAGTGATTCAATTTTTCATATATATGGATATATACACACACACATATATACTTCTTTTCATATTCTTTTCCTTTATGGTTTACTACAAGATACTGAGTATAGTTCCCTGTGCTATAGAATAAGACCTTGCTTATCTATTTTATATATAGTAGTTTGTATCTTCTAATCCAAAACTCCTAATTTATCTCTATGCCCCCTTCTCATTTGATAACCATAAATTTGTTTTCTATAATATGTCTATGAGTCTGTTTCTGTTTTGTAATAAATTCACTTGTATCATATTTTAGATTCCACATAGAAGTGATATCATATGGTATTTGTCTTTGTCTGACTTACTTCACTTAGTATAATAATGTCTAGGTCCATCCACATTGATGCAAATGGCATTATTTCATTCATTTTTATGGCTGAGTAGTATTCCATTGTATATATGTACTACATCTTCTGTATTTATAATGGTTGTCTATATGTATCCTTACTTTGTAAGTTCCTTGACTGGAAGACCTAGTTCATGCCCATCTGTACAATGCTTTACAATGCTTAATACTGAGTTTTGGCCGATAGGAAGAATCCATAAATGTGCATTCAGTTAAATAAACTATATAGGAGATAAAGAAAATCTTAACCATGTCCCCTTTTAAGCAGTACTAATATTTGATTTGCTCCCTTCCCCCACCACACATAGGGCTCTGAGGCAAACAAATGAAACTAATGAAAAGTGAAAAATAGTGTAGTCACAATCATGTGCAATATGGTACTTAAATTATGGCCACTCAGGATGCACTGGGTAAGCTGCTAAGAGAAAGCATTGTTACCTCCATATTTCTCTGACAGCTTGTTAGTGGTGCACCGGTGTTCCACTTTTGTTTTCTTAAAAAAAAGGTAGCGTTTCTTTGTTTCAACCCGGATGCAGTTTTGGACTTCTGCCTTCGTTAGACCTAGGAAATGGAATACAAGCAAAAAACCCTGAGAATGTACCATGGAGAATTCAGGGAAGAGGAACATGAGGCTCTGGGCACTTGGGGAGCTACAGGTACTCCATATCAGCACACAACTCCTCCACTCCCCGTGAGCTCAAATGATTAATGGCTTTTACTACAGAGGCAGTCCTTCACAGGCCCTGGGACGTGCTGAAGAGAAGAGGTATATATGAGTCCCTGCCGTCTCCCCCATGGGGATCATGTTGGCGTCTCCATGTTGCCTACACACAATAAATCTCTAAGCTTTCCTGTCCTGCTGGCCACTGCCCTTGTATAGCCTCACAAGTCAAGAGATAAACACATGCTCTGTTTGGTGCCCCGCTGACAGGCCTTCTTTTGGGGCCACAGCTGATTCTGTGAGAACTGAGTCCATATCCCTTCTTCCCCTCTTCACCACCTAAAATGTAGATCTCATTGGTCACCTCTCCTTCCCGGAACACTCATTCTCATACTTGGCTATGCTTCCTCTCCCTGACTTAGCTGCTCACTCCACCTCTACCTCCAAAACGCTTTCATTTTACTATCAGAAATTCTGACTTCCTGACTCATGAACTCTTCTTTTATGTCCTCAATGACTGTTCACTCTTTCTCCTCATCTTAATTCAAGCCTATACTTGATATATTTCCACTGTTGTCTCCAAGGGAGGTTGATGCTGCCTCATTCCCAGCCTCTTTAGGAGTTGGAGCTGGGCTTGATATCTTCCTACTTTCCCAGTGCTGCTTTCATAGGATGACACTCCACAGTTTTATAACTCTTCTAAAAGTCTTGTTGCTCTGAAGCTCAGGACATCCAATTCTAATTCCTTTGGTCTTCATTGTTCTTATCTTTTAACAAACTTCAAAGCATCATTTGTTAAAGATTTTGGTATCTGAATCAGTCTTTTCCACCCCAATGCTAGCCATTATTCTTAATGACTTCAAAACCGATGGGGATGTCAGGGATTGAGTGGGACAGAGCACAGAGAAACAGGCCTGGCTGTTTGGAGGCTAAGTTGTACTGCTTATCTGGGGTAATTTGAGGAGAATAAATGTTTCCTTTTTTTTTTTAATAGCTTCCCAAGTCACCTGACCTGACAGGCCTTCCTGTCAGGTGACTTCCCAAGTCACCCAAAACACCTAAACTAGAATCCAGTTTTTTTGATGTTTAGTTAAAAGTTGCCTTGAAAAATACAAGCTCATGAGACATAGAGCTGTTACGTGAGCTCTTAAGCAACTTAAAGCAAAGTAGTTTATCAGATACTGATTCTTAGGGTTGCAGGTTACAAGAGGCAGGGAAGAACGTTTTCAGAGCTGGATGTGTCATGTGAGTACGATGCTGAAATTTAAACCTGAGGGCGCAGATCAACGAGGAATGAGGCTGAGTAGATGGGGATGGGGCTTCCTACTTCACCGTTCTTTCAATAGTTTGACCCATTCAAAGAGATGTATTACAGGTTGGAGTAAAGAATTCTTGGTTTGATGGCTGTTTTGGTCAGGCTGAATAAACACAACTCATTTTTCTTCTGGTAGTATTGTTCTTATAAGTGGGTCAGGCAAATGTTTAGGCCACGTGAGGAAGTTAATACGTCTGTGGTGCACAACTCTTATCCTTGCATTAGGTTTCTATGATTTATAAGTGAAAATTAAATTGTATGTGACCAACTCACTAATTATAACATAATTAACTGTAAAGTTAATTGCATTTGCTGAGGGTTATAGGAGAATGCTTAAAGATTTGAATGATGAATCTCTCTTATGAGTCGTGGTGTTGGTCATGCAGTGATCAAAATATCAAGGCTTTATCAGTGAATTTCTGTGCCGGCCTTTTCTTCTTCACAAGATGTCCTATAGCTTGTGTCTGACCCATATCCACACTGACACAGGAGTTTCTTGATGCTGAAGCACTTGCCCTCTCAAGCCTGAGTGTCCCTCTGATGTGACACAGAGATGAGTATTTCAGCAATGTCCTCAGCTACTCTGACTGGGCACAGGTCAACAGTGTCAATCAAAAATGTCATACTGATAGGGGCTCCCCTGGTGGCGCAGTGGTTGAGTCCACCTGCTGATGCAGGGGACACGGGTTCGTGCCCTGGTTCGGGAAGATCCCACATGCCACAGAGTGGCTGGGCCCGTGAGCCATGGCCGCTTAGCCTGTGCGTCCGGAGCCTGTGCTCTGCAGCGGGAGAGGCCACAATGGTGAGAGGCCCGTGTACCAAAAAAAAAAAAAAAGTCATACTGATAAATAGTGGGGTGTATAGTTTTTCTCCTCTAATTCAGAGCAGAAAATGACTTCCCAGTCAAAGGACTTTAAAATTACCATCTTGTATAACATGATATTTTAATTGTTTAATGTTGTCTCTGCATTCCTGAAATTCTTTTTACGTTGCACGCTGAAGCAATGCCAACTTTTATTCAAGGTTTTAAATTGACTATGGGACACTGTGCAGTAGAGGAATAAATCAAGGGATGCAAATAAAAAACAAGTTAATTTTGTTTTATTCTTCTTGCACTAGAGAAAGTACTATGAAGTATTCAAGTCATTTAAAAAAATAATGACAAGGGATATAATTCTTATTGAATAAAGCAAATAATTCTTATTGAATAGAGCAAGTAAAAACTAAGCCTAAACTCTAACTGTACATTATTGAGAAGTAAGGGGAGAAGGACTAAAAGAGGGAAAAGGGAGGAGGCCAGAATATGTGTACATCTGAAGAGTGGGCAAAAACAGGTAAGCATACCCACCGGAGAATTCCATTTTATTGAGATTTGTTTCTGTCTGAGTGAGCTTCATCTTAACCACAATTAAAATTGAGCTCCAATATTATTATTGTGACTCAGAGAAGTATATATATACATGGAAATGCACATATTTAATGACTATAAGAATATATATTACATATAAAAATATTGAATATAAGGATATATATCTTAATATATTAAATATATATACACATACTATAAATACTATGGATATATAGTGTGTGTGAGTGTACATAGGTGTGTATGGTTATATATTTCCAGTTTTATATCATATCTCAAACTCCCTTTCTTTCTCTTATTATGTGTGGCTCTGTGTCTGAAGTCTCTATTTTTATTTAAAGAGAAAAATATGGAAGGTGAGAATATTTCAGGGAGTATAGCTCATCACTCTTCATTTTTGTTATGGGGCTTCAACTATTAAAATGCTGGATGGTTGATTAAAGATTCACATAGTTCTTTAACTGACCTGAACTCTAAGCCTTTAGAGGCTTTGCTGTGAATGCATGATGAGTATAGCTTATCAAGTGAGAAATTATTCTTGGCTACAGCAGCAGTGACCAGAATAATTTTATCCCAAGGGTGAGATGAAACCAAGTCAAGGGCCAGAGACTTCCCCAAATGATTTTTGCTCATCATAAATGTTGATGAAATTCATCAAGCAAACATTGCTCCAGTGGAAAGGATAACTGTAAGGAAACATAAGAGGCAGGCAGTGTGGAAAGCCCATCACAGCATAAGTCTTTTGGATTTCAGTAACTCTGTCAGGCAAAAAATTTTGAAGACCTTCTTACTGAAAATCTTTCTCAAAGACATTTATCCCATCTCCTTTCTTAAAAAGCAGATCATGATGGACATCTGATCAATTAAGGTTTAGAAGGACTCAGGGAAGCCCCATTAAACATTACCATTTGCCATAATGAGATATAAGAACAGAAGGATTGAAACTCTATTGACCTCAGAGTTGGCTTGGTGTCTTTTAAAATAAATTCTTAATTTCTTTTGTATAAAAGTTAAATGATCAGGGCTTCCCTGGTGGCACAGTGGTTGAGAGTCCACCTGCCGATGCAGGGGACACGGGTTCGTGCCCCGGTCCGGGAAGATCCCACGTGCCGCGGAGCGGCTGGGCCCGTGAGCCATGGCCGCTGAGCCTGCGCGTCTGGAGCCTGTGCTCCGCAACGGGAGAGGCCACAACAGTGAGAGGCCCGTGTACTGCAAAAAAAAAAAAAAACTTAAATGATCAAGAATTCTGATTTATTTAGGGGAATCTGTCAGTTGGGTTCTGGTTATTGTACAATTTCCTAACCATGTTCTCAAGATAGAAGCATCACAAGGATGCTGTGTCATTTCACACAGGAGCCTGAAAAATTTCACACAGGAGCCTGAAAAATTTATACAGAGGTACTTAAGTAGTAGTAATTAATATTGGCAATCTAGGATAATAAGAAACCAAGATTTATTAAAAAATTTTTTTTTTTTGCGGTACGCGGGCCTCTCATTGTTGTGGCCTCTCCCGTTGCGGAGCACAGGCTCTGGATGCACAGGCTGAGCGGCCATGGCTCACGGGTCCAGCCGCTCCGTGGCATGTGGGATCTTCCCGGACTGGGGCATGAACCCGTGTCCCCTGCATCGGCAGGCGGACTCTCAACCACTGCACCACCAGGGAAGCCCCAAGATTTATTTTTTAAACCAAGGTTTATATTGTAATTTTATATGTAAGCAGAAAAATATCACTGATTATATCCCAAGATATAAAATTGCAATCTTTCTTCAAATGAAAGTGCTTCCCATCTGGTTTCAAGTTTTGTCACCAGTAGGTGCATATCTGGCCCATATTAACTTAGTCCCTTGTCAAGTCCTTAATTGCTTTTCATCCTTTGCCCTTGACTTTCAGTTAAAATCATTAAAAGAAAAAGAATTAGTCCAGTGGCTAGGACTTTGCGCTTTCACTATTGAGGGCCTGGGTTCAATCCCTAGTCAGGGAACTAAGATTCCAAAAGCTGCTCGGCCAAAAAAAAGAAAAAGAAAAGAAAGAAAGCAAGAAAAAAGACTGCCAGTGGATTTGCTGTAATTACAGTTTTATAAAATTATTATCTCCTATAAAATTGCTGTAAGTAAATTATCTTTTAGAGTTTAGTTCCAAGACAAATTTTGTTTTCCTTGAGGTGATGGCATGCGTCTCTCTTTAGTTTACCACTACTAAGCAGCTTATGATGTTCTTAATGTCAGGAAATTCTGGGTCAAATCTGATGCCCAAAGAGGTGAAGCCTATTTATTTTTCCTTCTTTTTGTCTGAATTTTCTATTTCTATTTTATTTCCTTGAGTGTACTTTTTGGGTTTTCTTCATATCATTTTGGAAATAAAGCAGGGTCGAAATAAAGTCAATAAAGAAGAACTAAAAGGATAGAGAAAGAGAAAAATGTATTGCACACTATCTTATCAGTTAAAAATGAAGGTTGAAGAAAGCGAACCTGAGTTCTTTAGTTCTTCCTTGCTAAACTGATAGAGGAGATCATACACGCCTCCCAGGGAGCCAGAGGTGAAATAGTGAGTCCCGAAGTCATCAAATATCCGGCTGTATAAAGCAGAGTTGTATTCTAGAGGCAGGTGGTTAAGTGCTTTCAAAAAGACATCAGAAAGCTGCAGATCTTTAGTTTTCATTGTGAAATTTAAGACTTTTATCACTTTATGGATCCTAATAAAACTGGAATCCTAAATGGAAGAGGAGAAAGGATTTTAAAAAAAGATTATTAAAGGTAATGAAAGCTGGAGGGATCAAGCATTAAATGTTTACCATCAGCTTCATTCTAACCACAGCATTACAATAATTGTTAACTCTCCATTGCATGTTCCCACAGACAAAATGATAATTTTCATTTTATTTTTTTCCAGTACCTCTTCCTCAGATGTTCAAAATGGTAAACAGATTAAGCTGACCTCAATCGTGTAAACTGTGTGACTGAGGCATGTGCTCTCTACCAAAAAGAGATCAAGTATCAAAAAATAAATCTTTCTTTCTTGATGGTCAATTGTGGGTGCACCCCTACCACGTTATTATTTAGAAAGCCTAGCTAATGCAAATAATTGAACAAAGATTGTGTAAATTTTCGACTGGAAGTTACCCAATGAGATTCAAGTCATAACTTTGTCATAGACTCAGGAAAAGCATGTCAATTCTCTGGGCCTCAGTTGTCTGGGAAATGTCACCTGCTGCACAGCCTTCATTTGTGACATTTCACACCCCTTTCAACTCCAAAATGTTGTGACTTAAAATTACATAAGGAGTAAAATTAAACAAAATTATTTGTATTCTCTCTCTATCCGTAAACAGAAATATTTGTTTGGAGGTTCTTTTTTCTGTAATTGTCTTTTGTTATGTCAAATTAATTTAGGATTAGGTGATTGGTATTATGCCCCAAATTTCATTTCATTATACTGTCCTTCTCCATAGCCACTGTTTTATGTGTGTATCCATGTATACTGTTCTTTTAAAAAAAATTTATATACTGTAACTGATTTCTCAATTTTAGCAAATTATAAAGTTTAATAAAAAGAGAGAGGGGCATATTTTAGCCAAAGGTCTTTATTAGTTAAATTGTTAACTTTATTAATTAAATTATTATAGCTGTAAACTATTAAACAGCTATCTTTCTGTGTGCTATAATTGTGGAACAAAATGACTATTAACACAAAAGAAGAAAAACCTCACAAGGCTTGAGGAAGAGTCAATATTCATCTACCTCTCTCTCTCTTCCTCCCTCCTTCTGTCCCTTTCCTTACTCTTTCCTATCTGCTTACCTTCAATACATTTATCTCTCAGCTGTCTCATATGCAGTGGACATAGATGTGAACAAGGAAGAAAAAATTCAGGTCTTTATGGAGCTTACATTTTAAGAGTCCATTAATTCTAAGTTTAATACTTGAATTTTGTCATGGAGGTGTGGCTTTGGAAAAGTAGAGGGACATTGTGCTTTTAGAAAGAAGCACACCTAACTTCCTGAGTAACTGAAACATGCCTGTTTGGATATGCTCATTGAAATGGGTTGTTAAAAATTACCAGGTTACTTTAAAAAATGAAATTGTGGAAAATACAAGTGAAATTTTGGTAACTCAACTTAGCACAAGCACCTCCTTGGTGCCCCACTTGTCAGTGCCTGGTGGCTAGAACTGGCTATTCTGGACTAAAAAATTATGTGACAGTATGTTATTAACCATGTGTGGTCTATTTCAACATTCTGTGAGAGCTTGCTTTATTTTAACCATCTTTTTGTTGGTTCAATTTTGTAAAAAAATTCAAAAAAGCACTGAATCTTGCTGAGATAACTGGTATTTTGACTTGAAACAGACTATCTGCCCAACAAATGTTTAGTCAGATCTTTTAGTGACAAGATAAAGAAAGCATTAAACTCCACTTAAGGGCTTGGATTGATTTTCAAGTTTGTGGGATGTTATTTTATCTATTTGAAGATTAAGAGAGTTTGCAGTAGCATTTTCTACTTAACCTGAGATATCCTTATTCCGCTCAGATCTAATCAAAGATGTTGGGTTGAACCACACAAAGTTGACAATCTTGTAAGTCAAAAATGGTTGAATATCAGCAGTTTCATATGTTCGACCCTGATACTGTGAATAGCCTGAAATGTTTCCACTTTGGCTCAGACTATTAGAGATAAAATAACAGCTGTTTACCTATGGATAAGGGTTTTACAAGTGTTCTCTAGCATGTTTGAAACATTTATAAACAAATTCTGTGAAGCAAACCTTAATTTTGAGACTGGTATATATTTATAAATAATAGATTTGCTTCAGAGCAAGCTGGGGGGCTTATTGAAAAAAACCCAGACTCACATGCCCAATCCCAGACATGCTGAATCAATAAATTAAAAGAAGGGTCTGGGGAGGTGTCTTTTTACCTCCTGGTAATTCTGACACTAACTTGTCTTAAGAATATAATTTGGTAAGTGTGAGGGGAACAATATGACCCAGAGTCCATTCAAAAGTGAACTAACAATCTGTGTTATAAAAGGAATTTATTTTATTCTTTTTCAACATGCTCATATCACCAGAGCTATACTCTTTCCAGAGTTTGGTGAAATGATGAATAAAGGAAAGAATGAATAAGCGAGTAGCTTGAGATATAATGTGGTAGATGTGATAGTGGGCAAAAATTAGACAATTGATTTTAATTCCCAACTCTGGCATTTACTCATAGTAAGATCATGGGAGTGACTTGACTTCTTGGACTTTAGTGTAGTGCCTGACACATGGTAGGTATTTGATGAATTCTGTTGAATTAAAAATAAATATATGGACTTCAATTTACTCATCTGCAAAATGGTGTTAAAAACATCTACTACTGAGGGGGAGGAGTCAAGATGGCAGAATAGGAGGATGCTGAATTCATCTCTCCTCACAAGTACATCAAGAGGGAGGGGATATATGTATACATATAGTTGATTCACTTTATTGTACAGCAGGAACTAACACAACATTGTAAAGCAACTATATCCCAATTAAAAAAAAAAAAGAATACATCTACAAATGGAAGAATTCTCACAGAGCACCTGCTGAACATTAGCGGAAGACTTCGGACACCTAAAAGGACAAGAAAAATCCCCTCACGACTGGGTAAGACAAAAGAAAAGAGGAATCAAAAAAGGGACCAGTACCCCTGGTAGGAAGCCAAAGGTGAGGAGAGGTTCCTGCACTCGGTAAAACCCCCTTATGGTGGGGAAATCAGCTGGGACAGAAAGGGACCTTCAGAGGATCAAAGGGGAATGCAGCAGACTGTCTGTGGAAGGCAGGACAAAGTAAGAGCTGTGCGCATGGTCTACAACACAGCTCTGCACATCCCAGCCTGAGTCATGTGTCTCCTGGTGCAGAGGGGGGCTGGGTGCTGGAAAGTGGGGTTTGGAGCATGGACCCAGGGAGGGGACAGCTGTTGGCTGTGAAAGGGACAGGAGTAAGGAGATCCACAACCGGAAAAATTTGCAGAAGCCTGGGACACCATGGAAGCAAGACGTCATTGTTAAGTGGCACACAAGGGGTGGGGCCACCATTGCAACCTCCTTCCCCACCTAACTGTTTTGGCCTCCATGGGCACTGGGAGGAGCACCCATCTGAGCAGGCTCACCTGCCCCTCAATCCAAGGCCTCCTCTCCCTGCATAAGCTCCAGGTTCCTGAGCGTTGCCCATGCCAAAGCCTCCTCGGGAATCAGCCCTGGGTGCCCCTGCCTGAGATGGGAATCTGCCAGTGCTGGCAGGGGCTGAGTGCTAAAGTGTGGGGTTAAGAGAGCATATCTGGGGAAAGGACCACTGTTGGCTGCACGGATACAACAGGGGACAGGAGTGAGGAGCTCTGAGGCCAGGAACGCCCCTAGAGGAAGTGTGGTCTGCCTAGGAAACAAAGTGCCATCTTTGAGTGGTGTTCAAGGGGCAGGGCCGCCACTGCCCCCACATGCCAGCCCCTGCCTCTGCAGCACCAGGAAGGACTCCCACCAGAGTGAGTGCATCCCAGTCTGTTGCAACTGCCTGTTGGTCTCTGCTGGCACAGACACTTCACACACACCCCAGTTGTGGCTGCCAAACCCCTCCCTGGCCTGATAGAGTAAGTGTGCTCCAATCAAGTGTGGCTTTTGCTCCCTCTTGCCTTGGCAGGGAACAGATGCTGGAGGGGGGCACACATGCAGAGGTGGGGCCAAAGCCAAAGCTGAGCCTCAGTGGTGGTGTGACTAAGGAGGAGGAAATCACTCCACGCAGCTGTACAAGCCGTGGATTAAACCCCCATTATCAGCTTGGTAAATCCCGCATCTGTGGAATACCTGAATAGACAATGAGTGTTCCCACAACAGAGACCTGTCTAGCTTTAAAAGCAGTGGACTTTGGGAGCAAGTACACATGGAAGCCGGGCCAGGCTGGAGTCTGAGCTGACCCTACAGAGCCCACAGAGGGTCGAGACCTACATAGAGGTATTGGAGGGCCTCCTGGGGGAGGTGGATTTGGGCTGTGGCTCACTGTGGGAGCAAGGACACTGACAGCAGAGTCCCCAGGAAAATATTCTTATCACTATTATTCTTTTTTGTTTGTTTCATTTTGTTCAGTTTTTGTTGTTTTTATTATGTTTTATTTTTTAATATAAAATTTCTATTTTTACTTTTTTGTTGTTTTGTGTTTATTTTTCTGTTTTTGTTCTTTTTTAGTCATTTTGTGTGTTTGTTTTATAGTTTCTTTGCCTTTTATTTAGTTTGCTTTCTTTTTTTGTTTAGCTTTTTGTTTTTGTTAAATTAGTCTTTGATGGTTTTCATTTTTGAGCTCTTTTGTTTGTTCTCCTGTTTTTTTGGTTTCTTTGTCTTTTTTTATTTGTTTGTTTTTATCGTTTGTTTTGGGTTTTGTCTGTTTTCTTTTTTCCTTTTTTTGTGTTGTTTGTTTTTGTCATTTGTGTTGGGTTTTGTTTATCTGTTTGTTTTCCTTTTTTTTCCTTTTTTCTCTGGACACACTGTGCAGCTTGTGGGCTCTTTGTTTCCTGCCAGGGATCAGGCCTAGGCATCCAGGGTGGGAGTGCCAAGTCCAGGATGCTGGACCACCAGAGAATTCCTAGTACCAGGAAATATTAATCGGTGTGTGCTCTCCTGGAGATAACCATCTTGACACCAAGACCCAGCCCTGCCAAACTGCATGCAGGCTCCAGTGCTGGACACCTCACACCAAACAACCAGCAAGACAGGAACACAACCCCACCTATCAGTGGACAGGCTGCCAAAAGTTGTACTAAGCTCACAGAAACACCAAAACACACCAACTGATGTGGTCCAGTCTATCAGAAGGAAAAGACTAAGCTCCACTCACCAAAGCACAGGCACCAGTCCCTCCCACCAGGAAGCCTACACAAGCACCTGGACCAACTTTATCCACCAGGGAGCAGACAACAGAAGCAAGAGGAACTACAACACTGTAGCCTGCTGAAAGGAGACCACAAACACAGTACGTTAGACAAAACAAAATGACATTGAAATATGTTGCAGACGAAGGAGCAAGGTAAAAACTCACAAGACCAAATAAATGAAGAGGAAATAGACAATCTGTCTAAAAAAGAATTCAGAGTAATGATAGTAAATATGATCCAAGATCTCAGAAATAGAATGGAAGCATGGATTGAGAAGATATAAGAAATGTTTAACAAAGACCTAGAAGAACTAAAGAACAATCAGTGATGAAGAACACAATAACAGAAATGAAAAATACATTAGAGTAATCAGTAGCAGAATAACTGAGGCAGAAGATGGGTAAGTGAGCTGGAAGACAGAATGGTGAAATTCACTGCTGCAGAGCAGAATAAAGAAAAAAGAATGAAAAGAAATGAGGAGAGTCTCAGAGATCTCTGGGACAACATTAAATGCACCAACTTTTGAATTATAGGGGTTCCAGAAGAAGAGAAAGATAAGGGTCTGAGAAAATATTTGAAGACATTATAGTTGAAAACTTCCATAACATGGGAGAGGAAATAGTCACCCAAGTCCAGGAAGTGAAGAAAGTCCCATACAGGATAAACCCAAGAAGAAAAACGCCTAGACACATATTAATGAAATTAACAAAAATTAAATACAAAGAAAAAATATTAAGAGCAGCAAGGGAAAAGCAACAAATAACATACAAGAGAATCTCCAGAAGGTTATCAGCAGATTTTTCAGCAGAAACTCTGCAAGCCAGAAGTGAATGGCAGGATATATTTAAAGTGATGAAAAGGAAAAACTTACAATCAAGATTACTTTACCTAGCAAGGATCTCATTCAGATTTGACAGAGAAATCAAAGCTTTACAGACAAGCAAAAGCTATGAGAATTCAGCACCACCAAACCAGCTTTACAATAAATGTTAAAGGAACTTCTCTAAGTGGAAAACACAAGAGAAGAAAAAGACCCACAAAAACAAATCCAAAACAATTAAGAAAACGGTAATAGGAACAAACATATTGATAATTACCTTAAATGTAAATGGATTAAGTGCTCCAACCAAAAGACATAGACTGGCTGAATGGATATAAAAACAAGACCCATATATATGCTGTCTACAGGAGACCCACTTCAGACCTAGAGACACATACAGACTGAAAGTGAAGGGATGGAAAAAGATATTCCATGCAAATGGAAATCAAAAGAAAGCTGGAGTAGCCATACTCATATTAGATAAAATGGACATTAAAATAAAGAATGTTACAAGAGACAAGGAAGGACACTACATAATGATCAAGGGATCAATACAAGAAGAAGGTATAACAATTGTAAATATTTATGCACCTAACTTAGGAGCACCTCAATACATAAGGCAAATGTTAACAGCCATAAAAGGGGAAGTTGACAGTAACACCATTATAGTAGGGGACTTTAACACCCCACTTTCAACAATGGACAGATCATCCAGACAGAAAATTAATAAGGAAACACAAGCTTTAAATGACACATTAGCCCAGATGGACTTAATTTAAATTTATAGGACATTCCATCCAAAAACAAAAGTATACACTTTCTTCTTAAGTGAACATGGAACATTCTCCAGGATACATCATATCGTTGGTCACAAATGAAGCCTCAATAAATTTAAAAAATTGAAATCATAGCAAGCATCTTTTCCAACCACAACACTATGAAATTAAAATAAATTACAGAAAAGAACTGTAAAAAACACAAACACATGGAGGCTAAACAATACGTTACTAATTAACCAAAAGATCACTGAAGAAATCAAAGAGCAAATCAAAAAATACCTAGAGACAAATGACAATGAAAACACGATGATCCAAAACCTATGGGATGCAGCAAGAGAAGTTCTAAGAGGGAAGTTTATAGCAATACAACCCTACCTCAAGAAACAAGAAATATCTCAAATAAACAACCTAACCTTACACCTAAAGCAACTAAGGAAAGAAGAAGAAGAACAACAACAACAAAAACCCCTAAAGTTAGTATAAGGAAAGAAATCATAAAGATCAGAGCAGAAATAAATGAAATAGAAATGAAGAAAACAATAGCAAAGATCAATAAAACTAAAAGCTGCTTTGTTGAGAAGACAAACAAAATTGAGTCTTTAGCCAGACACATCAAGAAAAGAAGGGAGAGGACTCAAATCCATAAAATTAGGAATGAAAAAGGAGAAGTTACAACTGACACTGCAGAAATACAAAGGATCATAAGAAACTACTACAAGCAACTATATGCCAATAAAATGGACGACCTGGAAAAATTGGACAAATTCTTAGAAAAGTACAGCATTCCAAGACTGAACCAGGAAGAAATAGAAAAGATGAATAGACCAATCACAAGTAATGAAATTGAAACTGTGGTTAAATCTTCCAACAAATAAAAGTCCAGGACCAGATGTCTTCACAGGCAAATTCTATGAAACTTTTAGAGAAGAGCTAACACCTATGCTTCTCAAACTCTTCCAAAAAATCACAGAGGGAGGAACACTCCTAAGCTCATTCTATAAGGCTGCCATCACCCTGATACCAAAACCAGACAAAGATATCACAAAAAAGAAAATTACAGGCCAATATCACTGGTGAACATAGACTCAAAAATCCTCAACAAAATACTAGCAAACAGAATCCAACAACACATTAAAAGGATCATGCACCATGATCAAGTGGGGTTTATCCCAGGGATGCAAGGATTCTTCAATATACGCAAATCAATCAGTGTGATATACCATATTAACAAATTGAAGAAGAAAAACCATATGATTGTCACAATAAATGCAGAAAAAGCTTTTGACAAAATTCAACTCTTATTTATGATAAAAACTCTCCAGAAAGTGAGCATAGAGGGAAACTACCTCAACATAATAAAGGCCATATACAACAAACCCACAGCAAACATCGTTCTCAATGGTGAAAAACTGAAACCATTTCCACTAAGATCAGAAACAAACAAAGGTTGTCCACTCTTACCACTATTATTCAACATAGTTTTGGAAGTTTTAGCCACAGCAATCAGAGAAGAAAAAGAAATAAAAGGAATCCAAATTGGAAAAGAAGAAGTAAAACTGTCACCGTTTGCAGATGACATGATACTATACATAGAGAATGCTAAAGATGCCACCAGAAAACTACTAGAGCTAATCAATGAATTTAGTAAAGTTGCAGGATACAAAATTAATGCACAGTAATCCCTTGCATTCCTATACACTAACAATGAAAGATCAGAAAAAGAAATTAAGGAAACACTCCCATTTACCATTGCAACAAAAAGAGTAAAATACCTAGAAATAAACCTACCTAAGGAGGCAAAAGACCTGTATGCAGAAAACTATAAGACACTGATGAAAGAAATTAAAGATGACACAGACAGATGGAGAGATATACCATGTTCTTGGATTGGAAGAATCAATACTGTGAAAATGACTATACTACCCAAAGCAATCTACAGATTCAGTGCAATCCCTATCAAATTACCAATGGCATTTCTCACAGAAGTAGAACAAAAAATTTTACTATTTGTTTGGAAACACAAAAAACCCTGACTAGCCAAAGCAATCTTGAGAAAGAAAAATGGAGCTGGAGGAATAAGACTCCTTCATTTCAGACTATACTGAAAAGCTACTGTAATCAAGACAGTATGGCACTGGCACAAAAACAGAAATATATATCCGTGGAACCCACTGCCTATGGTCACCCAATCTATGAAAAATGAGGCAAGACTATACAATGGAGAAAAGACAGTCCTTCAATAAGAGGTGCTGGGAAAACTGGACAGCTACATGTAAAAGAATGCAACACCATACACAAAAATAAACTCAAAATGGATTAAAGACCTAAATGTAAGGCCAGACACTGTAAAACTCTTAGAGGAAAAATAGAGCACTTTTTGACATAAATCACAGCAAGATCTTTTGTGACCCACCTCCTAGAGTAATGAAAATAAAAAACAAACATAAACTAATGAGACCTAATGAAAGTTAAAATCTTTTGCACAGCAAAGGAAACCATAAGCAAGATGAAAAGACACCCCTCAGAATGGGAGACAATATTTGCAAATGAAGCAACTGACAAGGGATTAATCTCCAATGTATAGAAAAAGCTCATGTACCTCAATATCAAAAAAAACAAACAATCCAATCAAAAAATGGGCAGAAGACCTAAATAGACATTTCTCCAAAGAAGACATACAGATGGCCAAGAGATACATGATAAGTTGCTCAGTATCACTAATCATTAGAGAAATGAAAATCAAAACTACAATGAGGTATCACCTCATGCCAGTCAGGATGGCCATCATCAAAAATACCTACAAACAGCAAATGTTGGAGAGGGTGTGGAGAAAAGGGAGCCCTCTTACACTGTTGGTGGGAATGTAAATTGATATAGCCACTGTGGAGAACAGTATGGTTCCTTAAACAACTAAACATAGAACTACCATATGATACAGCAATCCCACTACTGGGCATATACCCAGAGAAAACCATAATTTAAAAAGACACATGCACCCCAATGTTCATTGCAGCACTATTTACAATAGCCAGGTCATGGAAGCAACCTAAATGTCCATCAACAGAGCAATGGATAAAGAAGATATGGTACGTATATGCAATGGAATATTACTCAGCCATAAAATATTACATCCAGCCATGTGGATGGACCCAGAGACTGTCATACAGAATGAAGTAAGTCAGAAAGAGAAAACAAATATGGTATATTAATGCATATTTGTGGAATCTAGAAAAATGGTAATGATCTTATTTGCAAAACAGTAATAGAGACAGAGATGTAGAGAACAAAGGTATGGATACCAAGGGGGAAACGGGGGGTAAGATGAATTGGCAGATTGGAATTGACATAAATACACTACTATGCATAAAATAGATAACTAATGGTAACCTACTGTATAGCATAGGAAACTCTATTTGGTGCTCTGTGTGACCTAAATGGGAAGGAAATCCAAAAAAGAGGGGATATATGTATACGTATGGCTGATTCACTTTGCTGTACAGCAGAAACTGACACAGCAGCGTAAACCAACTATACTCCAGTTCAAAAAAAAAAAAAAAATGAAAGGAAGGCAAGCAGAAATCTTGGGGGAAAGCTTGTAGATGGAACAGCTTGTGCAAAGGTCCTGGGGTAAGAGTGTGGCCAGCCTGTGTTTGAGGAACAGTGAGGAGGCATTATGAGCTGAATTGAATGAGGACAGGGGAGAATAATGGGGGATGAAGGCAGAAAAATAATGAGGGGTCTTGTAGGTCAGTGGACAGACTTAAGCTTTTAATCTTTGAGGGTTTGAGCAGTGGAATGGTATGATTTATAGCCAGTATCCAGTCAGTATCACTCTGGCTGCTCTGTTGAAAATAGACTGAAAGACAGTTAAAGAGGAAGGAAGAAGACCCCTTGGATATCTATTGGTATTATCCAGGCCATAGTGTCTTGAGCCATGGATGGTAGCTGTGGAGGTGATAGAACATGGTCTGAATTTGGATGTATTTTTAAGGCAGAGCCAGTAGGATTTGCTGATCGATTGTACATGGGGATGTGAAGAAAAGAAAGGAATCAATCATGTCCTCAAGGTCTTTACTCACAGCCACTTGCACAGTTAGAATTGCCTTTCCCAAAATGGAGAAGACTGGGAAAAGGACAAGTTACAGCAGGAAGAAAAGTCAAGAGCCCAGTTTTGGACATGCTGTCTTTGAGTTGCTTATTAAAATCCAAGTTGAAATGTTGAACAAGCAGTTGGAATAGAGTTCAACTGACAGTGCTGGAAACATAAATTTTGGCTTCATCAACATATAGATAGTATTTGAAGCTGTGAGTCTGGTTGGCATCTCTAAGGGCCTGAGACAGCTAGAGAGAAGAGGCCAGGAACTCCAAGGCCTGAGACAGCTAGAGAGAAGAGGCCAGGAACTAAGTCCTGCATTCTTCCACTTGGAGGTTGAACCTCTGCTATGGATATGGTACATTTGGATTTCAGCAAAACAGTGATCAGTCTCCCATTCAAAGAACACTGGTATCAAGTTGACTTCACCAGTGACACAACTGGACTCTACAGTACATCAAAAAATTATTATCCAGAAACATGGATGGACCTAGAAATTATCATACCAAGTGAAGTATGTCAGACAGAAGTAAGTCAGAAAAAGCCAAATATCATATGATGTTGCTTATATGTGGAATCAAAAAAAACAACAGTACAAATGAACTTATTTACAAAACAGAAACAGATTCACAGACTTCGAAAACAAACTTATGGTTGCCAAAGGGGAAAGGTAGGGGGAGGGATAAATTAGGAGTTTGTGATTAAGAGATACACACTACTATATATAAAATAGACAACCAACAAGGTCCTACCATACAGCACAAGGAACTATATTCAATATGTTGTAGCTAAAATGGAAAAGAATCCAAAAAAGAATATATACATGTGTATATGTATGTATATATACATATATATACATATATATATATATGTATATATGTATATATATATAACTGAATCACTTTGCTGTACACCGGAAACTAACACAATATTGTAAATCAACTATACTTCAATTATAAAAATAAAGCAAAAAGAAAAATTCACTATTACCTTTTAGGGTTCTTTTGAAGATAAATGAAATGCTTGGAAAGATTATCTGTGTAGTGCTATAAGTTCTTATATTTACGTAAATGTATGGATTAATAAATAAAAAATATGAGGGGCACTACGGTAAAAACAGGAGGAGCCATAAAATGGTTCCCTCCAGTGTTGGTGCCATTGGTTCTGGGGTTGGTACCTCTGTCCATTCTTTTCACCTCTCCCCTCAGGTTCTATGATTCAGGGCTCAGTCTCCCCATTCATCTCTTTCAAAAGAACAAACCCTACTTAGAGTGGTGGTTGTAATGAGGAACAGATACCATTTTAAAAGACACTTGTAAATGTCTAAAAATGTCTAATAGAAAATGTCTATCCCCTAAATCATTTAAGAGTTGGAATACATATCTAGGAGATTTTATAAGCAAATAATAAAAGAAACAGGAACAGATGAGGAAAAATTAATGGATGAAGATGCATTTTTATATATTGAAAGAGTTCCATTAGTTTCTGGCAAGATTAGTGGAAAAAGTCCAATACTTAAGAGTACAAAAAAATTGTAAATTTCCAGAGAGAAAACAAAAGAAAGATCAACTTACATGTAATTTTTCCTATGTAACAATAGAAATTAGAAGATAGTGGAATAACATCCACCAGCTATCAAGAAAAGACGACAATGTTCCAAGATTCCTTTATCCAGCCATGATGTTCTTTATCTTTATTGCTCAGTGAAAAGGTAGGCATTTGTGGATACATAAGGATTTAGGGTATATACTTTGCATGTATCCTACCTGAAGAAAATACTAAAAATATGGCTATTGAATGAGAACAGGATCTCAAGAAAGGGAAGATGAAAGAAGAGGAAACAGTAATGAGTATATGGGATGGATATATACATATACATATATATATATGTATATATATACACATACATATACACACATATATAAAATATAATGCAAATATAAAATGCAGATTATGAACTTGAAATTTATAAGTGTTATGTGAGGAATTGTTAATTGGGAAGACAAGAACCAGAATAAATTACAAATGAACATATATAATATATAAATGAATACAAAACAATCCCTAGGAATCCTAGGAATAACTTGAAATACAAAGATTTTGAACTACCTCAATAAAACTGAGGTTTTGGAGCCCTGTTATTATAGTGTTGGGAAAAAGACAAGCAAATATGTTTTCAAGGAGATCTTTGGAATGGGATGTGGGGAATAGGTAAATAAAACATCCTTTGGGAGGCTACAGATATTACTTCAAGGGATAAAAGAAAAACATATGTTCAATTATGCTTGTTAACTAGAGAAAGGTAACTACCAGCAGAATTTAAAAGTTTAGTAGAACTTCCAAAATAACCAAAAGGACAAAAAGGAGTGAACAGAAATGTGACCAGACAAAACAAAAGTAAAGAAATAGGAAAACAGCAATAAAGTTGAGTACAAAAAATTAAAGATGGAAGAAATATGATCAAATATTTCAGGGAATATACTAAATATAAGTTGGTTGAATTTCTCTAGCAAAGGCCCTAGACTGTCAGATCACATTTAAAAAGGAACATTTTGTGGCATGTGATTTATAAGAAATACACCTAAAATAATGAGAAAAATGTTAAAGAGAACACAACCATAAACACAGCCAAATGCATGCAAAAAAGAAGCATTATTATACATATTATCTCTATAACTTTTGAAGTGGGATATAACCACAAAAATGTAAGTCTATTTAAATCTGTGTTAGAAATCCTATTCACTTGATATTAAAAACTCTCTCCTCCTTGAATGATTGCTGGAATTGGTGTTAATTTTC
The DNA here is from genome assembly GCF_003031525.2 of Neophocaena asiaeorientalis asiaeorientalis. Lineage (NCBI taxonomy): Eukaryota > Metazoa > Chordata > Mammalia > Artiodactyla > Phocoenidae > Neophocaena > Neophocaena asiaeorientalis. The sequence continues at coordinate 42,969 of NW_020172731.1, forward strand.
AGGAAAGAATAAAAAGATCAGGAACCATTTCTTTACCTTTTTGTAGGAGGCTTGAATGGCTTGTTTGAAGGCAGAATTATGGGTGCTGCTTTGCTTTCTCTTTGAGGAATAAAAAATTGGTACATGAAAAGAGCTCTTCTCTTGGCCCATAGCTAAACTTTGTTGATCTTTATTATCATCAAGAGAAATTAAATCCTCGTAGAAATCTGTTTCCAAATCATCTTCTTCAGTTTGTACCTGGAGAAAAATCCATATGAAGTAAGACATAATTTAGGAAATATTGGAGTTACTTGTGAACACTTAATGCAATGATCATTCATTCATTTATGCATTCAGTAAATGGTTTGTTGAAGACCCATCTTGCTAGAGAACGAGGTATAGTGTTAGTCCCTGTCTTCAGGGAGTCAAAGTTTAGTGAGGAAGAAAGATAATCACAGACACTTAATTCAATGTGGGTAGTGTTGTGTTGCCAAGGGGAGTGCCACAAATAACTATACAACTCAGAGAGGCAATACCAGGGAAACCTCTATCAAGGAAATGACTCCATAACTGAGATTTAGTGAGGTGATAAGAATAGAGAGTTATTTTTAATCTGCCTGTGAATTTGATGCCATTTGCAAGCTAATGGAAGGTATCTTTCAGAAAAGTGAGGCCTAGAAAAGGGACAGATCCTGTCCTACCCTGCTCTGGCTCCATCACCAACCTTTTAGTCTCATTCATATGTTGGGCATTAGCACTCCACTGGCCAAGTCTGCAAGACAGAGGACAAATAATCAAATAATCCATTGGTTCTGCCTGGTGGGTGGTTATCAGTTTTCACCTGACTGGGTCTGGGAAGAAGAAAAAAAAAAGCCAGTGGGACTTGAATTATGAGTGGAGCAGGTATTTGCCAAGTCCAAGGTAAATCTTTGTTATGGTTATGCTGGTAAGAAGAGAACAATGGACAATTTTTTTAAAGTTGCAAAGTAAATTGATTGAAGAGTACTTCTTTATGTTAAAAATGCTTGTCTGTACATCTGAAACTAACACAACATTATAAATCAACTATATTCCAATAAAAAAAATGCTTGTCTGGTTTGCAATGGAAAAATCCCTTGTTTTAAAATATTCAATATTAAAATGCACTGAGGCAAACCACATGTCACAATTAAATAGCTTGCACAATTAGTCAAGGGAAGAAATAACCCAGCTGTAAGAGAATCTTGCTCAACAGTAAAATACAGTCAAAAGTTCAGTGTTCCTTTGAGACATTGCAGGGCCTGCTAGTTAGCATTTAAAATGTCCACAAATGAGGCTCATCTGTTAACAAAGCAGTGCAACCATATCTAAATGTAGTTGCTGACATCTCTTTACCATTTGCCTAAAATAATTCAGACTACAAATATTTTATTTTATAAATTAACTCTCACACAAGAAAAGATGCGTCAGCCTAAAGAAAACAATATTTGCACGTAATGTAGGGGCATTGGGTCTCCTGGGCAGAAGCTCAGAGAAAATCTGACCACCTATATTGGCTTGGTGGGAAGGCAGTTTTATAGATGAGCAGTGCTGGAAAATTAGATTGAACTGGGAAACTGGGGCCTGGCCTTGTATGCCCTGCTAAAGCATTTGAATTGACGTCTAAATGCAAGATTTTGCATCTGATAAGTTCTTTAAAAATATTATTTGAGTGACTGAAAAGTTGAGAATGTTGTCATCACATTTGTTTTGCAAAGATCATGTTAACTACAGATAACTAAAGTAGAGGCGAGGAGAGCAGTTTAAAAAACTGTTGCAATCAGCCAAGTGATTCAGGAGAATGGCCAGGTATAGGGGAATGGTGGTTGGGTAGAGAGAAAGTGGTGGATTTGACAGATATTTAGGAGGTAAGTCAACAGAAGTTTTTGACCAAGTAAATGTGTATGTGTGTGTGTGTGTGTGTGTGTGTGTGTGAGAGAGAGAGAGAGAGAGAGAGAGAGAGAGAGAGAGAGAGAATGAGTGAATGAATGGGAATGCTGTTTGATGAATGGGAATATGGAAAGCCAAGACAACATTTGAAAGGAGAAAGATGAGCTCTTTTCGTGAGGTGTAAGGAGCAGCTGGTGGGCTCTGATTAGCCCCATCTTCCTAGCTTTTTCCAGGAAGAGATGTTAAGCAAACTCTGGGGAAAAGGTTTAATCCTCTTTTACATTTTATTCTTAGCCCTCCTGACTACCTGTGGATCTTGTGGGCTGATGACCTCCTGGGGCTCGATATGTGTTGACACTTTCACTTTTGTGTTTGAAGAAAGGAGCTGGGTTTGTAGGGAGGGGCAGAAGAGAGTTAAGAGAGAGTTGGGGAATGGAGGGGACAGGGTGACACCTACTTTCTGTGGTGTGAGGGTTAGAGACAGAACCTGAAGTTGTGAATTTCACAAGGGATTTAGGGAGGCTCTGGGGGCATTGCAGATCTACGAAGGCTTGAGGCTTTGGGATATAGCAAGAGACCTTGTCTAGGTAGGTCAGTATATTGGTAAGAATCAAAAGTCTAGTGGTAACTGCACTCTGTAGTTTGCTGGTGACAGCAAGTGCTTTAGCGTACACCCAGTAGCGAGCAGCAGCTCCAAAGAAACGAGAGGAGGATTCCTGAGGCACTGATACAACTCTGGGGACTGGTGCAGGGATCTTATGGTATTTAGCTCTGCATTTAGCGTTTGGAAGATCCCTGAGGGGCAGAATTCTTCCTATGGTCTTCCATTCTGACTTCCTGTCCAATTGCCTTCCTTTCAGGAGCCCCCTCTAATCTTTGTGTGCCAGCCAGCCCATGATTTCATCTGTCTCAATAAACTCTGATACTGTAGAAGAAAGGAAGTCAGATGCCTGCTGAATTTCTCTTCCTCTACTGTTTTCAGTAAGGAATAGCTTAGATTTGCACAGCTGCCTGTTAACGGTATGAACAAAGTAATAAAGAGATCAGTGGAAAGTAAACCAATAGCTGTGACCTTGGGTCTGGTCTTTTCCAAATCTTTGAAGAAATATCACCATGACCTTCCTCAGCAATTGAATATTATCTAAAATTCAATGACGTATAGTTAGAGATCAGCTCAGGCAGCTTCTTAAGGTTGGACAAGTTTCAGAACTACACGGATAACGAAATGAATCTACTTTCTTTTGAATGAGGATTTTTCAGGCTGTATTTCCTGATATAACTTGCCATACATGCTTGGGTTACTAAATTATATGGGTGGAATCAACATTCTGCTGGTAAATGTTTAACAACCAATTCTCTGAGAGGGAAAAAAAAATCTGTGATTTACTACAGCGTTTGCCTTTTCTTGTGCCATAAATATTCCTACTATAGCTGATTTCAAGCTACCTATATGATGCCCCTGAATTCAAACTTGGGAAGAGATGCACAGTGGCAAATTATTAGTATTTTTTTGGTGGGACAACTAATGGTTTATAATGTTTAGCAAGGACTGACAGTTGGCTTTGATGGTTAAGTGTTTTGTCCTGCAAATTATTATATAGTATTTTTAAGATACAATAGGTGTAAGTAACCTCAAGGGCATAGTATCATATAAGTGTAAAGTGTTATCTAAGCCCGTGTTTGCTCTCTTGTGCTGAGCTTAATTAACATTTGTCACTTGTAAAACTGTATAAAAGGGATGCTTGCAGAGAATATAGGCAGTATGTTTCTTTGGAAATTATTGTATTTTGAAAGTAAGCTTATGGATTGGTTGTTTAGGAGTTAGAAAGCATCCTCCAACATAATGATATTATATGTAAATGTCTGGGTTTTAGCTCTGTCTACAAAGCCTACTCAATACATCTTAAGAATAGAATACATCTTCCATCATTGATAGACTTTTTGATGTTATTTTTTCTTTGGAAAAAGGTCTCTTTTGAGTTCCTATTCAGCATACCAGCAAGACCTTTTCTACCTCCCTTGGTAGTGGTGGACCCTCTGGGGTTAGCATCTTCTGGATCTGTGGGGAGATAGTGAGTATTCTCTTTACCTGGTCAGAGTCACATGTTACTCTTGTCGCATCTACCTCCAGGCAGGGATGGGACTTCTCAGGGTAAGTCTCCCCAAACGTGTTTGAATTTAGCAGTTGGACCGCAAGGACATTTCCCCACACCCATTAACATATATTAGATGGTTTTTAAATTGAGTTTGTCAAATGCCTGTATTTATATGAATATAAAAGTTTTTTTTTATTTTTAAGAAGGGATTGAGTGAATTTTGCTGAACACATACTATCTGTAAAGTGGTCTCAGAAATCATTAGATTTTCTGAAATTCTCTCTAGTATGTCAAATTTGTATGCATGGATGTAGCCATTAAAGTCATGTCTTTCCTGTTTCTCTTATAAATTAAAAGAAACAAATTGTTTAGTTCAGCAAGTATGGAGTACTTATCATGTGTAAGGCACTGGGCTGGGTTCTGAGAATATATAGTATGCTGCTTTTTACCTCTCAGGAAAACAAACAGAAAACCAAACCAACTAATAAAATGGGGTGGAAGGTAAGCAGAAGTACCCCCATTATACTTAAATTCATCTTAATTTTTTTTTTGGAAGCCAGGCCCTCTTTTATGTCTAAATTTTGTGGTTATCCGAGAGAACTATGGTAGAAGAAAATTCTGAATAAACCAAGTCATTTATCTGAGTGGGGACATGTTACAGCTATTTGTTCACGGGAGAAAGCATGGACTCTGGAATTTGGAAAAGTTGTGCTTAAATCTCTAATCCACTACTTACTAGCTGTTTAACTTTGGACAAATTAGTTTCCTTATTTTCCACCTGTAAATTGATGATAATAACACTGACCTTACTGGGTTGTAGAAGGATTAAACACCAACACATAAAAGGTGATGAAAAATGTTCATTACCTTTTTATTCTGTCCCTTCCTTCATGACTCATTTTTCATTGGAAATTTAGCTTATAATCACCATTGGCACTTGGAATGCCCCATGATAAGCTGTCGTACCTCGAAGTTGGCATTTTCCAGATTGGCCGGGAAACGGTATGGATTACTTGCTCTACTGCTTTTGACAGTTTTACATATTCCTCCAGTGAAAGAGTTATCGAGGACTTCTCCTCTGGCCTCTCCTGCCAGAAAATGAAACCTATAAACAAAGTAATTTTTAAGAATTCAATAGATGTAGAGCAATCTTTAAAATTTACTGTATATGAAAGAAATTATTCTCTTAGACGTTTTTGACTCATGACAAATGGCTTGAAGGAAAGCCCATTTATTGTAGTTTATGGTGAGGTATCCAAAAAGGGCTGGAAGCCAAACTCAGCCCCTCTGGCTCTGTTAGGTTCTCCCTATTCCATTTATTTAATTGTTCTAGGCTTTCATCATGACATAAAATTTGAGTTTATAATTATTTCATGAGTTACAGAACCAGTACAAACTTTGGAAGTAGATTATGAAATAAATTATTACATAATTAATGCCAATCTGGGTTCTCTTCCTTCAGTATGATCCAGTAAAAGAATTCTTATAGAGAGCTAATAATGAAATAGTAATAGCAAGATTTTAATAGAATTGTAATCATATTATTATAGTTTTTATTAATAACTATGATATTTAAAATTTGTTTAACAAATGCTTACATAATATTTACTATAAGTCTAGTACTGTTGGATCTGTATTTAATATTAATATTATATTTACTTAATATTTATGATAACCATGTGATATAGATATAATTATTATACCCATTTTACAAATGAGGAAATTGAAGCATAGAGAAATTAATTAGCTTAGTACAAATCAAGTATTTAAGAAATTGTTTTGTGGTAGATGAAAACTTTTTTGGAATGCTAATTGTTTTCCAAGTTCTTATAGATATTAATATGTATTCTGTGAAAATAAAAGTTTTGTGTCAAAAATTTGATAATGCTGGATTACATAAGATGAGATAATAGAAAATATATATACTGGTCTCTGCCCCCCATTTCCTGGACCAGAGCTCTCAAAGCCCTTGTAATTTCCTGAATGATGAGAACACTAACAGCATCTTTTCTTCTAGTATTTGTTCTTTGACCCCAGTTTTTGACACTGAGCTCCTAAATCCCTTGGAATTTCTTGTGTGACAGCACTTGTGTGTCTTTTGTTCCAATGAGGTGACTCTTGGTGGGCTCCTGGATGGGGGCTGGTCACCAGAAAGTTCATGCCATGATTCAAGGCTTGGAATTGTTTGCCTTACCCTCCATTCTCCAGAGAGGGGAAAGAGGCTAGAAATAGGAGTAATGATCTATCACACGTATGTAATGAAGCTACCATAAAAATCCCCAAAGTATGGGGTTCAGAGAGCTTCTGGGTTGGTGAGCATATGGAGATGTGGGGGAGTGGTACCTAACCAGGGCATGGAAGCTCCTTCCCCTTCCCACATCCTTGCCCTACCCATCTCTCCCAATAGGATGTTCATCTGTATCCTCTATCATATCCTTTTATAGTAAACTGGTAAATATAAGTAAGTTATTTTACTGATTTCTGTGAGCAGCTTTTGCAAATCAATCAAACCCAAGGATGAGTTCTTGGAAATCTTCTATGTGTCAGAGGCACAGGTGAGAACCTGAAGTTGCAATTGGCATCTGACATTGCAGGGGGCAGGGGCAGTTTTCCAGGACTGAGCCCTTAACCTATGGGATCTGACACTATCTCCAAGTAGATTGGGTCAAAATTCAGTTAAACTGTAGGGCTCCTGGCTGGTGACACAGAGAATTGCTTGGTTGGGGGAAACATACCCCACATCTGGCATCAGAAGTGTTGTGAGTGTGGCAGTAGTGTGAGAATAAATGAGGTACACAGCAGGAGGACCCATATGTGAATCAGATCTCAGTAAAGCTGTTTTTTAAAAAAAGAGTGATTCCTCTGGGTTCTGTAAGTTGTATCTCTTAGTCAAATTCTCACCCTTACTGAATTTGTATCAATAGGTATTTGAGAGAGGAAACAAGAGGAGCTGGTCTGGAAAGAACTTTCCAAAGTACTTAAATTTGCATGACAAACACGTATTTAAGACTCTTTCATTTTCTGAGTTAAGAAGGATCAATGAGGAAAAAAGAATTGTTTACCTTTAACTGCCTTATACCATGTACTATAAATTTGTCACAAACAAGAAAGGGCTTGAGAAGAATGGTTCCCAGGTCATGAGGAATCTATGAAGCTAGCAGCTGCTGGCAGAGAGCCTGAAGGTAGGATTTTTGTGGAGGTGACTCTGTCAGGGTGCGTCTGAGGAAACTTTTAGGAGTGAAGCCAACTATGCAGCAATTTTGAGCTCTATTCTTTCTCCTCCCCTCTGTGGCATTTAAGTTGACTTTAAATATTTTGGTGTTTCAAATACATTGTGGCTTTTAATATTTTAGGTTTCTAAAGTGCTTTATCTAATTTGGCTTTAATGTTATATTTTGTAACTTTTTGAATTTAATTAAAATTTTCATATATACAGATACATAAATATGCATGTGTATTCATGTATTATACGTGTGTGTGTGTGTGTGTGTGTGTGTGTGTGTGTGTGTGTGTGTGTGTGTGTGTGTATGTATACGCGTTTGTACTTTGGATGAGCCTGAGAAAAAACAAACAGCATACTACTATCGCCTGATTCTTGCTTCAGATTTCAGACCTTGTGACTGATGTTGACAAAGTAGCAATGTTGGTATGTCTTATTAAATTCCTTCTTGGAGAGATGCCATTTAAAAAGAGGGATAGCTACCCCGGAAACTTCTTCTTTTGGGTAGAAATGTGTTGGAGGGAGGCAGAGATTCTAAGGCCAGCAGGTTAGAGAGATTCCAGTAAGCAGCTCTCAAAACTCTCAATCTCTGGGGAGGCGAGGAGAGGACTGGCTGTCCCTGAGCCAGTAGGTTTTGCTCATTTCTGAGAACTCTTGGGACAACAGCTCTGGTTGGCACGGGCCCACACGGTCCTTCTGCCAAAGTACACAGAGCATGTGGTCCTCCCCAGCTGTAACTCGAGAGTCTCGACCAACTGAACAAGAGGTGAGTTTGTAATGTCATTCCTAATCAATCAGAACATTAGAAAATGTGATAATCAGTGGGAGTTTCTGGCTGAGTTTTTCTTCCAAAGAAAGGAAAAAAAGAAACCATTTCTGTACCCTGATAAGATGCTGTTGAAACCTTCTCGATGAAATCAACTCTAATTAGGAGTTCTTAGGACAGAACCTCAAATCGGTTTGTAGTCATCCAACATACAGATGAGGAAACTACAGCCCAGAGATGTTCAATTACTTGGTCATGATCTAGTGAATTAATACAGAAGTAGGTCTAGAACACGGCTCCCCTTATTTCCAGACTAATGGCTGTTCCATTGTACTGCTGTCCTTGAGTTTGTTTCAATAGCTTCTAGTTTTTATTCTAATCAAATGAGGTTGTATTTGCAATTTCTGTTGTTTGTCTTTGGTGCCTCAAGGTTTCATTTTATGCAAGTCTGGCCATACAAGTAAAGACAAAAAAAACCCCACTACAAAGCAATAAAAGTTTGTAGAAAACTATTTGCTTTCTGGGCAAAAATTGAAAGAAGAATTCTTTACCATGAGAAAAGGAGAGTACAAGAGATTACTGGGTTTTCTTATGCTTCCAACTAAGGCTTAGCTCTTGTTTTCAATTTTTCTTGTATTTCCTCAAGTTTTCTCAGACACTGCCTCAGTGTAATGAATTTAGAATCCCTTGCCAAACCTCCAATGTCCTTGTGACCTGAAAGAGGAACATTAGAATTTCTGAGCACTACTTAAAGATCAGGAGGAGGGTGGCGTGGCCCACCGAGGTTTCTTCCATTACGTTCTCATCTCTAAGGTGGATATTGTCCCAAATAAGAATGAAATGGTAGAAATAACCCAGGTCTTGGAGTTTGGGTTTGAATCCTGTTCCTCCATTTACTAGCCGTTAAACTTGGACAGGTTAGTTAATCTCTCTGAGGCTCCTTTTCCTGGTTTGTAAGTTGGGCAAGTAGAACCAGATGGTAATGCAGGTCTGACCTTCTGCCCTTAAACTGTACTGACCTACCCATACATCACATAGTCCATGTAAGAGGAAGTTTTGGACGCCCTCGCCATGTTCACATCTCCTCTTACTCCCCTACTTTTTCACATCATTGTTTTTTGATCACCCTATTTTTTCTGTGTTTGCCTGACTCCTTTCCTTCTGGCTCTGTCTCCACTATTGGCTCAGGGCTTGCCTCTCATGCTTGAAGAATGGTTTTGCTTCTTTAGCGTTTTCACTTTCAGTACACTCACAAGCGTACTTTTTGATACCCTTTTTCTCCATTGTCAGTAGGCGTTTTTGGCTGAGGTTTTCTTCCAGGGAATGGAGAAGAAGGAAACGATTTCTGCACATCGATAAGAAGATGCTGTTGAAGCACTCTCATTGAAATCAGCTCTAATTAGGAAATTTTAGGACCTAACCTCAAATCAGTTTGTAGTCTTCCAACATACAGATGTGCAGACTCCACATTTCTGAGTGGGTCCTCACCCTTTCAAGATATAGTCCCGGGAATCCACCGTGGTACCTCCCAGCTTGGCTGGCCTCCCACCAGTTTCCCCCGATCCCCTCCAGAGCTGTCAGAAGGCTATATAAGAATTAAAATAAATATGTTTATGAAGTACTCACAGCGTTGTCCGCTACGAACTAAATATGAAAATGCTAAATTCTTTTATTCCTTAGGAATGAGGATTATGGCCTGCGTGAGCTGCTTGAGCGTGGTAGCCTAGTGTCCGGGACAGGGCTGGTGAGAGGAGTAAGACATTCATGAGGAATGTAGACAATGGTGGGTCTCATTGCTTCATTGTTGCTTCCAACTCATTAGTTCTGAGATGGTCCTACTTCCCAAATGATAAAAAGATGATACATACCCAGTGCCCATCAGCTGTACACTAGGCATGGGATTATACTGCCGTGAGCATACTGATTTTTTTCTCCCACAATTCCTTTCATCTGAATTGTCTCCACAATCATTTTCTCCATTGCATTCCAACTTGCTGGCAATGCAGCGACCTAGTCAAGAAACAGCAACATTGACAACAAATGATCATTTAAGAAAGTATTTGCTGATTTGAAACATGAGTACTTTAAATTTCAAGGGAAGGTTGAGGCAAGTTTTCATTATGTTTGATAAAAAATTAGGAAATATGGAAATGGAATGACAAACTGATGTTTTCCCTTATTTTTTAGGATTACAAGAGTCAGGATATAATTATTTAGTCACTGTTGAGCTCATTGTCTTAAATAAGGGAAATAATTCTAGAATCCCATTACCATTACAGTGAGCTTGCTGCGGAAATCATCTTCTGTAGGAGAAAATTAACAATAGGCTCAGAATTTTTCTTGATTCAGGAAAACAGACTCAAGGTCACTGTTTTTTTCAAAAAAACTATAATTTCACACACACGCGTCTACTGGTATACATAACAACGTGGCTGAATGTCTGAAATTTTATGTTGGGTGAAATAAGCCCGACACAGAAGAGTCATGCCGTTTGAATCCTTTATCTGATATTCAACAACAAGGAGAGAGATTAACTGGAAAGAGGAAAGCAGGAACTTTTTGGGTTTATGGAGATTTTCTGTACCTTGATTGGGGATTGTTTACATGGGTGTATATATTTGTCAAAATCAAATCGCACACTTACTATCAGTGTATTTTACTATACATAATTATTACATATTTTAATGTAGATATTCACTGTTTATGATTACTGTTAATAATTGTTTCACTGCATATAATTTACTATATCTAATTTTTTTTTTGGACAAATTAAATGCCTAGGTACTACAGTATTAGGTAGCAGTTTGAGTGAATTTAGATAATAGTACCAACTCCATGTACCCAGACAATTCCCTTCCTTTTTAAACTTGATGAATTTCATAAGGATCCTAGGAATCAGTATGTGCCTATATATTACTGAAATTGAAATGGTTTATGTACAATGACAGATAGCCCGCCTCCTGCCCCTCAGCCTCTTGCCTATAGTCAGGGATGCGGGCATCTGTACCATTACGTACAGGTCTCACTGACAATGATTAAATGTTTTACTCAGGATTATCTGGTTACCTATTTTAAATTGTGATTAACATCTCACTACAGCTATGCATGACTATTTGGACTAACTGAAATGCTTGGGGAAATTGGGTATTCTATTGAATTAAATTTTTGTACTAATAAGGAGTTCCCCAGAAAGTACTTAGTTTTTTGGTGAATAACATTCAGTAAGAAGGTAGAATGTAATGAAAGTAATTAAGTCCTCCTTTGATTATTCAAAATCTTGTATCGAGACCATTATTATAGTTCTGAACATCATAAACATACAAGACTGAAAATACAGAGGGAATTGAATTCCTGTCATTCCCAAGATATCAACTGAAAGACGCTCTGTTTTTAAAACAGCACATCTCTAGTTTTTCTGTTTGTTTTTCTTAGGGCAGAGCAGAATGGGTAATTTAGTATGCAATAGAGATGCTTTTCCTAAAGAAAAAGAAAGGACAAATGTGATAGTTTTTAAAAGTTTTGAACCTAGCACTCACAAATATGAACAAAAGCTAATTTTTGATACAGTTACATTAAAACATCTCCCATTTTATCAGGTGGAGGTAGGGGTACACATGTAAGGTACGGTTCTCATTAACGTAGGTTTGTGAGCAGGGTACCAGGTATGTTAGGAATTCTATTCATTTGGTACTTCCAGGGATATTAGAGAGGATTTATTAACAAGGGTAGGGATGAAAGCAAGAGGAATTCTCTTCAGTGATGTTTAGGAATGGGTGGCAGGAGTGATATAGGTCTGTGACGGGACACAGCTGAGAATGATTCCAGGACTTGGAAACACAATGGAATAGGAAGCACAAGGGGAGAGAGATTGTAAGCCATAAATATATCCTATACCAAAGAAGGAATGGGAAAAATGAAGGGAAATTCGGATAATACAGGATTTGTAGAAGTCAGCATGCTTTAGCCAGCACATGCATATATATACTTACACCTGGAACTATGTAGTCATTTGAATGGTACATGATTTTCCTATTTACTTGAACTGATTTGTGTTACTACAATGGTATATTATTTTTATAACTAGGTGCAAATTCTCATCTTTATGCTTAAAGTTACAACTTTGAGAGAGGAGTTGGCATAGTGCATGGGGATTATCCTCATGGGTACTTCTCAAAGATCCATGTATACATTAAAGTAATATATTCCGTCTTGGGGGACTCTGAAGATGCAATCGTGAGAGAGGAAAGGAAAGATAGACATTTTTTGATGTTGTTGTTAACTGAGCCAAACATCATTCTGAGTCAGACAAATAATGGTCCATTCAACATTTTATTCCCTTTCAGAGTGGCATTAGTGGATGTTTCTAGGAGAGCACAGTGGTATATCATCTTCAGTGGAATATTTAACAACCAATAGGCCATGGCACCACTCAGTCAGAATGGATTCCAACCATATTTGTGCCAGGGATTAGCTGGTTAGTGGTTGGATCCTAGGAAGATCTAGAGATTCTTGGTGAAGGGATCTGGACAGTAGGGCAGAGGTCACTAAGAGACCTCAGGGTAGCAGCTGCTTACCAACCATTACAGATGTATTTCAACAGCTCAGTTTCTATCACTAGTTATGGACATATTGCTGATGAACTAGACGTCAGCTGTGCCTATACCACTAACTTTCCTGAACTCCCTCATTATGAATTGTTAGCTCATGGATGTGTCTAAAGCCTTCTCAAACTTGTGGATATTTCTGGCCTAAACAAAGCTCTTTTGTAATAAATCTCATAGATTTATCATCTATTGAATAAAAGAGCTCTTCCTGGTAATCTGTTCTAAAAACTACCCTTCAAGGTTCAAAGAGTTGTGCTTCAGTTCTAAATTTTTATCTTAATATTCTGGTTCTACTGTTAAGGTCTGCATTCCCCTGAGCCATTGCCATCAAGATTTTTCTTATATTCCCTCTTTTGTCAATATGTGACACGACCTTATTTTTGTAGGCATAATGTCTCTCTCCCTACCCATGTCCCACCCTCACATCTCAGGTTTGGGGGATGAGGTACAGAGGGAAAACCCTGACACAAGCATTCCTGCCTGACACTCAGAAAAGATTGGCAAAGCTGAAGGCAGCAAGCAAGGAGTAAGAAGAGAGAAACATTAGACCCAGGTCTGGGGTCAATTTTCTATAGGAATTTGAAATCTGCTATTTAGTTCTAAATACTTTTCAGTGTATCTCAGAGTACACAGAAATGATGGGATTTTATTCATCTGAACTCTAATTTTAACTTTAAATTGACTATTTATATAAGAAATCAGTGAACGATGGCCCATGGATGAAAACTGACCTGCCACTTGCTCTTGTAAATAAAATTCTATTGGAACACAGCCATGCTCAATTGTTTATCTACTGGCTATGGCAGCTTTGATGCTAAGACACCAGAGCTGAACAGCTGCTGCATAGACCGTGTGGCCAGCAAAGCCTAGAATATTTGCTATCTGCACCTTTCCTGAAAAACTGCGTAGAAATCTCGTCTAGACTGTTCAAAGTGTTGAGCTTTGGAGAGCCATTAATTAGCAAGAGAATACACAGATTAAGTGGTATATTCAAAATTTGATTATAATCTAATGATACTTAAATTAAAAAACTTACAATTTTCTGAATGAGAATTGGACTTGAAGGGAACATTGCCACCATTTAAATCATTTTCAACCTCCTCTTCTGACAATTACCTTTGGAGTCATTCAATGGACCACACCAGAAAATTTGTCACATCATCTCTAGTCATCTCCTTGACATACTATCTTAGCTTTAATATTCTTATCTTAATAAACGATATTAAAATTTTAAAACTGTCACCCCTTTTCAATTGCTTATTCTGATTCTAGATTTGTGCTTCTTAATAACCGATTTTTTTTTTTTTTTGCGGTACGCGGGCCTCTCACTGTTGTGGCCTCTCCCGTCGCGGAGCACAGGCTCCAGACGCGCAGGCTCAGCGGCCATGGCTCACAGTCCCAGCCGCTCCGCGGCATGTGGGATCCTCCCGTACCGGGACACGAACCCATATCCCCTGCATCGGCAGGCGGACTCTCAACCACTGCGCCACCAGGGAAGCCCTAGCCAATTTTTAAAAGTATCTGCCTCTTCCTCCGTTTCCTTCTCCTCATTCTCTTCTTACTGCTGTATCACAGGGTAGGAACCTGGGAGTCGTACTTGATGAGCAAATGAATCAAGTAAGTGGTCAAGATGATTATAGCTTGAAAGCTGTAATTTTACACATGAATAGCGTGTAATTGGTAGCATAACACCCCTGTCCCCACAGGCTTAAAATATGGTGGGACTTCTCTATCATGACTTTCACTGGGAGTCAATTGGAATAAATTTATTTAGTCATTTTTAATGAAGACTGAACATTTTCCAAAAGTACATTACCACTGTCACAGCGGAACTTATTCTTGCAGTCAACCTCTTCAATTTTGCAGAGCTTAGAAGGGATGCATGGTTGAAAGGTCATGAGGGGCTCAGTACATGGTTGTCCTCCAAACTGACTGGGGCGCAAGATGGACCTAACTTTAAACTGAAAGAAAAGGAGAGAAAGGTGAGTAACTGAGGCTGGGTCAAAGCCAAGAACTATCTAAGAAAACTGGGCTTCTCAATCACAATAGTGATTTTTCCTATAGTGGCGTTTGCTGAATTAAATAATGACTTTTTCCAGTTCTATTATTGTGTGTCCTTAGGGAAGTCAATACTTTTTGGGTCTCACTTTTCCAACCTGTAAAATGAGGAACTGGGACAAAAGATTTCTTAAGATTTCTAACTCTGAAATCATATGATTCTAAATTGAATAGAAATCAAATGCACACATATTTACTGAGCGTGTCCTGAGTGCAATAAATCTTCCAGGTAATAACAGTAGCTCTTTTATTCCTCAAAGATAGTGTGACGTGATAAATGTGAAAGGATTTGGGGGCTCTTTTGCATGAGGAAGTCACCATGGAAACCAGGGCTGACACATTCTCCTCACTTTAAAAGATTTTAAACAGGCAGTAGTAAAACAAAGAGTCAGAGACGGAAAGAAATAGGACAGGATTAAAAAGTACTGACTTTGAAGTCAGAAAAATCCAAGTTCGAAATGTAGTCTTCTATTCATTAGTGGTGTATTCTTGGGCAAATTACTTAACCCCTAATGAGCTGTCACTTCCTCATCTATAAAATGGGTAGAAAAACAATGTGATGTGAAGTTTGAATAAGGTGATGTACGTAAAGGGCGTAGAACAATTTCTCTCAGAGAGTGGGTGCTCCAATAATGAGTTCTTTCTGCTTCCCTAATGTCTGAATGCTTAGCCCCTGATCTGACTGGGGTTCACATGGGCCAGTGTCCTTACAGGAATGAGCTTGAGATGGGTAAATATTGCAGCTGGGGACAATAAACAAATAGAGGGACTTTCCCATGGGGAGAGGGATGTTAGAGGAAAGGCAAGGAGTCATTTTAATTAATGCCCCTCATTTCTGTCTGATTTTAAACCTTGGACTGAAATCCCCATTTTTTAGCACTTGTTTTTGCTTTGTGAGCTCTCAGAGGGCACAGGCAGTGGAATTCAGAGCTGGGCGAGTGCAATACCAATTCTGGGGGGTAGAACATTGTTTTTGGTGTTCACATGACAAGAAACCATGCAAAATGAATCCTCCTTCCCCCCCAACATGTTGCTAAATGGAATTTTCCTGCAATGGAAGCTGGGACAGTTCATTTTCAAATATTGAAGAAATTCAGCATTTCTATGACTGTTGAGTCTGTCAGGGAATTCGAGAATTTTACTGTGATTCCGACTTCCTGAATACACCCACATATCACCTACCTGTTTTTCAACACAAGGGTCACAGTCTGACCACGGTCCATAATCTCCCAGAAGGCAATTGATAGGACAAGTTTGCCAGTTACATTCTCTGGTCTCCTGCTTGGTGCAAAGCTGGTCGCAAAAGTTTTCCAGATAGTACTGATTCACAACGATTTGTCTGTAACAGTGAGGAAAAAGCTGCTCAGAATGAGTGTATTCATTGTGGCTCCAGCTCCATAAGAAAAAGATCATCGACTCAATTACAGTGAATACAAGGAAAGAAGGTTTTCATGGAAAATCAGGCAGTGTGGCATATGTGCAATTCTTACCACTTACTGGAACTCAGCACTGGGTCCATAATTTGTTGGGCCCTGTGCAAAATGAAAATGGGGCGGGGGGGCTCACGTTCAAAGCTTATTAAGAATTTCAAGAAAATGACTGCAGAGCATTAAGCCAAGCACAGAGCCCTTCTCAGTGTGCGGTCCTGTGTGACTGCACAGGTCACACGTCCATGAAGCTGGCCCTGACTGAATTCCTGGAAGGGACTGAAAGGGAAAGAAAAGGAAGAAGAAAGTTTCTGCAAATTGCTTAGAAGATGACAACACAGGGTGATAAATACAATGATTGTGATAGAGCCAGAGTGCCGTGGGCCCAAAGAGTAAGGGAGAAAGTGACATGAGAGATACATTTTGAAAAATTCATGTGAATTTCCCAGGCAAGAAAGGGAAGGGCATTCAGAAGGAAGATCACGTGCAAAGATTAGAGGTGGAGAGTATGACACGTCCGTGGAGGGACCTGTGGGACGGACCTGAGAAGTGCATAATTGAGAGGGATGGAATATATTGTGGTACTTTATTTGGTAGGCAGTAGAGAGCTACTGAGGGACTCTTGAGTCGAGAAGTATTATAAACAAATCTGTTCTTACATCCTTCGTGGATGGTTTATTGGGGCAGTCAGTTGGTGATTTAATGACACTCACGCTACATATGTAAAAATAGTTTTCTAAAATAGATCTCAAAAAAGTGCTATAACAGTTAAAACACATTAAATATATGCCTTTCTCCTCCAAGTCATGTGTGCATCTTCATGGACTAGAAATATCTAACAGATTTAAAGAAACTGTGGGGGATGAGTAGTCTGAATTGATGAAAAGGCTGAATTATTAAATGTTATCAAGTAAACACAGTTTCTTGCCTACTGGTCCATGACAACAATCAAGCTAATAGCTAGCAGTGCTGATCAATTGATGTCCTGTTAGACTGAGTAGAAAATTCTCTATAATTAACTCTCTAACTGTAGGCAAGCAGAGTTATGTGCTGATTGAAAAAAAGCCTGAGTAGTGATTCTAAGTTAGTCAACTGAAAATATTGCACAGATTCTTAATTAAATTTCTTTGAAACACCTCAATTTTCGTGGAGAACAAAAGTAGACTCCATTTCAACCTCATGTGGAAAAGACCTCAAATTGCATCCAAATTCATGAATTCTTTTCAGAATTAAAAAAAATTGTGGATTATAGTCTGCAAAAGTTATACTTTTAGATATATTTTTTTCCCCATCACTTAGTGTGGCACTTTTGATTTTGCTAACCCTGTCCTTGAGGTTTTACAGGGCACAAAGAAAAGCTACAAAGTCCACACCCACCTCTGTCTGGTCTGGGTTCCAGAATTGCAGGTCTTTGAGCAGCTGGACCACTGAGTCCATGGGTAATGATCACAGAAACAGGCTTGGCCCTTGTCAATCAGAGCACTCAGCAGGATGAAATATAAGACGGAGTGTCTGGCCATGCCTGGAGAGCCTCCAGACCCTGAAAAGAAATGATATAAAACATACCAAACATCTGTGAGGTAAAACTTTACAGGTCATTCTCAGTTACAACCTCAAATATGATCTTAGAAAACATCTTGCCTTCCTTAAGGCAAAGTAGCACCTGTAAATTCACATGCTTATGAGTATAAATGTTATTTCTAAAGATTTTTAGGGTGGACATTCCCATAGTTACAAACCCCAGTACTAGTAAGTTTCTCTGAACTGTCAGTGATAGGCTACAAGACAAACTATGTAGTATATATTTGTATCTCATTTCATTCCTAAATGGAAATTTTTATGTAATCTTATACTTTTCAAAAAAACTGCTTATTGTGTGTGGACAGTGCCCTCAAATACTACCTAGTACTACCTTTCAGTTTTTCATACTTTTCTGGGCCTGGGGAAGGACTTTGGAACCCTTCTTTTTGAAGCTCTATTTACTTTTCTGGCACCTTGGAAGCTTGTTAAAGAGAGTTCACTGTCCAACTATCTCTAGTTTTAGAGTCATAGAAGTTAGAGCTGGAACGGATCTTTGAAACCTTCAGATTAAACTCCCTCATTTTGTGGATGATGAGACGGAGGCTTATGCAGGAACAGTAAGGTTGAGACTACATGACAAGTAACAGCCCAAGACTCCTCATTCTTGGATGAGATGCATTCCTTCGTTGAATTTCTAATAACGCTAACTAGTGTTCCTGGAGCATCTAGATGCTTGGAACTCCACTACCCAGAACACGAGAGGGTTTATTCAGATGTGGCTGAATGCCAGAGAAAACTTGGACCAGTGGTTCCTCATGTGCTGTGGAGCCTTGAGGATCTGTGTGTTATTGGATGGAAATTGCAAAACTGTTATCTGCCCTCCCAATATTGCCATTTTGATTTTTGTATCTCTAACAAAACACACAACATGGTTAAATATGTACAGAAAATGCTGCTGTAATTAGTATAGTAACTTCCATTTAAAGAAATATTAATAGAATGCCATTCACCTAATTTCTCTGTGTCTCAGTTTTATTATCCATAAAATAGGGAATACTTTTACCTTCTTCATAAGACTTTTGTTAGGATTCAGTAAGAAGAAAATTCATGTAAAGTGCTTAGAACAATCCTTGGTATAAAATCATCACTCAATAAATATTAATTTTTCAAAAGAGTAGTAACACTTGAGTGTTTCAAAGTTAATTGTAGCTATCGGTCATGAATTTTTCAAAATAATGGGCTCCTCAAATTAAAGCAAGAATCTTGTGAAAATTGAAAATATGTTTTGATGTTAAATAAGACTATCCATGTTTAACATGATTTAGAAATACGGCTTTAGTTACTTTTCATCTTACACATAAAATCAGATCCCTGACCATCTTTTTTGAAATTACAATTTCCCACCAGTGTTTCCTATCCTCCTTCACTGCTTTATTTTTCTCTGTTATTCATACCTTCCTAATATATAAAGTACTATGTAATTTAAATAAATATCTCCTCTTTCCTTTCTCCTTCTTCACTAAAATATGAACACCATGACAGTTGATCTTTTTTGTCTGTTTTGTTCATTTCAGCATTTAGAAGAATGAGAGCAAGCATACCACGCAATGAATAAATGTTGTAGAATTGAGTCTAGGAAACAGTTTAGAAACGGGTTTTGATGAAATCTGAATAATGTAATTTAAGTCCATAATTACAGCCACTTCTGTAATATTATTCTCAAAATTTCTGCCAAATTAAGTATATTTCATAGACTAGAAATGAACTTGTCTGTTCAGTTGTCACCCATTGTTTCAGCAAGAGTGATAGTTTGTAGCATAACTGGTTTATTTCTAGTTTGTTGTAATAGTTGATTGAAATAAAAAACTAGATCTCTTGAGATTCAAATTTATTTTTAGAACACCATAATATATTAAGTTAGTCTGCCTCTTATTTATTTGATAATATTTATTGTGTTCTAAAATATATAGAAATGGATGAAGAAGAAAATTAAGATGATTTATTATATAACCAACCAGAAAAATTCTGCTGACATTTAAAAAATACATATAATATATGTCTGCATTTGAAAAGTTTAAAAAGAACAGAAAGAAAAATGTAACACCTGAGGTCTCTTCTACCTATAGCCAGAACCTCTTCCTACACATAATCACTTTTCTCTTTTTATAGGTAGAAAATGGAGGGAAAATTCTTCCACACATTCCCTTACACATATACATGTATGCATGTTCTTTAAATATATACACAAAAAAGAAGTATGATGTATATTACTCTGTACTTTTTTCATTTCACAGTATACTTTAAAGACATTTCCATATTAATAGATGTATATCTACTTCAATTTTTTTCTCTTAGCATTCTTTTTTTTTTTTTTTTGCGGTACGCTGGCCTCTCACTGTTGTGGCCTCTCCCGTTGCGTAGCACAGGCTCCGGACGCGCAGGCTCAGCGGCCATGGCTCACGGGCCCAGGCGCTCCGCGGCACGTGGAATCTTCCCGGACCGGGGCACGAACCCGTGTCCCTGCATCGGCAGGCGGACTCTCAACCACTGCGCCACCAGGGAAGCCCCCTAGCATTCTTTTTTAAAAAATTTTATTTATTTGGCTGCATTGGGTCTTTGTTGCTGCACTTGGGCTTTCTCTAGTTGTGGCGAACAGGGGCTACTCTTTGTTTCAGTGCATGGTCTTCTCATTGCGGTGGCTTCTCTTGTTGCGGAGCACGGGCTCTAGGCATGGGGGCTTCAGTAGTTGCTGCATGTGGGCCCTAGAGTGCACGGGTTTCAGTAGTTGCTGTGTGTGGGCTCAGTAGTTGTGGCACATGGGCTCAGTAGTGGTGGCTCACAGGCTCTAGAGCACAGGCTCAGTAGTTGTGGCGCAGGGGCTTAGTTGCTCCATGGCATGTGGGAATCTTCCTGGACCAGGGATTGAACCCGTGTACCGTGCATTGGCAGGCATATTCTTTTTTTTTTTTAGATGTTGGGGGTAGGAGTTAATTAATTAATCAATTTATTTTTGCTGTGTTGGGTCTTCGTTTCTGTGCAAGGGCTTTCTCTAGTTGTGGCAAGCGGGGGCCACTCTTCATCGCGGTGCATGGGCCTCTCACTGTCGCGGCCTCTCTTGTTGCGGAGCATAGGCTCCAGACACGCAGGCTCAGTAGTTGTGGCTCACGGGCCTAGTTGCTCCACGGCATGTGGGATCCTCCCAGACCAGGGCTCGAACCCATGTCCCCTGCATTAGCAGGCAGATTCTCAACCACTGCGCCACCAGTGAAGCCCTGGCAGGCATATTCTTAACCACTGTGCCACCAGGGAAGTCCTATCTACTTCATTATTATTATTATTATTTTTTTTTGCGATACGCAGGCCTCTCACGGTTGTGGCCTCTCCTGTTGCGGAGCACAGGCTCCAGACGCGCAGGCCCAGCGGCCATGGCTCACGGGCCCAGCTGCTCCGCAGCATGTGGGATCTTCCCGATCGGGGCATGAACCCGTGCCCCCTACATCGGCAGGGGGACTCTCAACCACTGCACCACCAGGGAAGCCCTACTTCGTTATTTTTAATGACTGCATAGTTTTATACTGTATCGATGTATTATACTGAACTTAACCATTATTCTAACTGTAGACATTTAGTATACATACATAATGCAATAAACATCTTTATATTTTAGCATACTTTTGTAGTATATCCATGGGACCAACAAATATTCCTAGCAGTAGAATGGCTCAGTCAAATGATATAAATTTTAAAATGTTGATAGATTTTGCCAAATTGCCCTACTGAAATATTGCTCCCTCAAAAGTCTCAGAGGATGAGTTAAAATTATATTTTAATGTGTTTACTTTATGTTTTTTTATTTGGATGAAAGGGTACTTCAGTTAAAAAAATGAGTCTCCTCATTTTATATATCTTCATTCAAGCCAAGAGTTTGAGATCAGATACAAGAATTGTTTCCCCACAAAAAAATTTTTTTCTCCAGTATGCTCAGAAGTTAGAGCATTTCTTCATAATAAATCAGTAAGCATTTAAAATTTTTTTAAATTTTTAATTGAAGTATAGTTGAACCACAATGTTGTGTTAGTTTCTGGCATACAGCAAAGTGATTCAGTTATAATCTTTTCCATTATGGTTTAGTACAGGATATTGAGTATAGTTGCCTGGGCTATACAGTATGACCTTGTTGTTTATCTACGTTATATATAGTAGTTTGTATCTGCTAATCCTGATTTCCTAATTTATCCCTCACCTGCCCTTTTTCCTCTTGGGTAACCATAAGTTTGTTTTCTATGTCTGTAAGTTTGTTTTTGTTTTGTAAATAAGTTCATTTGTATCATATTTTAGATTCCACATATAAGTGATATCATAGGGTATTTGTCTTTTTCTTTCTGACTTACTTCACTTAGTATGTAAGTCAGTAAGCATTTTTAAACTGTCTTACAAGCTCAGAGAAAACTGCTAGAATAAAAGCAACTAAATCCCCTGACATATGGCTGAATATACCCTTCAATTTAAAATGGAATTGACACACATTTGAGTATCCATTGAGTGAAATAAAAAGAAATAGAATTCATTATCATTGTCTGGGGAGGGTAGAGAGAAACTGAAGATGCTCCCCATGATTTTTATCCAAGTTTTTTTATCCAACTCATAGATAAGCTGCTACAGCCCTAAGCTATTTCAATCATAAAAAAGAGAGGCTCCTTTAAAGACCACTGCACTTGCCTGCCAATTTTATTTCACTGGTATGTAACTCACCTTTTCTGGTTTTCTTCAGCAGCACAGAACCATAGACTTTGGGACAAGAGTGTCCAGAAATTAGGCTGTGATCAGACCAAATACATAGTATGAGTCCTATACCCTATACATCAGACCCAAGTTGAGATTGGTTTTCAACTGTCTTCAGGGCCCTTGGGAGCTGAGGCTCCTAAACAATGTGAAGTTTCCCTGTTAATCACTAGACAGACCACCACCCCATCCCCCCACCCCCAAATTGGGATCTTCTCATATAGAAACTGCTTCAGCAAGGAAACTTAAAAGAGGGGGTTTTTGTTGTTGTTTGTTTTTCTTATTAAATTTTGAACAGATAGATATTTTCCAGAATAATTCAATTGTAGAGAAAACAAATTCTTAAAGTATTTTTTGGAATCAGCATGTAAACAATAGGTAGAAGTTGAATTACAAGAGATTACCAGTTCTCAATTCTCAGCAGATGCTATCTGTTTTAACGTCCAAAAGCTTGAAAAATATAGGTGGATTTTATTCCAATTATAATCAAAAACTGTAAGAGAACTCATGTAAAATATTCTGATCTCTTCTTTGGCTATAGTATTCTGAGACAATTTGGAAAATGCTAAAATGAAGATGGTAATGCCAAAGCTTCTTATTTGAGGAAATGCTAATAAAAGAGCTAATTAGTAGGTTCTCTTTTTATAACATTTTATTGTTATAAGGAAAAATTGTTTTATGTTAAAATGATAATTTTAATTCAAATAAAGAGAATTATTTCTCTTATTTTTTTACTAGCATAGCCCAGCATCTAATATCAAATGCTTCCTTATTTATTAATTTTCAACATCTCTAGGCATTTTGGAGATATCCAAAATTTCATGCAGGCATTATACCCATTACCATACAATTTTCTTATAAACATGGAACAAAAAGAATGTTCAGTGAATAGAGGAAGATAGTTATGAAAAGTCTTCCACTGCAGTAACATAGTAGAAGAGCAGCAGTCTGCAGTTTTCTCATAATTGTCATCCCCTCTTGAACTCTAAAAATTAGTGATCCCATTGAACCATTGAAGATGGCTTTTGTGAGCATTTGGGGAATTCTAGCACAGGATGAAATCCATTTTATTCTGACCTGTCACCTTCCCACGTCCTTGACTTACATGAATGATTTGTCCCTAAGGCAGTTCAACACATCTTACCCGACAGGTTCAGAGGATGCTCTAGTTTGCCCCCAACTGCAGGTTCTTCCTTTCCATCTTCTTGTAAATGTCTTGAATCTCTTATTTCTTATTTTTTCCTTCCACACATGCCCTGGAAGCTCAAGAAATTATATTTACCACTGCTAGGGCAGGCTGGGGCGTTCTGGCACATGACTAGTCTTTGGCTAAACGGTATGTTTGTTTTACTTTTAACTGTAGATTAGCTCATAGAAAAACTTGATTTCACCAAGGCAGCTCTCTGGAAGGACACTTCTTTAAGAAATATAAATATTTTGGTTCTTTTGAGAATTAAGCAAAATCGTTATATCTTATATTAAAAGAAAAACAAATGGCTGTAAGCTCTTATGTTTTTTCATGCATGAAAGGGTAAGTCTGTTAGAAACATGATATATGATTTTGAAATATTAATACAAAGGAGATCATTATGTCACTCACCTTAAACAGAGTTTGTGGTATCCAGGGAACTAATCTGCAGTGGCTAAGGAAACAATAGGTACTCACAGTGAAAAGGGTTTATAAGACAATCCAAACAAGTCTTTTTTCCCCATTGCTAACTAACACAAGGTCATGTCCCAGAGATCTAACAACACCTAGAGTGCTGTTAAAATAAACATTCCCTAGAAACTCTGGACTTTGCAAATGATCACTTAAATCAACAGTAACCCTGCAACTCTTCAGAGTGAGATATTGCACAGGGTCCTGATTTTTCAATGATTTTCCCATTCAAGTAATATTGTAATGGGTATTGCTACTGAAAAGTTTCTGACTTCATTTCGAAAAACTTTTAGAATAAATTGTTTAAAATTGCGTTCCCCCTTTAGGAATTTGTCCATTTAATTTAAAATATATAGATTTTTTCTCATTATATAATATTTATTGAGAAAGATTTAGAACATGTGGAAAAGTATGAAGAGGAAAACTAAAATCATTTTTTATAAACAAACAAAACCACTATTGATATTTGGAGTAAATACTTCCAGTCATATAATATGTATGTATATGTGTCTCTCTGTGTATGTACACACATTCAAAGGAATGTGTGTGTGTATATATATATATATATATATATATATATATATATA
>NW_020172731.1:67803-78846 GCF_003031525.2 Neophocaena asiaeorientalis asiaeorientalis
TTTAGTTCTTGTAGGTCCTTGTTAAATGTTTCTTGCATTTTGTCCATTCTACTTCCAAGATTTCGGATCATCTTTACTATCATTATTCTGAATTCTTTTTCATGTAGACTGCCTATTTCCTCTTCATTTGTTAGGTCTGGTGGGTTTTTATCTTGCTCCTTCATCTGCTGTGTGTTTTTCTGTCTTCTCATTTTGCTTATCTTACTGTGTTTGGGGTATCCGTTTTGCAGGCTGCAGGTTTGTAGTTCCCGTTGTTTATGGTGTCTGTCCCCAGTGGCTAAGGTTGGTTCAGTGAGTTGTGTAGGCTTCCTGGTGGAGACATATTATGTGGAGCTGGGAGGTCTCTTGTGGACCAGTGTCCTTAAGTTGGCTCTCCCACCTCAGAGGCATAGTACTGACTCCTGGCTGCAGCACAAAGAGCCTTTCATCTACACAACTCAGAATAAAGGGAGAAAAAGTAGAAAGAAAGAATTAGTAGGGAGGGAGGAAGGAAGGAAGGAGGGGAGGAAGGAAAAATAGAAAGGAGATAGAGTAAAATAAAATAAAGTAAGGTAAAATATAATAAAGTTATTAAAATAAAAAAATAATTATTAAGAGAAAAAAATAATAATAAAAAAAAACAACCACTGCTGGGAGAGATATCCCTTTCTCTTCTTTGTTCTCACAGCTCCCAGGGGCTCAGCTTTGGATTTGGCCCTGCCTCTGTGTGTAGGTCGCCTGAGGGCGTCTGTTCTTCGCGGGTTAAAGGAGCCGCTGATTTGGGAGCTGTGGCTCAGCACGTAGTGCGGGGCGAGCCTGCGGCGGCAGAGGACGGGGTGACGTTGCACCAGCCTGACGTGCGCTGTGCGTTCTCCGGGGGGGAGTTGTCCCTGGATCCCGGGACCCTGGCAGTAGCGGGCTCCCCGGAAGGGGTGTGGATAGTGACCTGTGCTCGCACACAGGCTTCTTGGTGGCGGCAGCAGCAGCCTTAGCATCTCATGCCCGTCCCTGGAGTCCGCGCTGTTAGCCGTGGCTCGCACCCGTCTCTGGAGCTCCTTTAAGCGGCGCTCTTAATCCCCTCTCCTCGCGCACCAGGAAACAAAGAGGGAAGAAAAAGTCTCTTGCCTCTTCGTCAGGTCCAGACTCTTCCCTGGACTCCCTCCCGGCTAGCCGTGGCGCACTAACCCCCTGCAGGCTGTGTTCAGGCCACCAAACCCAGTCCTCTCCCGGCACTCCGACCGAAGCCCGAGCCTCAGCTACCAGCTACGCCCGCCCTGGCGGGTGAGCAGACAAGCCTCTCGGGCTGGTGAGTGCTGGTCGGCACCGATCCTCTTTGTGGGAATCTCTGCGCTTTGCCCTCCGCACCCCTGTTGCTGCGCTCTCTTCCGGGGCTCCGAAGCTTTCCCCCGCCGCCACCCGCAGTCTCCGCCCGCGAAGGGGCTTCCTAGTGTGTGGAAACCTTTTCTCCTTCACAGCTCCCTCCCACTGGTGCAGGTCCCGTCCCTATCCATTTTTCTCTGTTTATT
This sequence comes from Neophocaena asiaeorientalis asiaeorientalis, assembly GCF_003031525.2. NCBI lineage: Eukaryota > Metazoa > Chordata > Mammalia > Artiodactyla > Phocoenidae > Neophocaena > Neophocaena asiaeorientalis. The sequence continues at coordinate 69,309 of NW_020172731.1, forward strand.
CTTTTTTCTTTTGCCCTACCCAGGTACGTGGGGGGTTTCTTGCCTTTTGGGAGGTCTGAGGTCTTCTGCCAGCGTTCAGTAGGTGTTCTGTAGGAGTTGTTCCACGTGTAGATGTATTTCTGGTGTATCTGTGGGGAGGAAGGTGATCTCCGCGTCTTACTCTTCCGCCATCTTCCCGGAAGTCTGACAGCATATATTTTTTAAAAGATTTAACTGCACAGAATTTATCACATTCCACAGTTTATAGAACCATATCGTCATTGGTCTGTGCAAGATCTTTTACCTTTTTTTTTTCTTTGGCGGTACGCGGGCCTCTCAGTGTTGTGGCCTTTCCCGTTGCGGAGCACAGGCTCCGGACGTGCAGGCTCAGCGGCCATGGCTCACGGGCCCAGCCGCTCCGCGGCATATGGGATCTTCCCAGACCAGGGCACGAACCCGTGTCCCCTGCATCGGCAGGTGGACTCTCAACCACTGCGCCACCAGGGAAGCCCAGATCTTTTACTTTATTTCACTAATTTCCCCCATGATCTTGTTTAATTTCTTTTCCCAGATTAGTTATGTGGTAGTATATTTCATGTTGGTCGTTACATATGATTATTTAGATATATGTGTTTATATCGTAAAAATACAAAGATTATTTTCCATGTGTATTTTTGTAATTTACACAAATGGTATTTTGCTAAAAGTTTTATTTGGTTTTTTACTTCCTTCATTCAACATTATGCTTCTGAGCCTTATTCAGTGTAAATCTACTGGAACACAGACATTCATTGTATCAACTACATTTTATTTATCCACTTTTTTAGCAGGTATTTTTGTTGGCTTCAACTCTCTGCAGTTATAAACACAATTTGCTCTTTCCTTGTGAACCTGTGAGAAAATTCCTAAAGACTTCCAGGTTGCTCTTCAGAAAAACTATACACGTTTACACACTTACCAGCAGCCTATGTGGACTTCTTACTAGCATATTTTGTTAGCCAACCTACTGATATTACCTCTGATGCATGTAAAGTGGTATCTCAGGATGGTTTAAGTAGCATGTCTCTGATCAGTAGTGAACTTCAGTAAACCATGCTCACCAGACATTCTGGCTCTCTGTGAATTAACAATTCATATTCTCTGATTATTTTCCTATTGTGCTCCTTTGTACTTTTGTTGCCCGATTTTCAGGTGTGCCCCATACATTCTAGATATTAGTGTCTTGTAAGATTTGGATTTTACAGATCTCTCTTCTCTCAGTCTGTCACCTATGTGTTAGTTTTATCTATAGTATCTTTGATTGATGAGAGAATCTTAACTTTAATGTAATTTAATTTGTCTATTTTTCCCTAATAATTTTTGCTTTGGATAGTTTTTCTTTCACTTAAGAAATCATTTTGTTTAAGAAATCTAAAGTCACAGATATAGTCCTAAATTTTCTTCAGTTAATCCTATAGTTTTATATTTCAGAAATCGTCTTTAGTTCTCTATAGTTACACTATAATTTTATAAATGGTATGAGGTAGAATAAAGTAAATGAAACAAAACCCAAAACACTTGTAGTTAATATCATAGTTAGTGGAAAAATATTGAACCTTTTCTTCCTAAGGGCAGAACAGAGATGTCCGTTATCACTACTTTGGAGCACAGGCTCCGGACGCGCAGGCTCAGCGGCCATGGCTCATGGGCCTAGCTGCTCCACGGCATGTGGGATCTTCCCGGACCGGGGCACAAACTTGTGTCCCCTGCATCGGCTGGAGGACTCAACCACTGGCCACCAGGGAAACCCCTATCACCACTTTTATTCAATACTGTACTAGAGATCTTATCCAGTGCAAGAAGGAAGGGAAAAAAAAGGTATTATACTGAAAAGAAAGTAAAGAAAATGCTATTACTTACAGACAGAATGATTGTGTACATAGAAAATCCAAAAAGAGTTACAGATACATATTAGAATTAACAAATGAATTTAATAAGATTACTAGATACAACTTTATTACAGAAAAAATTATTTCTGTATCCCAGCAAAACCAAATAAAATATTTAATCTGGAAAGACTTAAAATAGCAATCGTCAAATGTGCTCTTTACATCTAATGACAATTATGATTCTATGAAAGGTTCACAGTATAGCTTGAGAGTTGCTAATATGGGTAATTATGCTAAGGTGAAGTGAGACAAAATAGTGCAATAGAAAAAAAGGAAAAAAGAAAACTAGGGATTGAGAATGTGGAGACATATTTTACTCTTGATTCTGCAATAACCAGCTAGGTGACTTTCAACAAGTCGCTTTACTTCATTGTAACTGTTTACTTATTTGTAAATTAAATGTTTTTCAAACTTTTTTTCAAAATAGTAGAAAATTTCTTTAAAAATACTAATTATATCCTTAATATGAAAAATGGCTAAAACAAATATTCTTCAGAAAAATTAAACTTTCACCAAGTGGCGGGGAGTGATTATTTCAGTGGGTATAAAGATTCGTAGAAGCACAGCAAGAAGCCAGTACTCCAAGATAACATGCTTTAACATGCATGGTAGTAACTTATCCAAGACCAAAGCAAGTCAGACCGAGAATAGAGGTCTGTTTTCTTTCTCCTATACTGTACTGAGACTTTAAAGACTGAAAATTTTTTTTTTGTTTTTTTTTTTTAAACATCTTTATTGGGGTATAATTGCTTTACAATGGTGTGTTAGTTTCTGCTTTATAACAAAGTGAATCAGCTATACATATACATATGTTCCCATATGTCTTCCCTCTTGCGTCTCCCTCCCTCCCACTCTCCCTATCCCACCCCTCCAGGCTGTCACAAAGCACCGAGCTAATATCCCTGTGCCTTGCGGCTGCTTCCCCCTAGCTATCTACCTTACTACGCTTGTTAGTGTGTATATGTCCATGACTCTCTCTCGCCCTGTCAAAGCTCACCCTTCCCCCTCCCCTTATCCTCAAGTCCGTTCTCCAGTAGGTCTGCGTCTTTATTCCTGTAAAGCCTAAAAATTTAAGCTAGGAAGGAAGAGTGGTATGCTGCAGACCTGTGCTGAAGACACTTGGGGCTGGTGTAGCAATTTCACCCATGAGTATCTGAGACAATAAATATGAGAGAAAATATTTTAGGACTGAGCAAGAAAATATATCCTTTAAATGTGTGTACTTCTTCTAGTTGGTTCTTTAAAATTTAAATACATTTTCCCTCAGGTCAGGGTGTTTGGAGTTAAGGGAAAATGCTAAAAGTCAGACCCTGGAGAGGCAAGAGTCAGGAGCCAATAGGATGAGGCTAAATAGGGTTGTTAATTAACCTGGGCTATGAGAAAGACAGAGAAGTGAAAAGGTGTGTGTCATGGCACAGGAAAAACACAGGTGGAAACAGCTGAAGGCCGTATAGAGGAATTCTTGAGAGGGAATGCAAATGTCTGTGACCCAGAACTGACCTGGCATCAAAGGAGAATCTAGCATCCAAATACATCCAAATGATGTATTTGGATTCTCCATCTTGGGTCCCCATGAATGGTTAAATGACACATCCCACTCAGGATCTTTTTCTAGAGTAGAGATTGGCAAACTACAGTCAGTGAGGCTAATCTAGCCTGATGCCTGTTTTGTAAATAAAGTTTTATTGGAATAAAGTCACAGAATTAGTCATTGTCTATGGCTGCTTTTGCACTTCAACAGAAGGGTTGAGTAGTTCCAACAGAGACTATATAGCATGCAAAGCCAAAAATATTTACTATCTGGCCCTTTACAGAAAAAGTGAACCCTACAGCCCAAAAGGGAGAGATTTCTGGTCTGATCAATACAACCACAATATCCAGTTGGCTTTCGGAAGCAGAAGTAGTCTTACTTGGGTCTGATAAATGGATGATGGTTCCAGAGCTAGGAACTGAATGCTTGTGTACAATTGTGTTCAGGTCTGCCTCTGGGTGAGAATATGAGTGCTCTCTAAACAATATTTGGATGCATGCTGCTGAGAAACAAAGCATATTATGAAGTTTTCCAGAGCTGTTTAAGCAATGGCAGACTTTCTAAAATGTTGGCTGGTGACATGGAATACCTTTTCGTACAAGATGCTCCGTATTTTCATAATGTAGAACTTTGCTAGTGAGCTTAAAGGTAGACTGATCGGTAGAAAAGACTTTAATTGTAAAGGAAGAGAAGAGTGTGGGAAGGACCCACAGGAGGAGGAGCCAGGACGTGGAAAGTTAAAATGGAGCAATTATCATTTTTCCAGAAGGAGAATATGTATTCTGTTAAAAATATTTATGCCTGTCTTAATGATGACAGATTCACATCCAAATGGTATTTTCAGCCACGAAAATAACCCCAAACGTAAGATTACGATCAGTGGAAGCTGCTGATTCTCTGAAGGCTTTTACATATGCTAAATAGTCACATGCCAACTTTTCATTATAGCAAAAATACTATAATTTCTCAGTAGAGCCAAGACCAATGATCCCATCTATTTCACAAGTCCTTTAGAGTGTACTTTGTCAGTCAATGTGTGCATCGATAAAGTGAAATTGCAAATTAAATTATTTCACTCGGAGAATCATAGATCAAAAGTCTCAAGTGGAGAAAATAGAAGTTTGCTTTGGACCTCAGGCTGCCACGATCTTTTTCTCTTTTTCTTTGCTACTAAAATTATTAGAATAGTCTAAATTAACTGCATCTAATTTCTTACCATCTACTCCTTATTAATTTCACTACTTGCAATCTGGGTTATAAATACAACCAGCCTAAAGAACTATTCTTTCAATGACCATCAGTAACCCCCTAATTGCCAAACTGAATAACCACTTCTGAATCCTCTATTGGCTCCTGGACATGGTACAATACATCTTTTTCTCAGGAAATTTCTCTCTTTCCTCTCTTTATGATTCTCTTTCTACTCCCACCTGGAACTATATCCTCAGCCTCTTTTCTTTCATAAGGCATTTTATCTGCTTCCATGTCATTACCTATCACCTTTGTGTTGATTGGTTCTTGTCCACCAATCTCTGTATTCTAATATTCGTTCACTGATAGTATCCAAATAGAACATCCTATCACAATGGTGACATTGACATTCTCTCTCTCCCGCTTCGTCTATTCTACTAGATGCTAACTTCTGTAACTCTTACCTCTGAAGTGTCTCTTGTCTATGCATTTCCCATCTTTTCCACCTCTTCACCATGTCTACAGCTACAGCTCCACCTCGAGCAACAATGAACTCATACCTTGAAGATCGCATCAGTGGCTTAATTGGTCTCTGAGCCTTAGGACTCTTCCTCTAATTCCTTCTGAACTACCCTCTGCCAGGTTAGTCATTCTATAGCTCACCTCCCAGTGTCACAACACGACTCAAAACCTCAATGTTGCTCTTTTCAAAAGACTCTTCTAATACTTAATTTTTAAAACCCTGAGCAATTTGATCCTACATTACCTCTGTAGACTTATTTTCTCTCCTTTCATTCGTATTCTCCATCATCCAGCTATATTGGATAACTTGCTCTTCCTTCAAAATGGGGTACAGTTTCTCCTACCATTGTATTTCTTTCTTGAAACTTTTTTTCCTCAATTCCAAATTCTGAAATATTAGTGTATTAGTGTATTGTGTATGTATTAGTGTATTGTGTATTGTGCCATTCTTCTAAGGCCATTCCAAATATGTTTCCTTCTTAAACGTTTCTACATTTTATAGACATTTTTGCCCTTAAGATCAGATGCTATACGATTCCGTCATCCTTTTTTGTAAGCTCTTATATGAAACTCATCAGATATTGCCAGGTATTATGATTATTTGTATGTTATCTCCTAGTCTCCCTTACTCCATACAATATATTCAAAGCTCCTTAATGATGGGACCTGAATACTATTCATCTTTGTAATTGATTAACATAGAAGTTAATTGTTAATTGAGTTAAGTTGTCTATACACAATGAGTTTGCAAGAAAATTGTTGAATTTTACATTATGCCTTTAGATACATGCTCTTAACTAAAATTCACCATGTATGTTCTCACTCTTTTGGCATAAGAAGCAACAATCTTTCCTGCAGCAAAGTGCTCCAAGAATTGTTTTTATTTACATGCTGAATTATTGAGTGATGCATAATGATGATATTAAATTGAATAAAAGTTTTGGTGATTCTTTGGGATGTAAAAAAAAAAAATGTTAGTTAGGCTCCTAATCTAAAACTGGTTTAACAGACTTGTTGTTGCCAAGGGGTGGGGGAGGGTTGGATTGGGAGTCTGGGATTAGCAGATACAAACTTTTATGTGTAGAATAGATAAAAAAACAAGGTCCTCTTGCATAGCCCAGGGAGCTATATTCTATATCCTGTAATAAACCATAATGGAAAAGAATATGAAAAAGAATTTTTAAAAAACTGGTTTAACTTACAGATATCTATGTAATAGATATGTATTTTAAGATAAAACAACTCAAACCTCTGCAAGCTTTTGCCTCTTCTAGGATTATAGAGAAACCTGGATTAGATTTCAATGCAGGGCCTTCTGGAAAAGGGCAACAAAAAAAGCTGATTGAGATCAAGCAGGTCTTGCCTAAGCTTTTGGGTCAGCTTCCTAGTTTTCTTCTTGACCTCTAGTTGCCCCATGCATCTTCACCACTGTTACCAAGATAATTTTCTGTCTTATTCGGTTTGGGCTGCTGAAACAGAAAAATACATGGGCTGGGTGACTTATCAACAACCGAAATTTATTCCTCACAATCCTGGAGGGAAGTCCAAAATCAAGGTGCCGGCAGACTGAGTGTCTGATGAGAGCCCACTTCCTGGTTCATAGGTCGCCTCTTCTCTCTATAACCTCACATAGTAGAAAGGGCAAGAGAGCTCTCTGAGATCTCTCATAAAGGCACTAATCCCATTCGTGAGGGCTCTATTCTTATGACCTAATCCCCTCCCAAAGGCTCCACCTACAAATACCATCACATTGGGGATTAGGTTTCAACATATGAATGTTGTGGGGACCCAAACATTCAACCTACAGCATTTCCCTAAAGCTCCACTATGATGAAAATAACAATCTAATATTTGAGTGGCATTTTATGTCTTGCAAGATACTTTTCAAAGTGCCATAAGAGTAATATTATCTATTCGCTTATTCCAGTCAATCCATAAATACTGGGCACCTGTTATACACCAGACATTATGTTGAGACTTAAAAAGATAAATAAGTTTGGTTAATTCTTTCAAGAACTTTAGTTGAAAGAAAATGATAGTTGGTTAGAAAAAAAGGAATATGAGGAGTACGGAAGATTATAAGAAGCCTGTAATCAGAGAAATCATAATCCCCCTTGCATATGCATTCACTTTTTCTCTTGTCTTTAAGTCATATACACTATAATTACCACCATTATTATTATCTAAAGCCTTTTATTCACTCATTCAGCAAAAATTTACTGCAAGGCATTATTCTAGGCACTTGAACAGTGAACAAATCAGAAAAAAATATCCTGCCTTCATGAAATTTGCAATCTATTATGCAGAGGATAGAGGAAAAAACCAAAATATATATGCAAATTATATAGCTTTTTAGAAGTATTTATTTAATATTTATTAAAATATTGTAACTTCAAAAAATGCAGGTCATTCTCTCTGCCACTATTTTCTCCTTCTCCTATGCTTACTTGGAGAAAATCTGTCCATTCTTATCTCAGAATATCATATTTTCTGGGGCCTGCTGAGTTGGCTGCAGGTCTCATAATTCTGCCTCTTAGACACGGCTGATGGGCTATGATTGGGCATGAGTCAATTGGATTTCACGTACCAAGGCTGGGGATTGAGACTCAGAAACTCTAGTTAGATATAATGGGAAGCTTACTTAAAGCAAGAATGTCCTTCTGCAGTGATGCAGAGAGTAAGAAGAATGAAGTGGGAATTCCCTTGAATTCCATAAAGTACTCCTCTTCCTTTCAATAAATTATATATTTTTTTGCTTATGATACTTTGAACATACTTTTGTTACTTATAAACAAGTGATCCTTAACTAAGATAAATTTTGTGATTTTTCAAACAATTGCAATTTCCAGCAATTTCAAAAAAGATATTTGAACAACTATATGATGTACACTGCACAATCAGAATGAACCCTGTCCAGTTCATCTAAGCCATGTTGTTGATGTCAACCCTGAGCCCTGTCCACAATTAAGTCAATGGTGCATATTGCCTGCTTTCTACAACCACCAGCATTGTAGAAATTAATAAATCTGTTAAATATTTACTAAAAATGATTTACTCTATTTCCTAGGGTAACATGGAAAGAGGAAGCTAGAAATTGGATAGCTTCCTTCAGGTAGAGCCGTCTAGACTCAACCTACAAGATGGAAGGGAAGAGGCTAAGAAAGAAAGGCCATCCAAAATTCGGGTATGGCTGTTGAGAGAGCTGAGTGGGCTGTACTGAACACTGTTTATCTTCAGGGTTGTGAGTAGCTAATGATTAAGGCAATAATAACGAAGAAAGACGTGAGGTCCTTGAGATAGTTCTGACAAAGCGCTCTGAGGGAATATTTTTATTCTGAACACTGACGCTGTGGAAAATTACTGAAAAGCTAATGATATCATCTATGTGATCCTCTGGGCGTAGGGCAATAGCTGAAGCATGGAACAAAGAAAGAAATAAGTCCAGGTAAGAGATCACTGGGATCACTTGTCTAAGTTTGAGGCTGCGAGGCAAAGGAAGAAATATTGTGCCGGGGCATGTATAAACATTTCCAATTTTTAACAACAGCCTAAGATAAAAGGCAATGAGAGACAGAGCACATCCTCTCTTTGCGATTTGGATCACACAAATAAATATCAATTTTCTTCAAGATCTTTAAGGGAGAAGTTGTTTTAATCAAGTGCTTGGAAGTCTAACAAGGCCATTAACAGGACACACACAGTGTTTTACCCCAGCAGTGGAAGACGGCGGTTCCTTATTGCCCTTCTACATATCACTAGGTCTGTGGCCAAAGTAGAGAGGAAAATGAAAGAAATGGAATGAATTGAAGTGTTTAGGGAGATATTGTGTGTCCAAGTCCAATTACCAATGTTGTGGCTGGACCAACCTTGTTGATCTTATTATGACTGCAAGATGCCCTTCAGCAATAACCATCAGGAAACTTTGAAAAAATAAAGGTTTATTACTTACAGAAACTGGAAATCTCACAGCACCACACCTGGAGCCACACAGTGAGGTCTCGGGTAGAGAGAGAGTGCAAGTGTGAGTGATCGAGCACCTGGGGTTCTTCTTTTATTGGGGTCAAGGGTAGGGCCTAAGGTTTCCCCGGCTCACTCTTTATTGGTGAATTTAAAACATAGGCTCACTCTTTAGTGGTAAATTTAAAACATAAGAGCGGGAATTTAAAGTTTGGGGAGGGAAAAACAGTGGCCCAAAACAAAGGCAGCTCAGTGGGGAAGGTGACCTGCCTCTTTATCTAGTCATGTGACTGGCAATGTGTTTACTCAAGATAGCTGTCTTTGAAGTCCACCACTTTTGCGGTGGATGCCTTGCCAATCAAAGCTTCAGTCAGGCACATGCATTACAAAAAAGAAAGAAAAAATGAACAACCCCCCCCCCCCCACTTAC
>NW_020172731.1:78983-81448 GCF_003031525.2 Neophocaena asiaeorientalis asiaeorientalis
ACTACAGGAGGTCACTTTTTAAAATAACTGAACTCTGATGAATACTTGTATTTTTTTTAATAGATAATGACAAAAGACAGTCTTACAGTGACAAAAAAACTCAACTTCTTTTGACATGGGATACTATGTGATACAAAGACAAAGAAGTTTCTTAAACACTTGAGAAAGTGAAACTGATCATTTAGCTGTGTTTATTCTTTCTATGACTCAATAAAAGGCCACTTTTTCTTGCCAGTCTATCAAAATTTGATTTTAAGAGGGTTGATAATGAAGTCAAATTATTTCCAAACCCATCCTCAATTTGGAAGTATTTTAGAAAGCCTGTTTCCAGGTTCATTTTGGAAATATTCCTGGAGTGCCACCTACATGTTAGGGAATGGGTTCAATCCTGAATATGATTGGAACTAAAACAGACATTGCTCTCATGTGCTTACTTATAGTATACTAGGCAAAACTGATATTAAAAAAAAAAATAGACTTGCAGCAACATGGGTAGACCTAGAGAATATCATACTAAGTGAAGTAAGTCAGAGAAAGACAAATATTACATGATATCACTTATATGTGGAATCTAAAAAGTAATATACATGAATCTATATACAAAACAGAAACAGACTCACAGACATAGAAAATAAACTCATAGTTATCAAAGGGGAAAGGGGGGAAGGATAAATTAGAAATATGGGGTTAAGAGAAAGAAACTAATACACATAAAATAGATAAGCAACAAGGATTTACTATTTACATGACACAGGGAACTGTATCCACTATCTTATAATAACCTATAATGGAAGAGAATCTGAAAATATATATATAGTTGAATCACTTGGCTGTACACCTGAAAGTAGCACAATATTGTAAATCAACTATACTTCAGTTAAAAAAAAAAAAAGAGAACAGACATTGCTCTCATGTGCTTACTTATAGTATACTAGGCAAAACTGATATTAAAAAAAAAAATAGACACACACACACAAAGTATATAACAACTTAAAGTATATAATTTTCTAAAGTAATAACTTTAAAAGTATGCAATGAAATATGAAAAGTACCATAAAAATGATAGTGTGCTATGAGAAAGTATAAAGGGTACGGAATTTAGATTTGGAGGCCAGGAAAGGATGGAGGATGAACATTTGAGCTAAGACGTATTAGATGAATAAGGGTTTAGTAAGTAAAATGGAGGGAGACATATAAAAAGTGGGTGTTTATTCAAGCTAGAAAAGGTGTTGAAAGCTTCACTGTGCAGCCCTCTTTTTTTTTCTCCAGCTTTATTGAGATATAATTGACAAAACTGTAAGATATTTTAAGTGTATATTGTGGGGATTTGATGATATAAACACACATTGTAAAAGGATTCCCACCATACACGAACCCCAATGTTCATAGCAGCCCCATTTACAATAGCCAAGGCATGGAAGTAACCCAAGTGGCCATCAACAGATGATTGGTTTAAGAAAATGTGATATATATATATATATATATATATAGTTGAATCACTTGGCTGTACACCTGAAAGTAGCACAATATTGTAAATCAACTATACTTCAGTTAAAAAAAAAAAAAGAGTCCAAAGACCATTGCGTTGGCTTCGCTATTTCTGTGAATGGTCAGCACTGACCTTAAAAAAAAAAAGGATTCTCACCATCTAGCTAATTAACAAATCCACCACCTCATATATTTCTTTTTTGGTAAGAACATTTAAGTCCTATTCTCTTAGCAAATTTCAATTATAATCATATAATACAGTGTTATCAACTATAGTCACCATGTTTTAGACCACATCCTCAGGCCTTATTCATCTTACAGCTGAAAGTTTGTACCCTTTTACTGACCTCTCCCTAATTTCCCCCACACCCCCAGCTCCTAGCAACCACTTTTCTACTCTCTGTTTCTAAGAGTTTGACTTTTTTTTTTAAACAGTCCACATATAAAAGATACTGTATAGTATCTGTCTTTCTTTGTCTGGCTTATTTCGTTTGCATAATGCCTTCCTTCAAGGGTCATCCATGTGTGCAAATGATGGGACTTCCTTCTTTCTCATGGCTAAATAATATTCCATTATATATATACACCATGTTGTATTTGTCTGTTCATCCACTGATGGACACAGGTTGTTTCCATATCTCGGCTATTGTAAATAAAGCTGCAGTGAACATGGGAGTATAGGTATTTTTTTGATATCCTGTTTTAATTTCCTTTGGATATAAACCCAGACATGAGATTGCTGGATCAGACTGTAAGTTCTCTTTTTAACTTTTTGAGGAACCTCTGTACTGTTTTCCGTAATGGCTGCACCAATTTACATTCCCACCAACTGTGCACAAGGCTTCCCTTTCTTGACATACTTATCAACATTTATCTCATCTTTTTGATGATAAGTCATTCTGATTAGTGTGAGGTGATATCTCATCGTGTTTTTTTTTTTTTTTTTTTTGGGTTGCGGGCCCCCCCCTTTTTGGGGC
>NW_020172731.1:81509-115193 GCF_003031525.2 Neophocaena asiaeorientalis asiaeorientalis
CGGGCCCCTCACTGTTGTGGCCTCTCCCATTGCCGAGCACAGGCTCCGGACGCACAGGCTCAGCGGCCATGGCTCACGGGCCCAGCCGCTCCGCAGCATGTGGGGTCTTCCCAGACCAGGGCACGAACCCCTGTCCCCTGCATCGGCAGGCGGACTCCCAACCACTGCGCCACCAGGGAAGCCCCCTCTCATCGTGGTTTTGATTGGCACTTTCCTTATGCTTAGTGATGTTGAGCACTATTTCATGTACATGATAGCCATTTGTACAGCCCTCATCCTTATGCAGGTAAAGTATTATTAATAAAGGAGAATCTAAGGCCATGTGTACTTTAGCAATTAGCCAAGTTAATGCAACAAATATATGGTGAAAAAGGAATTAGGGGTGTCTGTTCTTTGGTAGAACTTGTTTTACTTTGTTCATTATTATCTTACAGTATTCCCATGGCCACTCCAAATCATTCTGTTATGCTTATTTATTTATTCATTTATTTTCGGCTGTGTTGGGTCTTCGTTGCTGCGTGCGGGCTTTCTCTAGTTGCGGTGAGCAGGAGCTACTCTTCGTTGCGGTGCACGTGTTTCTCATTGCGGTGGCTTCTCTTGTCGTGGAGCATGGGCTCTAGGCACGCAGGCTTCAGTAGCTGTGGCACGTGGGCTCAGTAGTTGTGGCTCGCAGGCTCTAGAGCGCAGGCTCAGTAGTTGTGGCACACGGTCTTAGTTGCTCGGCGGTGTGTGGGATCTTCCCGGACCAGGGCTCGAACCCGTGTCCCCTGCATTGGCAGGCGGATTCTTAACCACTGCGCCACCAGGGAAGTCCCTGTTATGTTTCTTTTCCTTGAACAGACTTACTAATGTTTTGAGTGTAATTAGAACAGAGTTCCTTTTATAAACTAGATTTTTTTTAAAAGACCAATGACCTAATAAGCATTCTTGAACGTTTGGTTTTAAAATTTTATTAAAATATCTTCTTTATTTTATTAAAGTGATCTATTTATATAGTTAAAAAAAAATAGAAAAGTTTTAAGACAGCAAACCAAAGCCAGTACTTCACCATTTCCTATGTTTTCAGTCTCCTCTCCAGAACCAGTCACTTTCAAACTAGAACTTGTAGGGCAGCAAAATTTCCCACCCCAAAATGTGTCTCTTTGGCACAAGAATTAATTTAGGCTGATTATTCTTAAGCAACCGAAGATTCAGGAAGTTTTCTTTTTTACCTTCCCTTTAGCAGCCTAAAAGAATTTAAATAGAGAAACTAGAAAGGTAAAGGAAAATTTCCTCCTCTCTGACAGGATAACTGGCGGGATTCAACTTTAGTGGCTGGACACTACTCACCCTGAGGCTGCCGCAGCTAATCGATCCTGGAACAACTGACAAAAGTCGGCAGAAGGTAAGAATTCTTACCGTGTCAGTCAATCTCCTGGATCTCTGACTTCAGGGTCTTTTGGGAATGAGCCCTTTCTCTTTCTAAAATTAGATTAGCAGGAGAAAATATTTGTGGAGTTAGTTCCTTGGACTTAGCAACCTTTGGTGATCCTTTTCTTCCCAGAGATATCACTGTTTTGCTTTGTCTCTCTTTTCTCTGTGTCATTTGTCATAAAGAGGAAAACCTTTGTTCTGATTAGTTTTTCCTTTTATCTTTTACTATGTCTTGAGTGCTTGGCATTATGACCAGTGAGAATATTCCTTTTGGTCTCCACGATCTGGAAGGTGCATGTACCAGTGTGCATTTGGTGGTCAGTCAAATAGACTGGGATTCCAAGCAACTATGACTAATTGGTCAGAAGTGCAGGTAACAACCTGGACTTGCAACTGGCATTCTTTGTCTGGCTCTGCCAGCTCTCAGGGGAGTTTGTCATAGGGAGTCCCAGTTCATAAGGGACATTTGTAGTCTCAACCTTCATTGCTTTCTTAGTGCTGGCACTTCTTACTGCTTATATAAACAACAGAGGACTTTGCTATCCTAGACTGTCTTTGACAGTGAGCTTTCTTGATTTTGTGATGTCTGCATACTTTGAACTCTCTTGCGGCGATGCCTCCTGCATCCATGTTTAAGTCATAAAAGACTTACTGATTTGAGTCAATATTGAGATCCTACCCATCAATGGCCAGATGATGGGTCTTTTGAACTGGAAAAACTTCTAAATTTGTAAATTTTTAGAGAGCTCTTATTTTAAATAGCTGTTTTATTGGTACCTATGGAAAGACCAAGTTAAAATGTGGATACAAGGAAATATAATGGCTAACCTTAAGAACTTCCTTAAAAAATGGTTTGGGAAGCTTTATCAAATTTGGTGTTTCAGCTTCCCCTCACGGATCTTATAGACACTAGTAAAAACATTAGGTTTATTAACAATGGAATGGGAAGAAGCCAAGAGGAAAGTCAAGGGACTCTTCCCAACAAGGTAGAAAACTTTAAGGTTATTAAGAAATGAGGTAAATAAAGCAGATATTGAAAGAGGAACAAAGAGGAATCAGAAAGGGAAGAGTCACGGGACTTGTCCCAGCCGGGTGGAAATCTTTAGATGCTTATTAAGAAATGGAACAAATAAAGCAGACATGGATGGGGTTAAAACAAAGTTTTTAATTCAGCGCTACCTAGAGTTGAGTGGGTCAAAGGACCCCCTGCATTTCCCCCATTATTAAATGGCCCCCAACAATTACACTCTATTTACTTCAGTTTGCAGAAATTTAAAAAGCCAGAAGACAAAAAATTACAATGAGAAATCTGATCGGTAATCACTTGGGGCAACAGTTAAGCCAATTAATCACATTAAAAATTGACCAAAAGACCAGGGTCCCTTGGCTCTATGCCTCACTGGGTACCCAAAGCATATTACATAGAAATGGAAAAAACAACTGGGAGATGGAGAGAAGTTTCTGGGACTCCTTGAAGTGATAGCCCCACAAGCAGTGGTACCAAAACCCACTGGTAGGACCCTGACTTGGGCTATAATTAGATTGAGAAAATGTAAAAGTGCAAAGCTTGACAGGATTGTAAAGGTTGGAAAGTTTGAGCAATGTTATGTGAAGAGGTTATGTCAAAATTACCTGAGTGTGTTTTGGGAATGTATGATATATCTGGCCAGGAGTGCTTCCCCTACCCAGAACTGTAAGAACAAGAGTTATTGATGAGGTCCTAGTGGAGGCTATGGTTAGAGGTATAAGAGTTGATGAAAAAGTTTGAGGTAAAAGTTTGTAGGAAAATTGGTGTATTTGAATGGGCTTTATGTAAAGTGGTTACATTTGTCTCACCAGATTGTATTGTGGAATACGCATTGTGTCTCACTGGGGAAACTTTCCTCTGCCTAGTGTTGTAAAACAGGGCATGTAAACCTGTTCTTTGGGCAATGTTAACTGAACATGCTAACGGGGACCAATAGCCTGAGCCCACACAATGTGAAATGGAAGCTGAAGGCCAGTATTCAAGGGCTAACAGAAGCAACAGTCTTTGTCTTGCAAACCTCTACAAAATCAGAAATGTAAGCATAACCCACAATCACCTGAGACTGAGCCCAGTTAATTCAATTGGTAGAAGCTGAAAGCAAAGGAAAAAAATAAAAGAAGAAAAGAGGCTTTTCAAAAAAAAATTATTTATTTTTGGCT
Source organism: Neophocaena asiaeorientalis asiaeorientalis (assembly GCF_003031525.2). NCBI lineage: Eukaryota > Metazoa > Chordata > Mammalia > Artiodactyla > Phocoenidae > Neophocaena > Neophocaena asiaeorientalis. The sequence continues at coordinate 85,110 of NW_020172731.1, forward strand.
GTGTTGGGTCTTCGTTGCTGTGCGCAGGCTTTCTCTAGTTTTGGCAAGCTGGGGCTACTCTTTGTTGTGATGCGCGGGCTTCTCATTGCAGTGGTTTCTCTTGTTGCGGAGCACGGGCTCTAGGTGCATGGGCTGCAGTAGTTGTGGCTCGCGGGCTCTAGAGCACAGGCTCAGTAGTCGTGGTGCACGGGCTTAAGTTGCTCCATGGCATGTGGGATCTTCCCAGACCAAGGCTCGAACCCGTTTCCCCTGCATTGTCAGGCAGATTCTTAACCACTGCACCACCAGGGAAGTCCCAGAAAAGAGGCTTTTTCAAAGTACAAACTTCTGGGAAGTCTTCCTCACCCAAAATCTGATTTACGGACTCTTTAATTAAGATTGTTTGTCAAGGGCAAATAGAGATCTTAGAAGTCTTCTTCACAAAGATATTATAGATTTTTATTTTCACTTTTGGATAGTATCGTCAAAATTAATTGATAAAAAGAGCTCTATTTAATTGGCTAAAGCAAACAAGTGCTTATCTAAAAATTCTCAAAAATATAATAGAAACTAATCCAAATATTTTTCAAGTTCACACGATCTAGGATTAATCTTTAGTAAATAAACACAAGTTTAAGTTTATCGGTTTAATTAAAACAGGCATGTCTTTAGAGTTATCAGCACGAAATATAAAACTTTTATTTTACCTAGGTTTACAAAAAGTCAAATAATTTCATGTTTTCTGTTACAAACTTTGTCAGCAAGAAAAATAGTTTGGCATGATGGCTGACTTCGTCTAATGTTTCATGAAGTTTTCATGAGTACTTTAAACAAAATTGTTGAGAATAAGGGATTTAGATAGAGGTGAGTGAGCTAAGACTTAAAAATATCTTCCAATACTTTTTGGTAACTTAAAACTTTAGAGTTTTGCTGAGTTAACTTAAATGATAGGAATTCATTGAATGTCTAGATTATTTCCATATAAGATAATTATAGCTGAATAATAATTCTGAAACATTTATTGTTAAACCAGTCTATGTTTACCTACTTTTGTCTTCTTATTACAGAAAAACTAAGGATATTTGGGTCTTTTAGTAAATATGTTGTACCATATCGAAAAAAAATTATGCTGTAAGGACATGTTTTCTAGAAATTATGAAGTGTAGTCGTAAGTTTGTCAGTCAAAAAATACTTGTATAACAAACAGTCACAATTGCTTACTTCTTAGTTTTCACTAGAAATTAAGGTGTCTAAAGGTTAAGAATTATAATTAACATATGTAATTAAAACTACTAAAATTAGTAAGGAAAAAACATCTTTGTATGCAAGGAAATTTTTTAAAAAGTAGAAAGAATGGAACTGCATTTTGTTCAGGAAAAAGAAAGTAATTTTTTCCTAAACAGATGTTAGAGAGAGAAGGGGAAAGAGAGGGAGAGAGCGCAGTGGTTGAGAGTCCGCCTGCCGATGCAGGGGACACGGGTTTGTGCCCCGGTCCGGGAAGATCCCACATGCCGCGGAGCGGCTGGGCCCGTGAGCCATGGCCGCTGAGCCTGCACGTCCAGAGCCTGTGCTCCGCAGTGGGAGAGGCCACAACAGTGAGAGGCCCGTGTACTGAAAAAAATATAAAATAAAATAAACTGGCATAAAACTAGAATTTGGGGTTTCTCTCTCTGGTAAGAGGATGGTTTTCTTGAACAATTGATCTGCTTTTGAGAACAGTTTGTAAAAGTTTCTTTACCCTTTAAGTAATAATTTGCTGTAACTTTCTGTATTTGCTTTGAAATCTTTTATTGTCACTTTAAGTGGGTAACTAAGTATTGTTTCACAGAGACCTATGATCTTATTTAACTGTTTTAAAAGCTTTTGATATCTTTGACAAACTTCTCCCAACAAATTCTAAATGAAGTCCTTTTGACCTCTAGCTAACTTTGGGATTCTTCAGAGGGCCCCTGAAAAATCTGAGAGAGACATTAACTACACTTATTGGGAATGTAGAATTACATGGGAAACATTGTCAAATAAGTGACAATAAGCCTTCTTAGGTTATATTTTATTGGTAAATGCTATTAATATACGTGTTCTAAAAATTATAGAAGGGCTTCCCTGGTGGCACAGTGGTTGAGAGTCCACCTGCCGATGCAGGGGACACAGGCTCGTGCCCTGGTCCAGGAAGATCCCACATGTCACGGAGCGGCTAGGCCCATGAGCCATGGCCGCTGAGCCTGCGCGTCTGGAGCCTGTGCTCTGCAACGGGAGAGGCCACAACAGTGAGAGGCCCGTGTACCGCAAAAAAAAAAAAAAAAAAAATTATAGGAAATTCCTAAAAATCTGATGTGTCCTGGTAAAATTTTATGTCGTAATTTTAGTTATTATCTTAAATATTATGTGTCACAGAAATGACCAAATTTATTTGTCAATTGCATTATAATTTATCAGATATTTAATCATGCCATTTTACGTCTTTTGTCATTTATAGACAGTTATTTTACTCTGATGCTTTTTCAAAAGTGCTTCATTTTCCAGAAGATTTATAGAAAGGTTTCTGATAACTTTCAGATCATACCATTAACCTGAATAATAAATTATAAAACTCTAATGGAAAACCTGATGGCTTCATAAAACTGCTAACAAAAGGTCAAAATTAACAAGAATTAATTACATAGGACTGAATGAACCGATGAATATGATTATGATTTTTATGATTTTTTTGTCTAAAGTATTACCGGTATTTTAATATTTGTTCCACTTACAAATAAACTTTTTCTCTCAAGCTAACTAAGATTTCAGCAATTTGGTAAATTATACTTTTGTAAGCAGAATTGAAGCATTTATCTTTTTCTCCTTATCTGATCCCTCCAAATTTGGAGACTCTTAGTAAGCATTCTGATTTTCATGGCAATATAGTTATTTACATAAGTTCACTAAAAAGCTGTTCTCCTTGTAATAGGACACAATTGGAAACATTGGTTATATTACCAAAACTTTGCCTGGAATGTCAGATTTGTGAATGTGCTTAGAATCAGATATAACCAGACCCTTTTAAGGAACTAAGATTAACTTTATGAAGCCATAAAACCCCTTGGAAAAACAGCCTGGTACCTTACTTACAGGGCTCCCAGAAGCCTCACCAGGTGAGTATGAAGGTCACTTCCTGTCAGGCATAAGAACCTCAAGATATTTTGGGGATCTTAATAAGGGAAGAAGTCACCCAAATTTATAGATATCACAGGCTAAGTCTGATGGCAAATATTCACCTTGGCTTCTTAGCTTTGAGAGGCTATTAAAAATTCAATCTGGAGATTCCTTATGAAAAGTTTCAGAAAAAGAGACTTAAGAGAGCCTATATGGTCAATTGTTATAATTGCTGGACTTAATGTAAATAAGGCCAAGTTTAATGAAACTAAACTTGTTTTTCAAACAAATCAGTCTTATTTTGGCTATCTTTGATAGAAATGAGGTGATTTTACAGAGAAAAAATATGTTTCAATATAAACTATAACACACCCTTGTGGACCTTAGATTCTAGTCCTGTTACTTATTTTTAAGTTTTTTTTCTTTCCACCTGTAAACTGGACTGGATCCTGAATTCTTCTAGTTTCCTCAAATATTTGGCTACAACTCTCTAAACTTACATTTTCAAATTTTCCCCTGATTTTGGCTTTGAATCATTGAGAACTAAAGCTGCCCTTTTTCTGAAGCCTTGCAGACTGAAGCTGAACAACTTGATATAAACTTAAGAGGGACAACCGCAATAGTCCATGTTTAGACAATCTTTATGTCTGTTGTGTAAGCCACTTAGAAAATTTATCTCAACATTCAGTGACATCATCAGAGACATTTCAAACTGCAGAAGATACTTTGACACTGACATCTAGAAATCTTCTTGACTTCCTGCCCCCTAGGCTAAGAAACTGGTTTATAATTTTCTCCAAACATTAACATTTGTGGGGTTATTTTTTTTTGGTCTGCATAGAAATGTCTCTTATTAAATATCTGATTCCTGTACCTTGTAGGCATAACTTTGAGAGCCCACCTGCATCACCTCCTCCTGAAATGAATTTAACTGGACTAACCTATTGTCAGGACTATGAAACTGGTTCAGTGAGATGGAGCGATCTACTAACTCAGCTCCTGGACTGTGAAACTTCTCTAAGAAATCGACACTGTAGAGGAGCATAATTTGCCACCCAAAAATGTGTCTCTTTGGCAAGAGGATTAATTTAGGTTGATTACTTTTAAGAAGCAGAAGATTCGGGAAGTTTTTCTTGTTACCTTCCCTTTCATTGCCTAAGAAATTTTAGATAAAGGGCCTGTTCCCAGAATAGAGCTATCACTAGATATATCTGGAAAGAATATGGGCTAGGTGTGGTGGGCAGACTCTGCAGGGCCTAGAGAGCAGATTTCAGCAATTTGGTAAATTATACCAAATGTGCCATTATCTCTTCATGGGGAATGTAGTGTACAGATTACCTATTTCTTGTGTTTTGATGTTTTTGTTTTTCTAGGAATTTGTTCATTTCTCTTTCCTTCTTCTATTTTTGGCATAAAGTTGTTCAAAATATGCTTGTATGATAATTTTAGATTCTGTAGGCTCTCTAATCATGTCTTTTATTATTCCTAATACTAACATTTTTGTTATTAATATTTATTCTCTCTCAATATCAGTATTGATTACGTTTTCTCAATTGTATTGGTCTTTTCAAAGCTCCAATTTTTGGTCTTATTAATTTTCTCTTTAGCATGTTTGTTTTCTGTTTTATCAACTTCTGCTCTTTATCATTTCATTTCATTTGGGTTTAATTTTTTTAAAGTTTTAATAAACTTATATCATTTGTTTTCAGTCTTTTCCCCCTTAACACATATATTTAAGGTTTTAAATTTACCTTTAAACATTGATTTAGTTTTATTCTACAAGATTTGATATGTTTCATTTGTTTTTCAAGTTAAAATATTTTTTAATTTCCATTTTTATTACATCTCCAATCCATAGATAATTTAGAAGTATATCACTTAGTTTCCAGACACTTTAGAATACACATATATAGCTAAGTCCCACGGTTGTTTGAGAATATATTTATATATTACCATCCCTTTGAATTGTTGAGACCTGTGTTTTGACCCAATAAAAGATCATTTACCAACATATGGTAGATGTTTCACATATACTTGAAAAATGTGTCTGAAAAAGTTTTGTAGTCTTTTATCTATTTCAATTAGGTCAAATTTATTAATAGTATCTTTCAAATCTTCTACATCTTTACTGAATTTTTGTTGCTTGTTCTATAAGTTACTACTGAGCAGTGCATTAAAATATTCCAACATCATTGCCTATCCCTTGAGTTCTGGCTATCTTAGAAGTCCTACTAGCTTTGGGCTCCCTAGGACTATGAGACAGCAGAAAGCTCTGATCTCCTTTTTGTTAGGACTCTGGCCCATATATCAGACAATTCCTTAAAAGTAAAAGTGACAGAGAATTTGTCTTACCACAATGGATTTTTCTTTTCTCAGGCTTCTTGATTGTTAAAGTATTTCTTGCCTTGGTTATTTGCCCTCTTTTTAATTTTAGAGTTGTTTTTTAAAGAGGTTTGGTCTGATGGGAAGTACTCTGCCAGAGAGAGAATCAAAAGTCACACATGCAGAGTTCCTAACTGGTAAAGTAACCCTCATGTTTTGTAGAAATTTGGAAAGTCAGAAAAGTAAAAATAAAAAAATTTTTTAATCATTCAACATTTTCACCTGGTTAATTCCTAGTCATCTTTCTGCTTACAACCTCAATGAATTTCTTCAGAGTCTAATCAGCCCTTATTTATATTCAATTAGATACTCTTCGTAGCACTTTTCTTTTTTGTTAACACTTTTCACAATGTGTTATTATAGATTTATTTTTTATTTCTTTGATTAGCATTTGTCTCTTTCATTGAATTATTAGTTCCATTGTGGTAAGGACCATGTCTGCTCCTCTCTATAAACATAGTATCTATCACAGCCTAGAACATAACAGATATTTTATATTTATAAAATGTTCTTCTCTACCAGCATTATTTCTTTGTATATATATATTTTTTTAAAATTAATATTCTATTATACATATCATTTTTATCCGCATTTTTCTATTTTCTGTATTTTTAAAATTTATTTAACAATGTCATAAACATTCATCTATACAAAGATTTTCTTCTAATGCCAGCTCAGTCACCAATTATTTGACCTTGGGAATGTAAATTAAGATTTTTTAGGGCTTAGTTTCCTCATTTTAAATAAGGAAATGATAACTGCTCTAACTATTCATTCTGATAGTTGGCAAAAGTAAATGAAACCACTGATATGCAAGGAAATTGTGGCATAAAAGATATTGGATATGAAGTAGTTAAACAATGATGCCTTAAACGGTTGCTACCATTGTTACTTGGTGGATGGCCTACAAAAAGTGTAACTGAGCTATCAGATGTGAGAGATCCATGATCACCTCAGATCTCTAAAGAAGGTGTAACTCTTTCTACTGACATCATAGATGGAGAAGCTCTGCACACGTAGAATATTCACATGATGGGAGAGGGATGGGTGTCATACAGCAGTAATGTAAGAAAAGAGCATAGAGCTAAAACAAGATGCAGCTATTCCTGTTACAGAAAAGTAGGCAATTAACTTTTTGTAGTGCACTGTAGAGGGAGGCAAACACATCAGCAGAAATGTGATACTCAGTTGCTTCTAAGTAAGTGCATGAGCAAAAATAAATCATTGCATTTATTAATAAGGGATAAGAAGGAAAAAGAGCTCTCCCATCTTAGAAGATTTGAAAGAAGAACACTGTGAAAGAAGCAGCAAAATCCAGGTGAGACCAGATCATTTTCTTCTAGCTATGCTGGATTATCATCAGGTGATATGAGAACCTTACCTGTGTATACATTTACAGTTTAGTTAATTTTTTCACTAAATTAATTTGTTGTTTTCTTTTGGTTATAGTATGCATATGGTAGTATTATCACTATTGAATATTGCTTCAGTAATTGCCACAAATATTTCTGTTTTCTTGATAAATCCCTGAGACTAAATTAAACCTTCAAGTATCGCTATGTATGATACCTGGATGGGTAGATTTTTTTTTTTTTTTTGCGGTACACGGGTCTCTCACTGTTGTGGCCTCTCCACTTGTGGAGCACAGGCTCCGGACGCACAGGCCCAGCGGCCATGGCTCACGGGCCCAGCCGCTCCGCGGCATGTGGGATCTTCCCGGGCCGGGGCACGAACCCACGTCCCCTGCATCGGCAGGCAGACTCTCAGCCACTGCGCCACCAGGGAAGCCCCTGGATGGGTAGATTTTGCTTAACCATTAGAGTTAAGTTTTGGTAGCCAGAGTTTACAAAACTAGGTGAACAATATGGAAAGCTCTTGCACAAGGATTATTCTTCCCAGGTGAACTTGGCAATATATCTTTTTTTGGAGCACCTGGTTGGTACCAAATAAATTAGACCAGACACATATTTAAAAGTATCCCTATAGAAATACCTACTTAAATATAAAGAATACAGTAAATAGAATCACTTTGCTGTACAGCAGAAATTAACACAACATTGTAAATCAAACATACTTCGATTTTTTTAAAAAGAAAAAAATACAGTAAATAACTTTTGACTCAGAATTTTAGTCCAGAATGTTCTGAGTATGAGTAAAATTGTTTATGCATAGGAGACATACCAACTGGTTCTTACTGAATATCAATAATTACTGTCATTGAGGTTTTATTGACTCTGACTTCTCTTTTTAAATTTTTTTTAACATCTTTATTAGAGTATAATTGCTTTACAATGGTGTGTCAGTTTCTGCTTTATAACAAAGTGAATCAGTTATACATGTACATTTGTCCCCATATCTTTTCCCTCTTGAATCTCCCTCCCTCCCACACTCGCTATCCCACCACTCTAGGTGGTCACAAAGCACCGAGCTGATCTCCCTGTGCTAGGCAGCTGCTTCCCACTAGCTATCTGTTTTATGTATGTTAGTGTATATATGTCCATGCCACTCTCTCACTTTGTCACAGCTTACCCTTCACCCTCCCCGTATCCTCAAGTCCATCCTCTAGTAGGTCTGCATATTTTTTCCTGTCTTGCCTCTAGGTTCTTATGACCATTTTCTTTTTTTTTAGATTCCATATATATGTGTTAGCATAAAGTATTTGTTTTTATCTTTATGACTTACTTCACTCTGTATGACAGTCTCTAGGTCCATCCACCTCACTACAAATAACTCAGTTTCATTCCTTTTTATGGCTGAGTAATATTCCATTGTGTATATATGCCACATCTTCTTTATCCATTCATCTGTTGATGGACACATAGGTTGTAGTTTTGATTTACATTTCTCTAATGATTAATGATGTTGAGCATTCTTTAATGTGTTTGTTGGAAATCTGTATATCTTCTTTGGAGAAATGTCTGTTTAGGCCTTCTGCCCATTTTTGGATTAGGTTGTTTGTCTTTTGATATTGAGCTGCATGAGCTGCTTGTATATTTTGGAGATTAATCTTTTGTCAGCTGCATCATTTGTAAACATTTTCTCCCATTCTGAGGGTTGTCTTTTGGTCTTGTTTATGGTTTCCTTTGCTGTGCAAAAGCTTTTAAGTTTCATTAGGTCTCATTTGTTTATTTTTGTTTTTATTTCCCCTTTCTCTAGGAGGTGGGTCAAAAAGGATTTTGCTGTGATTTATGTCAAAAAGGATCTTGCTGTGATTTATGTCTGCCTATGTTTTCCTCTAAGATTTTGATAGTGTCTGTCCTTACATTTAGGTCTTTAATCCATTTTGAGTTTATTTTTGTGTATGGTGTTAGGGAGTGTTCTAATTTCATTCTTTTACATATAGCTGTACAGTTTTCCCAGCACCACTTATTGAAGAGGCTGTCTTTTCTCCACTGTATATTCTTGCCAATTTTATCAAAGATAAGGTGACCATATGTGCCTGGGTATATCTCTGGGCTTTCTATCCTGTTCCATTGACCTATATTTCTGTTTTTGTGCCATTACCATACTGTCTTGATTACTGTAGCTTTATAGTATACTCTGAAGTCAGGGAGCCTGATTCCTCCAGCTCTGTTTTTCGTTCTCAAGATTGCTTTGGCTATTTGGGGTCTTTTGTGATTCCATACAAATTGTGAAATTTTTTGTTCTAGTTCTGTGAAAAATGCCAGTGGTAGTTTGATAGGAGTTGCATTGAATCTGTAGAATGCTTTGGGTAGTAGAGTCATTTTCAAAATGTTGATTCTTCCAATCCAAGAACATGGTATATCTCTCCATCTATTTGTATCATCTTTAATTTCTTTCATCAGTGTCTTATAATTTTCTGCATACAGGTCTTTCGTCTCCTTAGGTAGGTTGATTCCTAGATATTTTATTCTTTTTGTTGTAGTGGTAAATGGGAGTGTTTCCTTAATTTCTCTTTCAGATTTTTCATCATTAGTGCATAGGAATGCAAGAGATTTGTGCACATTAATTTTAATCTGATCTTTATGATTTCTTTCCTTCTGCTAACTTTGGGCTTTTTTTGTTCTTCTTTCTCTAATCGCTTTAGGTGTAATGTTACGTTGATTATTTGAGATGTTTCTTGTTTCTTAAGGTAGGCTTGTATAGCTATAAACTTCCCTCTTAGAACTGCTTTTGCTGCATTCAATAGGTTTTGGGCAGTTGTGTTTTCATTGTCATTTGTTTCTAGGTCTTTTTTGATTTCCCCTTTGATTTCTTCAGTGATTTCTTGGTTATTAAGTAGTGTGTTGTTTAGCCTCCATGTGTTTGTATTTCTTACAGACTTTTTCCTGTAATTGATATCTAGTCTCATAGTGTTGTGGTTGGAAAAGATTCTTGACACGATTTCAATTTTCCTAAATTTACCAAGGCTTGATATGTGACCCAAGATATGATCTATCCTGGAGAATGTTCCATGAGCACTTGAGAAGAATGTGTATTCTGTTGTTTTTGGATGGAATGTCCTATAAATATCAATTAAGTCCATCTTGTTTAATGTATCATTTATAGCTTGTGTTTCCTTGTTTATTTTTATTTTGGATGATCTCTCCATTGGTGAAAGTAGGGTGTTAATGTCCCCTATTATGATTGTGTTACTGTCGATTTCCCATTTTATGGCTGTTAGTATTTGCCTTATGTATTGAGGTGCTTCTATGTTGGGTGTATAAATATTTACAATTGTTATATCTTCTTCTTGGATTGATCCCTTGATCGTTATGTAGTGTCCTTCTTTGTCTCTTGTAATAGTCTTTGTTTTAAAGTCTATTTTGTCTGGTATGAGAATTGCTACTCCAGCTTTCTTTTGATTTCCCTTTGCATGGAATATATTTTTCCATCCCCTAACTTTCAGTCTTTATGTGTCCCTAGGTCTGAAGTATGTCTCTTGTAGACAGCATATGTACGGGTCGTGTTTTTGTATCCATTCAGCCAGTCTACGTCTTTTGCTTGGAGCATTTAATCCATTTACATTTAAGGTAATTATCAATATGTATGTTCCTATTACCATTTTCTTAATTGTATTGGGTTTATTATTGTAGTTCTTTTCCTTCTCCTGTGTTTCCTGCCTAGAGAAATTCCTTTAGTATTTGTTGTAAAGCTGGTTTGGTGGTGCTGAATTCTCTTAGTTTTTGTTTGTCTGTAAAGCTTTTAATTTCTCCATCTAATCTGAATGAGATCCTTGCTGGGTCGAGTAATCTTGGTTGTAGGTTTTTCTTTCATCACTTTAAATATGTACTGCCACTCCCTTCTGGCTTGCAGTTTCTGCTGCAAGATCAGCTGTTAACCTTATGGGGATTCCATTATGTGTTACTTGTTTTTCCCTTGCTGCTTTTAATATTTTTTCTTTGTATTTAACTTTTGATAGTTAGATTAATATGTGTCTTGGCTTGTTTCTCCTTGTATTTATGCTGTATGGGACTCTGTGTCCTTCCTGGACTTGATTAAATATTTCCTTTCCCATTTAGGGAAGTTTTCAACTATAATCTCTTGAAGTATTTTCTCAGTCCCTTTCTTTTTCTCTTCTTCTTCTGGGACCCCTATAATTCGAATGTTGGTGCATTTAATATTGTCGCAGAGGTCTCTGAGACAGTCCTCAATTATTTTCATTCTTTTTTCTTTATTCTGCTCTGCAGTAGTTATTTCTACGATTGTTTCTTCCAGGTCACTTATCCATCCTTCTGCCTCAGTTATTCTGCTATTGATCCCTTCTAGAGAATTTTTAAGTTCATTTATTGTGTTTTTCATCACTGTTTGTTTGCTTTTTAGTTCTTCTAGGTCCTTGTTTAACGTTTCTTGTATTTTCTCCATTCTATTTCCAAGATCCTGGATCATCTTTACTATCATTATTCTGAACTCTTTTTCACATAGACTGCCTATTTCCTCTTCATTTGTTAGGTCTGGTGGGTTTTTGCCTTGCTCCTTCATCTGCTGTGTGTTTCTCTGTCTTCTCATTTTGCTTAACTTACTGTGTTTGGGGTCTCCTTTTCGTAGGCTGCAGGTTCGTAGTTCCTGTTGTTTATAGTGTCTGTCCCCAGTGGCTAAGGTTCGTTCAGGGCGTTGTGTAGGCTTCCTGCTGGAGGGGACTAGTACCTGTATTCTGGAGGATGAGGCTGGATCTTGTCTTTCTGGTGGGTAGGTCCACAGCTGCTGGTGTGTTTTGGGGTGTCTGTTGCCTTATTATGATTTTATGCAGCCTCTGTGCTAATGGATGAGGTTGTGTTCCTGTCTTGCTAGCTGTTTGGCATAGGGTGTCCTGCACTGTAGCTTGCTGGTCATTGAGTGGAGCTGGGTCTTGGCATTGAGATGGAGCTCTCTGTGAGATTTTCATCATTTGATATTTCGTGGAGCTGTGAGGTCTCTTGTGGACCAGTGTCCTGAACTTGGCTCTCCCACCTCAGTGGCACAGACCTGAAGCCTGGCTGGAGCACCAAGAGCCTGTCTTCCACATGGCTCAGAATAAAAGGTAGAAAAGAAAGAAAGAAGAAGATAAAATAAAATAAAGTTATTAAAATAAAAAAATAATTATTAAGAAAAAATATTTTTTAAGTAAAAAAAAGGACAGAGAGAACCCTAGGACAAATGGTAAAAACAAATCTATACAGACAAAATCACACACAGAAGCATACACATACACACTCACAAAAAGAGAAAAAGTGAGAAAAAAAAAAAATCTTTGCTCCCAAAATCCACCTCCTCAATTTGGGATGATTCGTTGTCTATTCAGGGATTCCACAGATGCAGGGCACATCAAGTTGATTGTGGAGATTTAATCTGCTGCTCCTGAGGCTGCTGGGAGAGATTTCCCTTTCTCTTCTTTGTTCTCACAGCTCCCGGGGGTTTGGCTCGGATTTGGCTCCGCCTCTGCATGTAGGTCGCCAGAGGGCATCTGTTTTTCGCTCAGACAGGACGGGGTTAAAGGAGCAGCTGATTCCGGGGTTCTGGCACACTCAGGCCGGGGGGAGGGAGGGGCAAGAAGTGCGGGGCGGGCCTGCGGCGGCAGAGGCCAGCGTGACATTGCACCAGCCTGAGGTGCACCGTGCGTTCTCCTGGAGAAGTTGTCTTTGGATCGCGGGACCCTGGCGGTGGCGGGCTGCACAGGCTCTGGGAGGGGAGGTGGGGATAGTGAGCTGTGCTCGCACACAGGCTTCTTGGTGGCGGCAGCAGCAGCCTTAGCATCTCATGCCTGTCTCTGGCGTCCGCGCTGATAGCCGCGGCTCGCACCCGTCTCTGGAGCTCCTTTAAGTGCGCTCTTAATCCCCTCTCCTCCCGCACCAGGAAACAAAGAGGGAAGAAAAAGTCTCTTGCCTCTTCGGCAGGTCCAGACTTTTCCCCGGTCTCCCTCCCGCTTAGCCGTGGCGCAGTAACCCCTTCAGGCTGTGTTCACGCCACCAACTCCAGTCCTCTCCCGGCGCTCCGACCGAAGCCCGAGCCTCAGCTCCCAGCCCCTGCACGCCCCGGCGGGTGAGCAGACAAGCCTCTCAAGCTGGTGAGTGCTGGTCGTCACTGATCCTCTTTGTGGGAATCTCTCCGCTTTGCCCTCTGAACCCCTGTAGCTGCTCTCTCCTCCGTGGCTCTGAAGCTCCCCCAGTCCGCCCCCTGCAGTCTCCACCCGCAAAGGGGCTTCCTAGTGTGTGGAAACCTTTCCTCCTTCACAGCTCCCTCCCAGAGGTGCAGGTCCCATCCGTATTCTTTTGTCTCTGTTTTTTCTTTTTTCTTTTGCCCTACCCAGGTATGTGGGGGAGTTTCTTGCCTTTTGGGAGGTCTGAGGTCTTCTGCCAGCATTCAGTAGGTGTTCTGTAGGAGGTGTTCCACGTGTAGATGTATTTCTGGTGTATCTGTGGGGAGGAAGGTGATCTCCACATCTTACTCTTTTGCCGTCTTGAAGCTCCCTTTTTCTCTTTTTAAATTAAAAAAAAAATTTTGGGGGGGGTTAGGTTTTTAAAGGATAAAGTAGAAAGCACTATATAATTGCAAGGTATTGATATTGATATCCTCCAAAGTAACTAGATACTTTGTACTGTCTCAATAATAGAAATTCCACTTTCCCATTGTGTTCAGGGAAATATTCTAGCATTTTCCCACGAATGAAACTTTGTTATTCTGTTTCTTTGGCTTAGAAAATACTGCATAACTCAGGGAAATGGGATCATTTTATCAGAGAATTTGGCATACATGTATTTACCAAAAGCTTGTTCTTTTAAATTCTCTCTGGCAAAGTGGCCATTTAATCAACAGAGTGAGAAAATAGAGATTTAGTCTAGAACTTAATTGGACTAAGATTGAGGGTTGGAGCTGGAAGAATCTGAAACATTCATTAGTCTGCGGTTTCTCCAATTTTATAAATAATTATTATCGACTAATGAAGCTATCTCTTAACTTCTCTGTTCCAGTTTTGGAAACAGAAACACAGAATATCCACTGCTTTAAGATTGCTGTTCTAAGGTGATTCTATTTGGTAAAGATGCCAAGGGAACACAATTAGTCATGTTCATGAATTACTAGTTAAATCAAATAGGCTTGCCTACCATAAGAAACTAAGAACGTTATGAGGAGCCAAAAACGCCAAGGTGGTAAAATATGGAGGCATATTTGCAATTGTGAATTATTCAGAACGTAAATATACAATTTATTGCTGCTTGTTGCTGTAATAAATCTTTACTAATGGAACTCTTTTAGTTTGAAGTTTGGAATAATTTGGAGTCTTGGCTGAGATTTGTCCTTTTTTTCATTATGAAGATAGGGCTTGCAAAGCAAGTTAGTGGTCACACAATGAGGATAATGTTTTTGAAAGTCCAGGTCCTCTGCTGCCTTTCTTTTTAAACAAATAATAAATGTCATCATCACATTTTTTATCCCAGAAAAAGAAGAGAATACAAAGGCAGGCCTTTCACACATGAAGCAAAAGGAATAAAACCCTAAGACCACTGGAAAGAAGAGAAGAGATGAAGAATTCAAGGACATAATGGGCAAGAGGTGAGTCATGAGCAATGAGCAAACATGCTGGTAAATGTTTACCATAGTATTTGCCAGTTTCTGTTGTGTAAATACATTATGGACAATTTCAAGCTACCAATCTGAAGTCACTGAGTGGAGAGTTGGAAAGATACATTACACATAAATAACCTCAAGGACATAGATATTAGTGAAGTCGATTTTATTAGAAAAATACTAATAAAACTAGAAAAAATGTATTAAAATTATTAGGACATGATGAGTTGGAGTATTTATTACCTTTGTTCTTAATGTAATTAAATGTAAGTTCAATAATTTAATTAAAAATGATGTCTGTGTTTAACAGCTAGCTGGCAACATCCCTGAAAATATAATGGTCAGCTTTCATGAGCTGGTATAAGCTGGCTCCAGTATACCACTGGATCTTGGCTACATTCTCTCTCCCAAAATTGAGACCCTGGGGGACAGCAAAACGTATCCAAATAAATTTTGGGGAATCCAAAAATATCGGGTTTTGAACTCCGATTTCCTGGATTCTGAAGAGATTATACAAATCTTTCGGGGAAGCCCTGAATTCAGAATGGTGTCATGAACAATATGGTTGGGAGCATAATAGCCGTGATGTTCTTAGAGGAATTGAATGGACCAGGGATAATTTTCTCAATTGCGTGAAGCCTATTTGTGGTATCCATAAGCTCCTGTGTGACCAGATAGTGTGCCAAGGAAATGTTGAGAAAACTGATAGAACAGAAGGGGCCTTGACTAGATGCTATGACAGGAACACGTATTTCATAATGGTTGTTAGCATAAAGCCTCAGAAGACCAGATGGAAAGATTGGTTGAAGATGAATACCTGTTGAGGATGCTTAGTAACTCACTAGGACAAAGCATATCACAGTGGCAGCCAGCATGATGTGAAATGGTAGTTTCTGGATCAGTGGCACTACCCTACCACCTCTATGAGTATTTGGATGGATCTTGAAATGGAGAAGGTAGAATAGAAGCCCTATGGCAGAGCAAAAACTGTCTTGATAGGGAGTTTACATTTTGAGCTACTGAATATTTAACTCAAATAATAATATTCATAGGAAAGTTCAAGATATTTTTCTTTAGTCATTGAATTAGGGGCAGGAAAGCAAGAAGAACTCATAGAAAATAAAGTTACATTTTTGCGGTATATCTGAGTTCTAGCAGGTAAATTTCAGTTCCTCTATAGTCAGCACCTGTTTGTAAGGAGAATGTTTCCATTAAGTCATTCCTCAAAAATCTCTATACAAATTATGTATGTGAAATAATAATTTGTAAATTTTGTTTCATTTCCAAATAAATTTCTGGCCAAGATTTCCCATTACATTTCTGTCTTGTGTTTGTAAAAGGCTTGAAAAATCCCAGGTTTATGCTTTCAGTCACCTCCAGAGCAGTGTGTCTAAATCTGAACTTCTTATTCTCCTTTTTTCCCCACCATCTGATTTCACAACTAATTCTTCCCTATGTAACAGGGTGCTAGAATTGTTCCAGTTCTCTTGGCTTACAACTTTGATGTAACCATTTATTTCTTCCTTTCCCTAGATCCACATGTCCAGTCAGTCAACAGGCTCTTTCAATTCTGCCCTCATGGTGACTCATATCTCTTTATTCCTTCGGATTCCTCCTCTCTTAACTGTAATCCAGGTCCCTTTCACCTCATGTTTAAATAACTGTGGTAGCCTCCTAGCTGTTCTCTCTATCTTCAGCCTCTGCTGTTCCTTCATCCTGCTAAAAATAATGCTTGTGTGATCTTCCTAGTGACCTTCATTTACCACCCTGCGCTTAGTCCGCAACGGCTCTCTACCAGCTCTTGCATTAGTCCAAATGCTCAGCGCGGCAGTCACCATCTTCCACCAGCCAGTTTGTTGTTTTTAACAGAACATTATAATTCCTGTCACAAGCCGTTTTTTATGGCAAGCAACTTGCCTTTCTGTTCTATTCATTCCCTACTTGTCACTCATTTCTCTAGCCTTCCCTGTCCTACTAAAATTCCCTTATCTCTACTCATGAAAAGCCTATATTCTCTCAGCTAAAGTCACCTCTTCCTCTAAACTTTCCTGACTTCCCCAGGCCTCAGGAAGAAGTCCCACTCGGAATATCTAAAACATTATAATATGCATCATACGAAATGTCACTTGATTAGAGATTTTCTTTTCTGTCCATTATTTGTCACATATGTCAAAATAAATTGTAAAGTCCTTAAGAACAAAGTTTAGATCTTCTCTTTCTTTTATAGTCTCCATAACACTTAGCATAATCTTGGGCATATGTATTGATATTTTCAAAATTATTGGAAAAGCAAATTAATAAACCAATAAATAAATATCCATTAAGCAAATCTTATTGACTTGGTTTATTGCAATATACATTTAAGTAAAAAACTTTTATTTCTTTAAGGACATTTCATTAATTGAACCTGGCCTTCTTCTAACCAGTCTAAATTGAGATATTTACATGCAAAGGAAAGTTTTACAAAGAAAAATCTAGAAACATTATGTGCTATAAATTACTGCTAACTAGTTTATTTTTGTGGTTCCATTTTGGTCAATATGCTTGATTTTTATTATAGGAAAATAAAACTACTGACCCATCACCAACCTATTGACCATCCCTTAAGTTGTTTTACCATACAGGATTAGATATTGACTGGTTTATTCATTCGTTTATTCAGCAAATATAAATCAGACACCTGTTTGTGTCAAGCATGGGTCTAGAACCTACCTATGTGGCAATGTAGATATGATACCTATTTTACAAAGCTTAGACTTTTTCAAGAAGATAAATAGTAAACAATAATGAAAAAAACCAAAATACTGTGGAGGCAGTGGAGGAGTAAGGTGGAAGAGCAAGTTCTGGAGTTATGCTACTTGGGTTTGATACTGGACTAGTTCAAGCCTTTCTAATTGTGTGATACTGGCAAATTTTTTACCTTATCAAGCCTCACTTTCATCATTTGAAAACTTGGAATAAGTTTAGTCATGAAAATCAAATTTAAAAAATGTAAATTGCTAGAACTTAGAGAGCCATCTAAAGTAGTGACAGTTAATTTGTATAGATACAGTTAGAATTTTAATAACAATTACTGAGTGTAATGAAGGAGAAGTACAGGGCAACAGTGCAGGGGCAGAGAGAATCAGGGAGGTTCCCCTTAGGAAGTGAGAAAAGGAGTGACTTAAAAATGAAATAATGGGATTGGAGGTTGAATTAATCCACAGAAGAAGATAGAATTTTACAAGAAGAGCAAGAGTTATGATCTGGAAGAAGAAGGGAGCGGGTCAGGAATTCAGGCGAGAGAGAACACTAACTTCTATTTTCTGACCTTCTGGGAAACTGGTGAGTAGCAGCTACAGCCAGGGAAAGTTCAGGAGAGAGCCTGGTTTTATTAAGGACAGCAGATAATGAAAGTGTTAAGGCCATAAGAGGGCTTGTTTAAAGTGGGACATATTTTACCTACAACATACGAAGGACTCATCTTTGGGTACGATGTGTCAGCGAGTGATATAATAGGAAGCTGCTCAGGCTTTAGGCAAACAACTAGACTAAATGTCATTAAAAAAATATATGGATGGAATGCCTTTTATGTTGACACATCTTAATGATTTATGGGTGCATTGTTTTTCTCCTATTTTGTAGCATTACAGGCATTACAAATAACTTCACTTGGTGATCCGTTATGTTAAAAAAATTCTTGTCCTTGGCCCTTTAAGCTTGTATAGTGCTTCATAACAATGCATTAGGCTTTTAAAGTAAAATTTCTTGAATTTAGTTTATATATATATATATATATTTTTTTTTGTGGTACGCGGGCCTCTCACTGTTGTGGCCTCTCCCGTTGCGGAGCACAGGCTCCAGACGTGCAGGCTCAGCGGCCATGGCTCACGGGCCCAGCCGCTCTGCGGCACGTGGGATCTTCCCGGAATAGGGCATGAACCCGTGTCCCCTGCATCGGCAGGCGGACTCTCAACCACTGCGCCACCAGGGAAGCCCTATATATTTTTTAAAACTTCTTTTTGATTTATAAAGCTCTTTTGGTAACAGGACTAGTTTCCATTAGACCATTATTATGAGACGATTATTATTTAGAATTAGACCATTTATTATTTAGTATATTTCCTATCTGGAGTGTAGGTGTAGCAATAGCTATGGGGGACATGCCATATCCCTTTAGCTCAGCTCTGCACACCAAACCCTGCTTAATGAATTCTCAGCTACTTTCTGCCTGAGGGCTCTTTACTGACCCTGGGAAAAATCTTAGCTTATGCAAAAGGCAAGTCAGAAATGCCAGAAAGTTAATGCTGCTAGAGTAGCTCTCTACCTTGGACAGTTGGGGAGGTGATGGAAAGATATTTCTCACTTTCTCTGCTGTCAGGTGGAATAATTCCGAGATATGTTCCACATTGTCTCCTAGAGGTCCAAGGTGGAATTAAGTCACATTTGTCTACCCTGCTAACCAGGGTGATAATCCACATGATATAGGCTTAATTCCTTTCCCCGTCTCATTCCCAACTGCCCTACCAATGTTTCTTGGGATCACCTCCCAAGTAAATTACATGCACTCAACTCATCTCTGGATCTGCTCCTGAGAGAACACGATCTAAAATGGTGGGGAAGTAAAAACTGTAGAAAAGATACTTTTGAACTCAACATATAAAAGAGTTTTATCATAAAGATGCACAAACAATGTTGTAAATATGAAAGTTCTAAATCAAAGAACTTGGTTTCAGATCCTCTCCATAATTTTCCTCTATTTTCTTTCTCTCAAAATAACAACAGTAACAGCAAAAACTAAAATTTGTAGAAATTTTTAAATTATAAAATTATGAAGTTAGTACAATATATGCCAGGACATTTTCTAAATATTTTTTTTTTTTTTTAAAACATCTTTATTGGGGTATAATTGCTTTACAATGGTGTGTTAGTTTCTGCTTTATAAACCTCCTCTAAATATTTTACACATAAAATTCCCTTAATTCTCATAACATCTTTGTAGTGTACCATCAAGTAGATGTATCATAATGGTTGGTATACCAGCATCCCAATTTTAAAGAAGTAAAGTGAGAAGTTGAATTTCTTACCCAGAATCATAATGCTAAAGGGTAGGTATAACTCAAGCAGTGAGATCTCAAAGCACATGCTCATAAACACCATGCTATGAAGCCTCTGTGCAACTGTATCTGTAACTATCGCTTCAATAACCTCCTGCCAGCCATGACTCCTGCATCATCACATTCTATTCATACCTGTCTATAGCCTCCAGAACTATCAACCAACTGTCCCCTTGGAATCTCTTTAGATGTCCTCCAAATCAGAGCACTTCAAACCAGATGTATTCAAAATCAAACAAATGATTTTTCACTCCAAATCTGACCCTCTTCTATATACTAAATTTTGGTTAGTATTGCCAACATTCAATCAGTGCAAACACAAAAAGGTTGAGGGTATTACCTTCTATTCTTATTTTTCTGAGAGTTTTTGTTATGAATTAGTGTTAACTTGTTCTTAGATGCTTTTTCTGCATCTAATGCAATGATCATATGGTTCTCTTCTTTATTCTGTTAAAATGGTGAATCACATCGACTGATTCTTTTTTTCAAATGCAATATAGTTGATGTACAATGATATGTTAGTTTCAGGTGTACTACATAGTGATTTGACATTTGCATACATTATGAAGTTGTCCCCACAATAAGTCTAGTAACCATCTGTCCCCATGCTAAGTTATTACAATATTATTGACCATATTCTTTATGCTGTATATTACATTCCCATGGCTTATTTATTTATAACTGGAGTTGGTACCTTTTAATCTCCTTAATCTATTTAACTCACCTCCCACCCCTCTCTCCTCTGGCAACCACCTGTTTGTTCTTTTTATCTGTGAGTCTCTTTTCATTTTGCTTCATTTGTTTGTGTTGTTTTTTAGATTCAATGTATAAGTGGTATCATACAGTATTTGTCTTTCCCTGTCTGACTTATTTCACTTAGCATAATACCCTCTAGGTCTATTCATGGTGTTGCAAATTGCAAAATTTCTTTTTTTTATGGGTGACTAATATTTCATTGTATATAACACATATTCTTTATCCGTTCATCTATTGATGGACACTTAGGTTGCTTCCATGTCTTGGCTATTGTAAGTAATACTGCTATGAACACGGGGTGCATATTTTTTCAGATAGTGTTTTTATTGTCTTGATTTGCACTTATTCAGCTACATGTACAGAGCTGGTCTCCTTTTCATCTTGTGGTCAGCAGCTTTTAATCAGGGACTAATTATTCTTAGTTAATGGTAACAGGGACATTTAATATATGGATCTGGCTTTTTTAGCATTCTTCCCTATTTAACAATACATTCCAGAATGGAAGATTTCCACTCCTGCTTACACCCCAGGCTTGGGGTAGAGGGGTGACCTGAAGTTATGCTCCCTGATAGAAAAACTGTCAACATAGGCACAAGACTAACTGAAAACTTGAATATATGACATAAATTTATGGATCTCAGCGTCCCATTCTTTAAAATTAGCTGGAAGGATTCGGTGACTTCTGAGAACTATTTTAGAGCTGTTGTCTATCCATTAATAGCCCTGGCATTCATGACTCCACTCAGCAAATACTCTTGAATCATTTAATTTGTGTCAAGTCATATCCTAGACTCTGAGATAAAAAAATTAAAGGTATTGTCTCTACTTGTTGGTAACTGTGGTAGATTGTATTATTATTCAGCAAATATCCACTTCCCCTTCAACCACTTTGTCTAAGGAGGATACTTCCCCATCCCATTCATGTTGGGCATGGACAGTTGTTGGAGGAGGTCATTGAGAGGATGTGATCACTAGTTAACCTATGAGCAGGATCCAGGCAATCAGAGGCTCCTCAACCCCCTCTTTTGTCCCTGGAATGTGCATTCTGCCCACCAGTCCCACAGTGGGAGCCATTTTCAAGGATGCAGCCTTGAGAGAGCAATGTGTTGTTGAGACCACCTGGGTGGGATATGTGACTGAATGCAGTGAAAGACTTTATATAAACTCTTAAGATTTTTGTGGACAGATGTGGAGATTGACTCATCTTGCAGCCACCTATAGCAAGCTTCCTATGTAAGTTCCCTTGCTTATTAAAGCTGCTGTCTATTAATCTGGGTAGCCTGCCTCTTTTTTTGGTTTATCCTGTTCTCCAGGTACAGGGGCCAGTTTGTGTACCCATATCAGTAGAATGTGAACGGACCTGAAGTACACAGGCTTTAAATATCATCCATTATTCAAAGAGAACCACTGCCCTCTAGCTGGACACCAGAACTAGAGCACATGGAGAATTACTGACCCTGAGCCAGATGACCCTGGTGAACCCAGCCAAGGCACAGTCAACGCTCAGACCTAAGAGAGAGAAATAAATATATGCTATTGTAAGTCATGAGATTTTGTGTTTGTTTCTAGCTGCAGCGTAAGCTGGCTAATACAACAGTTTATAATCTAGTAGGGAGAAATATCATCTTCCCATAAATAATTTTAATGTAACGTGAAAAGATTTTTCATATGTCAAGGCTTTAAAGATCTTAATCTAGACTGATTTACTACTTCATTATTTTATTTAATTCCTGCAATCATGCTATTATGCTTTACTTCTTCTTTATATCTGAAGAACTTGAGACTCAAAGAAGATGCATTATTTGTCTCAAACTTACCCAATTAGAGTGGGTAGAGCTTTGATTCAAATCTAGGACCTCTGAATTTTTAATTCAAACTCTGAGTTCATGCGATATATCATTCTCTTACCTCTGGCATAAGTGTTTTGGTTGTTATATAGTCAGTCAGGTTTTTACATGCAGGCTCTTAGAGAAATTAACAATGGCTGATTTAGGTCAAAGCATATTTATTTTTAAAAACCTGGAGCATCTCAAATAACCAATGAACAAGCTAAACAACCAAGCCCAGAGCAGCCTGGATCAGTACTCTAAATCATCCCCAGAACTACATTTTTTCTACCAAGCACTAGGTGCAGTAATTTGGGCCAGGACACCACAGCATCAGACACTGAATGCTATTGCTGTTACTAGCTCTGCAGGCATACTGCCCCTGAAAATTTGATCTTGTTGCAAACAATCCTGCAGCCACGACCAAAGAGAATTCTCCATGACATCCTCTTCTTCGTGTTCTTTGCTCCAGAAGCAAAGTTTGGGACAGTGATGATTTTTAACTTAAGCACCTAGGTCCCATGATTTTCAGCTTTATTCATACAAGAGGGAATTTCTCCCAAATAAGTAAATATTTCTGATTATAGGGATCTAAAATATTGACAAATAAATGCTTAGATGAATAAAAATAGAACTATTTTTGCAAATGTTCTTCTTGAAGCTGCAAGGTAGGAGAGGCTACCCTGTGTGTGCCTTCCTTTCCTTCTGGGATATTAGGTGGCTTAGGGCTCTTACCTGAGCTGGAGTCTCTAGAACGAGGCTGGATATGGGAGATGTAAGTTTCACCTGTGCTTAGAAACATGGAGTAAAGCATAAGTCTGTTCTAAGGGAGGAGAGCTTGGGAAACAAACGGACTGTCTAAAAACATCAAATTGAAGCAGAGAGGCTGGATGTTTAATCCATACCTTAAGGCAAAATATTTTATAGTGTGCCAGCCTTTTCTAGATGCCTGGGCCACCTGTGTGTTTGCAAAGACATTTGTTATATAATATAATATATAATTATATAATATAATATATATGTTATATATGTTATATAATATAATATATAAATATATAATATAATATATAATGTATGTAACTTTGCTCTATACCTGAAACTAACACAACATTGTTAATCAATTATACTCCAATAAAAAAATTTAAAAAACACACAAGAAAAACCAAAAAGTGCTTTTGTTAAGATCCATGAGGATAGAGACAATATCTGTGGTTTATTGTTATTCCCAGTACCTAAAAGAATGCTCAGTAAATATTTATCAAATAAATGAATGAAATAAATGAGTAAATAGATTTTAAAAAAGGAGTGTGTTAACTTGCTTTGGCTGGGATTCTGGAATGGGAAAAAGGCATGACCATGGATGGAAACAATTATATGCAGAGACTAATATGTAATAGTTTTAAGTAGGTGATAATAAACAGCATTTCTGTTTATTCTGACCACGCACCTATGGTCAACTAATCTATGACAAAGGAGACAAGGATATACGATGGAGAAAAGACAGTCTCTTCAATAAGTGGTGCTGGGAAAACTGGACAGTTACATGTAAGAGAATGAAATTAGAACACTCCCTAACACCATACACAAAAATAAACTCAAAATGGATTAGAGACCTAACTGTATGACCGGACAGTATAAAACTCTTAGAGGAAAACATAACAAGAACACTCTTTGACTTAAATCACAGCAAGATCTTTTTCGACCCACCACCCAGAGTAAAGGAAATAAAAACAGAAATAAACAAATGGGACCTAATGAAACTTAAAAGCTTTTGCACAGCAAAAGAAATTATAAACAAGATGAGAAGACAACCCTCAGAATGGGAGAAAATATTTGCAAATGAATCAACAGACAAGGATTAATCTCCAAAATATATAAACAGCTCATGCAGCTCAATATTAAAGAAACAAACAATCCAATCTAAAAATGGGCAGAAGACCTAAATAGACATTTCTCCAAAGAAGACATACAGATGGCCAAGAGATACATAAGTTGTTCAACATCACTAATTATTAGGGAAATGCAAATCAAAACTACAATAAGGTGTCACTTCACACCGGTTAGAATGGGCATCATCAGAAAATCTACAAACAACAAATGCTGGAGAGGGTGTGGAGAAAAGGGAACCCTCTTGCACTGTTGGTGGTGGTGGTGTATCAATGTAAATTGATACAGCTACTATGGAGAATAGTATGGAGGTTCCTTAAAAAACTAAAAATAGAATTACCATATGATCCAGCAATCCCACTACTGGGCATATACCCAGAGAAAACCATAATTCAAAAAGACTCATCCACCCCAATCTTCATTGCAGCACTGTTTACAATAGTCATGTCATGGAAGCAACCTAAATGCCCAATGACAGACAAATGGATAAAGAAGAAGTGGTACATATATACAATGGAATATTACTCAGCCATAAAAATGAACAAATTGGGACATTTGTAGAGATGTGGATAGACCTAGAGACCGTCATACAGAGTGAAGTAAGTCAGAAAGAGAAAAACAAATATCATATATTAACACATGTATGTGGAATCTAGAAAAATGGTACAGATGAACTAGTTTGCAAGGCGGAAATAGAGACACAGATGTAGAGAACAAATGTATGGACACCAAGGGGGAAAAGCGGGGTGGGGGGGTGGATAGGATGAATTGGGAGATTAGGATTGACATATATACACTAATATGTATAAAATAGATAAGTAATAAGAATCTGCTCTATAATAAATAAATAAAATTCAGAAAACAAAAAACAAAACAAAACAAACAAAAAAAGAGCCTTGGTGTACTTTTTTTTTTTTTTCATGATCTTGTGCTTGGATTTTTCCTCTCTGGTTGGTAGGAATACACACACATCCAGTCTGTGTGAGGTCTGTGGGTTGTCCCTTCCAATCCTCTTAGTGGTTCGTCCCCTCCAATCCTCTTAGTGGTTCTTTGTTTGGCCTCGGATGGTTCCCTCACATACATGAGCTGATCAATACTCAGCCACAGACTAGAGAAAGGCCCTCTGCTGGTTACCCTCTCAGACTCCTCTCCCTCTGTGCAGGTCTCTCCTCATCAGTACAGGACCCAGTGAACTCCAGCTGGCTTCATTCTCTGGATTCCCGACTCTGTTTCCTTAGCCCTGGGAAACTGCCAGTCTTCACTTGAGTTTTCCTCTCTTTCCCAGGCCAGAAATTTTTTATCCCGGCTGTAAACTGGGCCCACCTCATTTATTTTCCTTCTCTCAGTAATCACTGTCCTACCCTGCCCAGGATCCAATGTCTGGAGGGCTATTGTTTTATTTAGTTTGTCTGTTTTTTTTATTGTCTCGCAGAGTCCCTGTTACTCCTTCTTGGCCCCAAACAGAATGTAATCGTAATTGTACAAATAATCTGTGTTATTATCTTTAACAACAACAACAAAAAGTGTGTGTTTTAAAAATACATTGTTGGGCTTCCCTGGTGGCGCAGTGGTTGAGAGTCCGTCTGCCGATGCAGGGGACACGGGTTCGTGCCCCGGTCTGGGGGGATCCCACATGCCGCGGAGCGGCTGGGCCCGTGAGCCATGGCCGCTGAACCTGCGTACCGCAAAAAAAAAAAAACAAACGTTGTTGTTTCTTCAAAGCTGTAATTAAATTGATGTGCTTCTTGATGGCATTTTAGACTTGTGAAAATACATTGTATGCAGCAGCGAAAAAATATAATTGATGATTATGCCCAAAGGCAATGTGTGATTAAGGATTTTATAACATTTTTAGTTATCTAAGTATAGACACCCCCCACCATCACCCTTAAAAGTTGCAATATGGGCAAATTTCACACAGTTGGCTTTATTTGGCAAATGTTTCTAGGGATACTTGGTGTATGCGAGTAAGTCTCTGTCTATATTACATAAAATAGAAAGAATAGCCTTATGATTTTTGTCTTTCTCTCAGCCAGTAAAATTGTTTCTGAAAAAGTACTTAAGTTTATAGCCTCAATTTCTTTTTTAAAAGTTTTTATTGAAATATAGTTGATTTACAATGTTGTGTTAGTTTCAGGTGAACTCCAAAAAGAATACATATATTCTTTTTCCGATTCTTTTCCATTATAGGTTATTACAAGATGTTGAGTAGAGTTCTCTGTGCCATACAGTAGGTCCTTGTTGGTTATCTATTTTATATATAATAGTGTGTATATTTTAATCCCAAACTCCTAATTTATCCCTCCCCTCCCTTCCCTTTTGGTAACCATAAGTTTGTTTTCTATGACTGTGAATCTAATTCAGTTTTTAAAATAAGTTCATTTGTATCATTTTTTTAGATTCTACATAGAAACAATATCATGTGATTTCACATGTCTGGGTTATTAATTCACTTAGTATGAAAATCTCTAGGTCCATCCATGTTGCTGTAAATGGCATTATTTCATTTTTTCTTATTAGCCTCAACTTCTTAAGTTTAATTAAGATATTACTTATAGATTATATCTCCAGCCTCCTTGTATATCTACCAAGGGCAGATAACCTTGATTACTCCATTCACCACACCTTTAGAATTATTTTGATCATTGTCTGATGGATCAGAGATTATCACTGCATATTTTAGCTCAGTATGAAGGTTAAGAACGTCCCTTTAGTGAGACAATCATAACATAGTATTGGAATAGACTTTATTCAATTTAATAACATTAAATTTTAAAGAATTTTTGACTGAATAACAGCTGCAATCTAGAAAGAAAGTTATGTAGGGAGCAAACAGTGAGGAGTCCTGTCATGGGCTTATGTAATTTCTGCTACTCTGGGTCTCAGTGACAGCATCTTAGTCTCCTAGAATAATTTTACAACAGAGTAGACAGGTATAGAAAGATTGGGTCACTTCAAATTTTATAGGAAATTGGGGAACACCTGTAGTTTCAATACACAGATATTTTTCTCCTGGTTGTCTATATCATTTTCCCAGAGAAGGGCTGCTCTGAGGAGCCAGTTACCCTTAACAAGGAATCAATGTCTTGAGATGGTACCAAAGGATACACTTTCATTATTTCACACTCTTGGAAGAAGGGAAGTTTGACTCTTTGGGCTACAAGTAACAGAACCAATGGCTACTTAAAGGACATTGCATATAATGGGATGAAACAGTCAATAGCAGCCATAAACCCAGTGCACATTTCCTCTTCTCTTTGCCTAACATATGCATTCTCATATCTCCACTGACTGGCTTCCCCTGTGTGTAGTCTATGAAGGAGAAGACAGCATTCCACAACTGACTTCATATGCTACAAGTCACTCAAAGGCAAGGACGGATTGGCAGTTCCAATTCTTAATTCCCAGAGGAGAGAATATGAGTAGCCAGCTTGGTCAGGAGTTCACTTATGGTCAAGTGGGGGATTGCATTACTGTAAAGAGCCCATTCTTACCGATTATTATCTGCAGAGGGAGCAGGTCCCAGAGAAGGAAAAATCATTGTGAAAAAAATGTCTAAGCATCTATGAAATGAGATGTGTTCATGGAAAGGGAGGAGAAGGGGATATATTATCAATTTGAAAAGTTAATACCATGAGGATGCTGTGCAGTTAAAAAAAAAATCTGTTAAATGTGATTTGGGGTTAAGAATCTGAGAATTCTTTAAAGTCCTCAGACTGGACTGTATTATCCAGACTGCTAAGCCCCTCTCAACTCTAAGCCCTTCACTGACTGAAATCAGAGAGCCTCTCTGCTGATGAAATGTTGTGGTTTGGTAGCAGCTAATTTGTTTGTCATACACTGGGGGTTCTCAATCTTGAATTCAAATTGTCTGGCATTAAGCTTGTCTGGTTTTATGCTAAGACCTCATGCCTCTAGTGACATTAATAATCTTACCAACTGTAGCATGCTCCGTACCAATCTTCTTTTTTCTTCTGCACCTATGAGCTGTTATTAGAGAAGCTGAAAGCCAATCTATTCCTTGATAAAATGGAACAGGTTTGACAAGTGGGTAAAGGAACAGTTGTCTTGCGATGTAGTATAAGTGGGAGGTTCCTATACTCCTTCCCTCCCAGTGCATCTTCACTTTTTTGTTTTGTTTTGTTTTTTGGTTGTCTGAATGAGCTAGGCTTTCTGCAGTTTAAATGAAAGCTTTCACCTTTGTTACCCAACAAATACTACAGCAGGTAATACTTCAAACTTTTAGTGTTATTTATACTTTCATATAAGTAAAGTGCCTGAGAGCAGGCTTCTTTAAGTGTAAGGCAGAGATACCACTAAGAAAGTAGAAGTCACTAGCACTGCATGTCCACAAACAACTACCACCTCCTCTACCCATCTATATGTATCTGTGTGCACATACTCAGCCCTCCCTGCTATTGTTGGTTTTAACAGTCTATTCTCCCAATCTATTCTCCTAACATATGTACCAGATCTCATCTGCTCTTGCTTAATCAGGAAGGTTCCTCTGATTTATCTCCCTTCTTTTTTGTTAATCATCAATTTCTCTCTCCCTGTTGGGTGGTTCCTATGAACACATATGCAGGCTCTCATTTTCCCCATCTTAAAACCAAAACAAAATAAAACAATCACTCTCATTTTAACCTCCAGCTACTCTCCAATTTCTCTGCTTATGTTTTCATCAAAACTTGAAATCACCTATTTTTATGCCAGTTTTTCTCTTTTCATCATTTAATCTCCTCTTTTTCTTTGACAGATACAATGATTAAAAATGAAAAAAAGAATACTGTCAGCATAAAAACTTTTTAATCAGATTCAAAACTTCATATAGAAAAACATTTTTACATAAACACTAGCATTTTTTCTATAAAACACCATGTTTCCACCAAATTATAAAACTTGATATGATTTTGAAAAAAAATGAAGAAAAACACCAGAAAGATGGTCCTCAGAAGCAAAAATTTAAATTGCTTTAATTCCCCTGATCACTCTATAACATATTTGTGGTATCATCCAAATCTAGATCAAAATTCTTACTAATGCATTATGATAAAAACAAAGATAAAACAAATTTGAAAACCATTATTTTTGTATTGCCTTACAAAGCCTGAATATCCAAAGGAGATCTGTAAAGTCAATTTTTACAAATTTCTTTATTCCATGTGCAATGGAGAAGGATTTTGTTCTTTATTCAAATTTTTTTAGGTTCAGGTCTCTGCATTGTAGCAGTTTTGTGATGTTATTAAATGTTTTTGTTAGCTAAAATATGAAGCACTCACATTTAAATGAAAGTGGGAAGGTTATATACTATTATAGGAAAAGCTTCAGACTGGAAGGCATATCTGTCCCTTTCCAAATGTTAGACCTTGGGACCCAGTCGTTCAAGTGCTCCGGTGCTGTAGTTTGGAAATACAGATGATTGTTGTGAGGCTTAAGATAATGGCAAAGAGTTTTCTAACACAAAACTAAAGTATATTTCAACTAACTGTAATGTAATAGCCGAAACGCAGTTCAAAGCCAAATAATTATTTTATCTAATTTACTTTCCAGCATAACTCCAAAAATTGAGAACAGAGAAATACACAATGAAACTCAATTTCACCACAAAGGATTTACAAAAATATTTTTGAAAGCTCACATGGATCTATTTATATGAAACAGTTTTAAAGCTAGAGACTTGTTGGATGGAAGTAGCAATATCTAAACATAAACAGTGAGATTAACCAAGATGTTCATGAGTTTTTTAGTTCAATCGTAGAGAACTGAATTCTGGGTCACTCTCATGGATGAGAAATTACATCTTAAAAGCTTTAAAAAAGGGCGTCCCTGGTGGCGCAGTGGTTGGGAGTCCGCCTGCCAATGCAGGGGACACGGGTTCAAGCCCTGGTCCGGGAGGATCCCACATGCCGCGGAGCAGCGAAGCCCGTGCGCCACAACTACTGAAGCCTGCGTGCCTACAGCCCACGAGCCGCAGCTGGAGAAAGCCCGCGCGCAGCAACGGGAATGCAATGCATCCAAAAATAAATAAATAAAATAAATAA
>NW_020172731.1:115310-128846 GCF_003031525.2 Neophocaena asiaeorientalis asiaeorientalis
AAAAAAAAAAAAAAAAAAAAAGCTTTAAAAAAAAGAATGTAATAAATTGATGTTGCCTTTAGGGGATAGTGCTCTAATGGACTTGAAGAGGTTAGTTACTTAGTCGGTTTGAAAAATCATTAAATCAAACATTTGATGAAATTTGAAAGATATGAGTCCAACCTTAGTTCTTCTCCATGCAGGAAAGAAATGATAAAAGCGTTTACTTGGTCAAGACCAAACTAAATAGATGGTTTATTTTACCCTCTGTTCCTTGATATATGTATGGCTTTTCAGTCTGATATTTATTCCATCATCAATGTAAACAATGATGTCTGGGCTCTTAACGGGGCTAAGGTTAATTTTCAATCCTATTTTTCAGGTTCAACACTATTAACCCTTCACAGTTGTCCCAATGCTGAGCACTTGGAATTGTAGAAACTCTTTTGTTTTCTGGGATATGTTCACAACTTTTAGTTGTAATGAGGTGAGCAGTTTCTAGCACACTGCCACCTTACATAAAGCCAGCAGGCCCCTGGGCACAACCCTGGAGAATTTAAATTACAGTTGCTTACATTGGGTGTTAGCTATGATTTTAGGAAGAGAAAGTTTCTGAAGTTTCTGTTTCCTAATTAGTTCACTTTATCTGCCTGTGATTGCACTGAAAAAAAAAAAGTTATGCATTCTAGTTTCCTAATATCTCCCATATGTCATACCTATACAGAAGAGGGACACCATTGGTTCTCAACAGAGGTGCTGTTGACGTTGTGATGTGACAGTTCTTCATCAAGCCAGAATGTGTTGTATGCATTGAGGGTTACTTGGCATCACTGGCTGTGCTCACTAAATGCCTGTGGTTGTCCCCAGTCATTATGACAATCAAAAACCTCCTCTGCATATTTCCAAGTGTCCTCTAGGGAGCAAACCACCCCCAGCTGAAAAGCTAAACCTCAGAGGGAGAAAAACTAGTTTTTTTTAATGTATCGTTTATTATCCTCTCCACTTATGAATAATGATTTCTAGGTTATTCACAAGTTATAGCCGAAGTTTCCTACAGTTTAATTTTTTTTTTTTGGTAGTAACTCAGGCTAACAGTTTGTTTTTATTCTACTATGAGCTTAATATAAACTCTAAACTCAAGTTGAATATCTTTTAAATTCTCAGTCTGGGCAAATGAAGTGGCTACTAAGTAGTAAACTGTAAACACCCAGTTCTGTGACTCAGTTACATAATACTTTTCAAATTCTATGTTTCTGACAGGCTTTTGGAATACATAAAAATTGAATTTAAAACATCCCATTGAATGAAATATGCTAAATGCTGTAAGAAGCAAGACACCTTCTTTTGGGATGAGAAAAACTGCTACCAAAAAAGAGTTCTGTCTGTATATGATAAGTGAGCAAGCAAATTCTTTCTTTCTCTTTTTTCTTTTTCTTTCTTCCCCTCCCTTTCTTCTTTCTTCCCTTCCTCCCTCCCTCCCTCCCTCCCTTCTTCCTTTTCTTCCTACCTTCCTCCCTTCCTCCCTTCTCTCCCTCTCTCCTTTCTTCTATTGTCCTTCCTTCCTTTCAAAATCCACTTTTTCTAAAGTATGTTTCACACAACTGGAGTTGAAGGACTATGGTGAGCAGGGAGGAGGAGGAAAGTACAATCAGAAAATAAAAAGGGATCAAATTGTGGCAAACAAGACAATTTCTAAAGTTTGCAGTCATACTCAAGGTGGTAGAAGGTGCTTGAAATAATTTAAACTGGAACAGGAGCTCAGGTTCGTACTGTGGGTTTTGAAGACCAGGGAGGAATTCATCCCCTGAAAGCAGGTTGCCTTCTCATTCCACTTCCGGCTTCCTGCTGCACTCTCCACAGGAGGGGCCTCTGCTTCCCTCTCTTGGAGTGCTTCCAGGCCCTCATAGAGAGCAGGAAGTTTGAGTTTTCTGGGATAGTTTAAAAGACCATTTTTAAGATGGTGTGTGTCTGTGGATAGTGCCTATATAACTCATTTTCCAATTTGGGGATGAAATTTAATCATTTTTTATGTTTCCTTTCTTAGTAATCTCCAAAAACTTGGAAGGCATTCTTTGATTTAGGAAGATTGAGATTCTCAGAAATTTTACTCTTCTATGTACTGCCACCCATTTCATGACTGAACTTCATGTTACTGCGTTTGGAGTCACTCTGAAACCAGGCATTAAGACATTATGAAAAGACTTAATTGAGTAGAAATATCAATATGTTAGAACATCCAATAGAAGGTATAAACACAAAACAAATTAGTTTCACCCACTCTCTGTAAAGCATTCCTTCAAACAGGGGGATTTTTCTAATATACTTGATTCTTTTTTTTTTTTTTTTTTCGGTACATGGGCCTCTCACTGTTGTGGCCTCTCCTGTTGCGGAGCAGAGGCTCCAGACGTGCAGGCTCAGTGGCCATGGCTCACGGGCCTAGCCGCTCCGCGGCATGTGGGATCCTCCCGGACCGGGGCACGAACCCGTGTCCCCTGCATCGGTAGGCGGACTCTCAACCACTGCGCCACCAGGGAAGCCTTAATATACTTGATTCTTTATCCATGGTTCAGGAGGTAAAATAACCAGTTTTATTTGTCAAATGATTTTGGCTAAGGTATTGTCATCTTGGTCACAACCTAAGGAAGAAAGTTATTGCAATAAGAAATGCTGGAGTATAAAGGTCAGTGTTGCCTTTGTTTTTGTTTTTGTAATTGGGATTGGATTGAAGCATAAGTCATTAACAGCTGTGTGAAGTGACCAAGATGGAAAAGTAGCAGTGGCAAAAGGCTATTTCATGGAGGTGGCTCCCTAACACTGACCATGGGAAGCAATGATAGTTCGTGCAGTGACCAATAGAACAAGTGAACATGTACTGGTAATTTATAGGCCAATAGTCCCATTCACTCTTCCATTTGAAAAGGATGAATCCAAACTTCAGGTCAGTTGGCTGCAAGATGTTTGTTGTTTTTAGTTTTTTCGACTTTTTAAAAAGTCTACATACAAATTTCAAGTAATATATCTGAACAAGATTTACTCTTCTTAAGGTCATTTGAATTCCTCAAAGTTTACGTTCAAATCAAAGGTGAGTTTCACTCAAGCTTTGCCTGTGGCACTATTTTACCTTATCCGTCATCACTGTCATCTCTCCCAACTTTCTCTATGGTTTCCCTCCTCCTGGACTTCTAGTCGTTTCTCTCTAAACATCACCGAGGCACTCAGATCTTGAGTGATAGCTCCTGAATGTATAGTGTCCTTATTTTACAACTTACAAAGACCCGAACTTCTAAGAAATCTTTCTTAATTTCCTTCTCTATCAAAAAATCTTGTGTCTCTTTATGGCTTTGGATGCAAGCTACCTAACTGTAACTAAACCTGCTAAATTGCCCTTCGGGGATCAAAGCGTCAGCATGTCTCCCTTCCAGGTAACATTTGTATGTTTTAATAGAGGTCACCTGGAGCCATACATATAAACTTAAATAGAGATGGGACTTCCCTCGCTCAATATCATGGCACATATGCATACCATTGTGGTATTGTGTTGGTCAACAAGAACCAGCAGAGGTAATATACATGGTTCTATTATCCATCTCCATTACTGGAAAACAGTATGGAACACCTGTATTTTTTGATATATGGTTGTGAAGTTATGGGGAGGGGCTCAGCAAATGTACTCATACCCAAGAAAAGCAGACCATTCATTTTCCTTTCATAACATCAACCAGAATCAAGTCTTTGCAAGCCAATTTTGAATTTGAGGCAGATAATATTTCCTGTATCCTGCTATTATTTTTCTCGCCAGAATGTGCTCAGTGAAGATAAGTCCTGTGAATAATTATCTGACTGCATAAAACCATTAGGCCAGGTTCCAGTGAGGTACCACAGCTGTGCTAGGGACCAGATAATAGAGGAAAAACAGCACTCAGAGCTTTTCATATCATCTGTCTCCACCATGAATAGTGTAGTGAAGACAGGACCCAAAGTGGAGTGTTCCCAACTTCCCCGAGGGTAGACTATGAGACACATGGGGTACGGGAGCCAGCAAGTGAAGAGAGCCAACAGACTGTTCTAGGCTATGTATCTCCTCAAACCTGGAGCCTGGGATAGTTCTGTCTTTCAGTCTCTCCTCATGCAGAAGGGATGCAACAAAGATGTTACAGTTAACTTTAGCCTCTAAGGTAAAGCCCAAATGCAGGATAAGTTCAATGATTCAGAAGCATATATGCTGAAGTTCTTTCTCTGGAAGTGATTGTGGAGGGTGAAACCAAACCAAGTCCTTGGAATATGTGTAATTCCTTCCTAGAAAAAGCTGGGAGTTGGCTAACTGCCTGTATTGCCTCCTCTGATCAAACTGTGTTGTTTGTTTATTCAATTAATGCCTTTCCTTCTCATTAGGCTTGCGGCCACAGCCTGATGGAGATGTCTTAGTCTGCCAAAAAGATGAGTCTGGCCTCTGTTTGCCTATATCCTTGAGGCTAGCTTTTTGCTTTCTCTGTTTAATTTTTTAAAAGCTGTCTTAAAGACATGACTGCTGGCTACATTAGAACCAGAGGAAAATATCAGCAAATCCCACTGAGAAGAGTAAGTGAATAGCCTCCAGCATTTGTACCCCGAAGGTCAGATTTGAATCCAAGAGCATTTCTTTTATTTATTTGTTTGTTTGTTTATTTATTTTTGGCTGCGTTGGGTCTTCGTTGCTGCATGTGAGCTTTCTCTAATTGTGACGAACGGGGGCTACTCTTCACTGCAGTGCGCGGGCTTCTCACTGCGGTGGCTTCTCTTGTGGAGCACGGTCTCTAGGTGTGCGGGCTTCAGTAGTTGTGGTGTCTGGGCTCAGCAGTTGTGGCTCTCGGGTTCTAGAGCACAGGCTCAGTAGTTGTGGCGCACGGGCTTAGTTGCTCCGCGGCATGTGGGATCTTCCCGGACCAGGGCTCGAACCCGTGTCCCTGCATTGGCAGGCTGATTACTAACCAGTGTGCCACTAGGGAAGACGCCAGTAGCATTTCTGTCTGGGAGTCAGAGTCGGATATTTTTGAAAGATCTAAATGTTTTCTTCATAATTAGGTCAAGAGAAATGAACCTACTCGCTGGAGCCTATTCTGAAAATAAACCAAATGCTTCCTATCCAACTCAAAATACAGGTAGAGTCATGAGAGGTCTATATAACATCCATACATAGAGAATAAAAGTGAACTATTGATTTTTTTTCTCTCAGATGATTGGTTTATGTGATATAAACTCTTGTGGTGCCTGAACATTGTCCTGTCTTAGATTTATGCTGATATCTGAAAAACGGAAAACACAAGAAAGATCACAGTAAGATAAGGAGTATAAGTTTAGAGGGAAGAGTGCAGAAGAGTTAAAAAGATTTACACAGGAAGATTTGGTGGTCTTTGGGGGCTAAATGAAGAGAAATAGCAAAGAGACCAGTATGCCACCACTGGGCACAAATGTGCTCAGCTCTGCTGCAAGGCCTGGCTGTCTCCCAATAGTTTCTGCTCTGGTTTATAGTGTGTCCACACTCATCTTGGCTGAAGTTGAAGGAAGACCTTATTTGCATAAATATTTATCTTTAAAATATAATGTCAACAATTTCTTAATTTGAAAAAATTTGAGGAAACCATCTGTAGGCAGAAAACAATGGCTCAAGGAATTTCCATAGCCAACCATTTTGATATCAACAAAACATTATTGAGGCAAATGTGAAAGTCTCATCCCTTTTGTCGTACTTGCCTTAAGACAAATTGCTGTTTACCTATCATTCAGGGCCTATCTGTATAGACCGATTGAACCACCTGAGAAGAAAATGTCTTTGTGGATGAGAGAGAAGGATAGATTTCGAAAGCATTTCTCTGATGTATAGCAACAATTAGCATTTCTTTTTGGAGGAGAATAGCTTTACTTTCATTTTTTGCATTCCTCCAAAATTACAATATAATTTTCTGAGGATGCTCCAGCAAAGCTCCTTCATTTAGACACAGGCACTGCTTGGGAATGAGAAAGCTGGACTCTAAGTTCTGATGACTGTCTACGAGACCTAGAAAAGCCTGCTAAGCCCTGGTCTCAGTTTTCATATCTGGAAAATGTGGAGACCGACTTCAAGGTATTCTAAGATCAATTCCAGTGCCAGTAGTCTGGACATCTATGCTTCTCCCTGACAGCTCAGAGAAAGAAAAGAGGTTCAGAAAAGCTGTGTCTCTCGTGCATGTCTTGTTGATTATGAGTAATAAAAAACTAGTCTAATACTATGGCTTGAGAAATGAAAATTTTTACTTTTGTGAACAACTATTTTCTAGGCTCACCCTAGTTAGGAATTATAGTACAAGTGAAAGTAGAAGCGTTAACCTTATGTCTTAGTGTGTACATAGTTACGGACCTTCCCCCATGGCCAAAGAAGTGTTAACATATCACCATATGAATTCCAAAATTTGTGAAGTAGAGAGATTCTCTTCATCAAAACAGTACAGGAATTCTGGAGAAGGTGAACAAGATGCAATGAAACTGGCAGAGCTCTAGAACTTAGCATCTCAGTGGGCAAAGAGGTAATGGACTGAAGTGTGTTTAAAAGCAAGCAGGTCTGTGAAGTGCAGAATGCATTGGTGTGGCCTCCTCTTCCAGTAACAAGCTGTGTGATGTAAGCCAAAGTTCCTTAACCTGTGTCTCAGTTTTTTTGTCTATAGAAGAAGGGATTGGAGTGAATGCATTCCTAACCACTTTCAGTTCTAGAGTCTTATGACTCTGTAAGAAGAGATTAAAATGCAGTCAATTACAAATTAATAATGTAAACAAATTGTACAGATGCATATTTTAAATCCTTAAGAGAATAATTTCTTCAAAGACACTCATTTACATATAATTTATGTATAAGTTAATCAAAACTCATAGAGTCACACAACTTTAGACATGAAAGAGACCTTAGCAATCAGTACTAACTGTTGTAAAACTGTACATTATACTTACAGATGAATGTGCCCCTTTCCTTATGAGTTCTTTGAGGCATAAATAGTCCTGTGTTTCTTTGTATCATTAGTACTTAGACCAGAACAGATATAGAGTAGATACTAAGACTAGTTAAATAAATATTGCAGATAAAGAAACAGAAACTCTGAAAAGTTCTGCTAAGTTGCCCCAAATCACACAGGTAGCTAGAATGAGACTTTGCTTCTTCTGAGACTCAACCCAGGGAGGGCTGGGTTTTTTTAAGGCCAAATTGAGATGGTTTTTCCAAGAAGCATCATCAACAGTAACATCTATCGTGAAGAGAGGCCTTCTAAGGGCTTTAAGGCAGGCCAGATAAAACTGAGCAGAGAGTAAGGCCCACAATACATATTCAATAATTATTCATTGACAGATTTAAACCTGAATCAAGTTACCCATCTTCTTAAAAGAAATAAAATTTTATTTCCATTGTAGCTGTCCTTAGGATGGCCACCTTTATTTCTTCTCTGCTTGTATCACAAGCTACTCCCCCCATCAAGAGATGAGGTCTATTCCTCAACACCCTTGAATCTAGCACAGCCTGTCGCTGCTTTGACCAACAGAGTTCAGTAAGACCAACACTGCATCAGTTCGGGTCCTGATCTTTAGGAAGATAGCAACTTTTGCCGTGGTCTCTTGGAGGCTGAAGCTGTCATTTACAAAGTTCAGAGTCACTGGTGAAGCACCACCCCCATGCCCCCGCACCCAGGCTACCAGGCATGTGAGAAAGCCATCTTGAACTCTCCACCTCAGCTCAGCTTCTAGCTAAATATCGCAAAGTGACAGCAGTCGATGACATGTGGAGTAAAGGACACAGTTGAATCCTAGTTGAATTCGTGGCAGAGAAAACCTTGAGATAAAATAAAAGATGGTAGTTTCAGGTCACTTGGTTTTGGGATAGCTTATTTGCAGTCATAAATAACTGAAACAGTTCCTTGTTTTAAAAGTATATAATTCTACATTTTCCATAAATGAAAAATTTTCTCATCTCCTATTCTTATCCCAGATTAACACCATTTAGAAAGATTTAATAATGCTGACCAATTCCAGGTTTTGCTATTTTAAGAATTTGCCCAGGATGTCAACATTAAGAAAAGCTACTATTTATGTTATAGAAAAGGAGTTTTAAAATGGTATTCATTGTGTATATAAGCTATAATATCAATTTCTTTCCCAATAAATGTAGGCTTACCTTTTATAAACAAGTCAACTGATGCAGTACAAACTTGCCTTGCACAGGTGTATTTGTTTGGCAAAAAGTATTTAAAGAGGACGACTGTCATTTATAGCCTGAGTACTATCGTTTTCTTTCTTCCTCTTTTACTAACCCCTGATTTACTGTTTCTATTTTCTCTCCAAATACTTCATTCTTTTATATACGGATTCTTTCAGAAAACCTTTATTGCCTCCCTACTGCATTCCTGACACAGTCCTAAGCACTGGTGAAAAAGCCATGATGACTAAAGAGCTAGACGTGTCCCTCCAGGGGCTCACGTTCTATTAGGGAAGACAAGTTAATAAACAGGGCCCATGGAGTATAGTAACTATGAAAATGTACTAAAATGGAATAAATACAAAGGAGAATGGGAACCTAGAGATGACAACAGTGCCTACAAGGGTAAGGAAATTATTCCAGAGAAGGTGAATTTGGATCTTAAGAAATAAATTTTGCAGACAAAGAAATGGTAGAGGACAGTTCAGGCAGACATTTGCAAAAGCTTGAAAAAGTATGGAAAAAATGGTAAAACTTCCATTGTGGATGTAGCAAAAGTGGGGAAGGCAGGGAATAACAAGAGATAAATAATGGATTATGGTAGAGACGAGCTGAAGAGCTGGGGGCACAGAGTGAAGAACTCCTATGCCATAAACTTACAGTCAGTTGGCCTTTGCCCAGTGCTCCCTCTGGGGCTTTCTGACTGGTTAGCATACTTATCACCGTCTACAGCTGATTAGACCAGAGCGTACACCTGCTCAAAGTCAGTCCATCCTTTGGCTCCGTTGTGACCAAGCAGATTCTCTATCTCAGACATTTGTCTTAAGATATATTGTCGGTGACTCTGACTGACCATACAGGATTATACACTGGATCAAATGATCATGGAGACATGTGGTCAGCTCTGATCTCATGACAAGCTAAAGCCACAAGTAAGTTAATGATGCAGGGCAGCAGAAATGCTGCAGGCCTTGCAAAGTCTGTGGATAAGAAAATGGAGCTGTGAAGCTCAGAGAGGCGGAAATGAAGGAGCAGGCAGTCAGAGTGAAAGTGAGAGTGAGAGAGGCATTGACCCACAAAGAGAACCATGGGGAGAAGATCATTTCTGAGAGGAGGGTACGGGACTGGACAGTTAGGTCAAATATAGTACAAATGTCAGCCAAATGAGGACTCGGTTTTATCCATTGGATTTGAGAATTGCTACTGACCTCAGAAAGAATGTAGTTTCAGGGGACATGTGGCCAGAATTCTAGGCTTTACCATTAGGAGTTCCGAGTTTACATGGAGGGTCTATGAAATAAGGCAGATGCAGTATGATGGATGCCGATGACATTCTATCAACTGGTGAGGCTGTGGGAAATGGCTGCAAGGATGAGGGGATTCAAAACGTTCAAAAAGGCCACCCCTCTCTAAGGGGTACGATGATCTTCCCTTTCCTCCACTCTATAGCTCCTAATTGAGGAGGAATTGAGCTCTGCATTCTGCTTTGCATTCTCCTGAGATCTGTTGCCTTCTTTTTTGTTCCTGGTCACGACTAATGTGGGTAAGCCTGATGGATCAACTTCATCTATGTAAAACTAAGCAAGTCCCCACTGTAGTCTGACTACCGTTCACATATTGAAAGATTAGGTGCAGGACCTCAGAAAACTTTACCTTTCAGAGAAACTTGTGTAGCCTGGGGCTGTGGAGAGATGGAGTGCCATGAGCTGTGTTCTGTATTGTGATTTTTCTACCACTGGGAT
The DNA here is from genome assembly GCF_003031525.2 of Neophocaena asiaeorientalis asiaeorientalis. NCBI lineage: Eukaryota > Metazoa > Chordata > Mammalia > Artiodactyla > Phocoenidae > Neophocaena > Neophocaena asiaeorientalis. Next base: position 125,220 of record NW_020172731.1, read on the forward strand.
CCTTAGAGTGTGGTTACGTTCCCTCTAGGCTGTGGCCACATATCTAGTAGAACAAATGTTGACAGCATAACGAGACTTATTTTCTTGTTGCTGGTACAGCAGTTGATGCCTTATTTATAGCAGTTCTTGGTTCCTCTTTCCTCTGGTGATATTGTTCCCCAACAAGAGCAGGAAGAGTGAGTGTGACAAGTAATCTACATGAGCACCAGTTATCCTGAAGAGGGTCCACAAGCAATTTGAGAACTGCTGCTTGTTTTAATATCACATTCCATTAGTTACCCTCAGAGAATCTAGGAGCTAAAATCTTTCAGGGAAACAGCTCTTGGTTTTAGAACAAGAAGTATAAATCTACTTATTTTCCATCTCAGTTGTGCAGGAGAAATGAGAAAAGAAAAAAAAACAAAACAAGCAAGGAGTGATGATCAAAGAAATGAAAAAAACAAAACCCAACAACAAAAGAATGTCCTCTGAGAAAGCTTGGAGTTGAGTTTTATTTGTTTGTTTATTACTGGCTGAGATATAAAGGAAGTTAAAAAAATAGAGCTGCCTTCTTTCATTAATATATTAGCCAAATATAGCAAGTCTGACTGTCCTTTGCTAACCACCAGGCTGCACCAATGCACACACTATTCCAAACTTCTAACAAGATCAGCAGTTGTCCCCAATCAAAACATGGGCAGAAGACCTAAATAGGCATTTCTCCAAAGAAGACATACAGATGGCCAAGAGGCACATGAAAAGATGCTCAGCATTACTAATTACTAGAGAAATGCAAATCAAAACTACAGTGAGGTATCACCATCAGAAAATATACAAACAACAAATGCTGGAGAGGGTGTAGAGAAAAGGGAACCCTCTTGCACTGTTGGTGGGAATGTAAATCGATACAGCCACTATAGAGAACAGTATGGAGGTTCCTTAAAAAACTAAAAATTGAATTACCATAGGACCCAGCAATCCCAATACTGGGCATATACCCAGAGAAAACCATAATTCAAAAAGACACATGCACTCCAAGGTTCATTGCAGCACTATTTACAAGAGCCAGGTCATGGAAGCAACCTAAAAGTCCATCGACAGATGAATGGATAGAGAAGATGTGGCACATATATACAATGGAATATTACTCAGCCATAAAAAGGAATGAAATTGGGGTGTTTGTAGAGACGTGGATGGACCTAGAGATTTCATACAGAGTGAAGTAAATCAGAAAGAGAAAAACAAATATCGTATATTAACACATATATGTGGAATCTAGAAAAATGGTACAGATGAACCAGTTTGTAAGGCAGAAATAGAGACACAGATGTAGAGAACAAATGTATGGACACCAAGGGGGGAAAGCATGGGGTGTGGTGGTGGTGGTGGGATAAATTGGGAGATTGAGATTGACATGTATACACTAATATGTATAAAATAGGTAACTAATAAGAGCCCATTGTATAAAAAATAAATAAATAAAATTAAAAAAAAAGATCAGAGGTTGTCACTTCTGAAAAGAATACAGTGTGGGGAGGGGGTTGGACTTTTGAGGCACTGTTTATCATAGCAAAATGCTCAACTCCTTTGAATTTTTTTTTTATTACATCTACAGTCTGTTCTGCTACAGCACATATTTTAAAATACAAATCAACTCACATTCAATTGGTAATTACGGGAATGATGTCAGCATAACACAGAAAACAAATTGGACCAAACATGATTTTTTGTAGTGTGGCCATTCTTGGAGGTGATCAAGGTTCAGCTTTTTCACAGTTCAATAAAATACAAGCTTTAATGATATTTGAAGAGATTCAAAAAAGAAAAAAGCTGAGAAGTCTCCAAATGTTTGCCTTTAGTGCAAACAGTGGCTGGTTCAATAGTGTGGAGACCTGCTCTATTGTCCATTATGCTAAACTACCTGAGAAAACTGTAAATGCAGATTAAGAACCTGGGCACTTTCCTGTGTTAAAACAAGAAAATAACCCTGAGAAAACCATAATTCAAAAAGAGTCATGTACCAAAATGTTCATTGCAGCTCTATTTACGATAGCCAGGAGATGGAAACAACCTAAGTGTCCATCATTGGATGAATGGATAAAGAAGATGTGGCACATATATACAATGGAATATTACTCAGCCATAAAAAGAAATGAAATTGAGTTCTTTGTAGTGAGGTGGATGGACCTAGAGTCTGTCATATAGAGTGAAGTAAGTCAGAAAGAGAAAGACAAATACTGTATACTAACATATATATATGGAATCTAAGAAAAAAAAATGTCATGAAGAACCTAGGGATAAGACAGGAATAAAGACACAGACCTACTAGAGAATGGACTTGAGGATATGGGGAGGGGGAAGGGTAAGCTGTGACAAAGTGAGAGAGTGGCATGGACATACATACACTACCAAACGTAAAATAGATAGCTAGTGGGAAGTAGCCGCATAGAACAAGGAGATCAACTCGGTGCTTTGTGACCACCTAGAAGGGTGGGATAGGGAGGGTGGGAGGGAGGGAGATGCAAGAGGGAAGAGATATGGGAACATATGTATATGTATAACTGATTCACTTTGTTATAAAGCAGAAACTAACACGATTATAAAGCAATTATACTCCAATAAAGACCAAAAAAAAAAAAAAAAGACTGCTTGAAGTCTTCTTTTAAAAAAAAAAAGAAAAAGAGAAAATAACAACAAAAGAACCCCCCAAACTTCTGAATCATATATTTTATTTTGGATGTAACTGTCTTTTTGTAAAGTGGCTCTTGTTAAAGATCTGTATCTCCAAAGGGAAGCTTGAGTTCCAGGGTCTGAGACCTCAAAGGGTAGACTGGCTCAGATTGTGGGGCAAAGACCAGTGGAGACGTAACTCTTCTAGTATCTTCCAGAATCTTATTGTTTTTGTTAGTGTTCTGGTTAAAAAGTGCCCTAGGTTTTGCAGTGTCTGCTCCTGCCCCTATTTCTCCCATGAGTGCTCTTATGTTTAGTGTGTGATTTTGCAAAAGAGTGAAGAATGGATACATATGGTGGTATGGCAGAAACACCTTGCCTAGTATTTTTCTTGAACAACATTTGTATAAGACTTACAAAAGGCCAGACATTTTCCTAAACATTTTACATTCCTTATCTCATTTAATTCTCACAACTGAATGAGGTTGGTTCTATTACTATGCCATCTTTACAAATGAGGAAACTGAGATCCAGAGAGAATAAAGAGAAAGCAGAAGAGTGTTTTAAATGGATATGCATCTGGATGGGGTGGGAGGGAGAGGTCCTATTCTTTAAATTATAAAGAAAAGGAGTGGGAGGGCTGTCTTAAAAGGTGAATTTGCTGGGGATTAAGGTTCTGTCAGAATGATGCTATCATGTAAAAGTGGCATATAACCTTACTTGATGAAAACTGGCTTTCAAGTTTTGCCAAAAGTTTATATGCATAACCAATTCCCCTTTTATTTATTTATTTTTTTAAACCAATTCCCCTTTTAATTCAGCTTTTCAAGCTTTCCTTCAACTTGTCAGTAGTTCATATGAAACTATGTTGTGTATGATGACTATAGACATTGTACAGGCTCATATCACTAAAATTGGTTATTCTGGTCCACTGGAGTTGATAAACTGCAATCTTTCATTTCTACCTTCCTCCCTCCC
>NW_020172731.1:128967-137034 GCF_003031525.2 Neophocaena asiaeorientalis asiaeorientalis
TCCCTCCCTCCCTCCCTCCCTCCCTTCCTTCCTTCTTTCCTTCTTTTTTTCCAAATTAGTTGGGTTACCTACCGAAGTTAGCTCAGCACAAACTCAGGCTAGGCATGGAATATGGAGTCCCCCATAAACCTCTTGTATACAAGCTTTTGAAAGGCTCAGTTGCTTATTTCTCCACATATGAAATTGTTGCCAATAGAGAAATTCTTTCAGAAATCGATTTAATGGGAGTAAATGAAATTTTAATGGTAAACAGGCATTGTGCGAGATGCCTAAGGCACAGGCTTCAGGCAATAGCAGAATGTAGTAGGTGATATTATCTTCAGCTGCCTTTCTGTGCATCTGAAGATTGGTAAAAACCATTCTTGTTTTCATAATGTGTTCATAATGCAACGAAATACTATAGGAGCTTGTTGCATCACTTGCTAATTGTATTCTGGGGCTCTGAAAGGAGAAAATATCATCATTGAATTGACATTTTATTTGAATTTCACAATGAGGAGAGTATGTATTAAATTGGAGTAAATAATGCCTGTAAATTTATAAGGAAAGAAAAATGTGACTGCTTTTTGTAACTCTCCCTGCCATTGCTTTATAACAAAAATGCTTTTCTGTTTTTTTTTTTTTTCAAATTTTGTTTCTGATGCCAGCTCCTCCGGCTTAGGTGTAGTTCCTCTTTTGAGAACAAATTTGAATTTTAAAGCATTCCAGTAGATGCAGATAAGTGTTTAGCAAAGTGTGGGCTGAGGACCACTCCTATCAGAATCACCCGAAGTGCTTGTCAAAAAAAAATGTGAATTCTTGGACCCAAGACCCAATATTTGCTGAATTAGAATATTCGGATGTGGGGTTCTGGGCCTCTACATTTTTAACTAAGTCTTCATGACTATTATACACACTAAGGTTTAGTGGGTATAAAATTTAGGTTTAAATCACTGATTTAGAAAATTCAAAGAGTTCACAGTAGGTGTAATTGTTTCAACCAGGCAAAACAGCCATTGGTTCATTGATTGATTTATTGATTGATTAGTATAAATCTCACATTCTTCTCTGACACTTTGAACAGGCTTTGTTTTTTCATTCAAACTGAGTCAAAGTTAAATAATCTGCTCAGTCAGTCAAAACTGAGGACCAAGTCAATAAATCAAAATCCAATCATGTAACCAATCTCAGAAATCTTATTTGACTGAAAAATGACATTGAAAACGCCCCCCACACAAAGTTTGTCAAAATAGTTGAATTGGTTTATGAGTGCAGAAACAACCTCAAAACAAGATCCTAGATATATTTAGGTTTATTCTAAAATCTTTAGTTGCAAATATTGATACATGCAGGTCACTCAGGACCTATTTGTTGCTAAATCTGAGAGTCTCTTTCCAGTATTTAACTTACTAGATTTCTCAGCCGTCAGTTGACATTGTTGAATGCCCCCTCCTTTTTGAAATGGCCTCTTTCCTTGGCTTCTATGATTCCACACTGTAGGAGTGAAGGCAGTGCTTCTGCTGCAGTAGATATACCCCTAAATCTTGGTGGCTTAACACAAAAGAAGTTTATTTCTCACTCTGTAAAATCCAATAGTGCTTTCCCTCAGGGGATGAGGAGCGCTTCTGGCTTCCTCTGGGTGTTGACATTGAGCCACAGGATGGTGAAGAGAGATCATAATGGGAGATTTTTATGCATCAGCTTTGAGAGTGGCCTTCAACACTTTTGCTCCCATTCCATTAATCAGAGCTTAATCATATGGTAAGACCGAACTTCCTGGTAGGCTGGGAAAAATAGTCTAGAAAGAAGAAGAAGCAGATTGATGCTCAGATAAAAATCTCTGCCAAATAAACTCTTCTTGTTTTCTTCCTAAGACTTTGCATGCTCTTTTCTCAGATGCATTTGTGACTTTGTTCTTGGCCCAGTCCTCGAACATTGATTTTCCTCCTGGCTCAGTTTTAAGTCTGCTACTCTTTTTGGTCTCAAAACTATCCCTGGTCAGTATCATTCTGTTTCATGGCTTTAATGTACATGTCTAGCCCAGGGAGCCCCCAAAGCAAAGTCAAATTGCTACTGAAACTCTACCCCTCAGTATCTCAAAGCTGCTTCCCACTAGCTATCTATTTTATATTTGGTCGTGTATATATATCCATGCAACTCTCTCACCTTGACCCAGCTTACCCTTCCCCCACCCCGTATCCTCAAGTCCATTCTATAGTAGGTCTGCATCCTTATTCCCATCTTGCCCATAGGTTCTTTATGAACATTTTTTTTTTAGATTCCATTTATATGTGGTAGCATATGGTATTTGCTTTTCTCTTTATGACTTACTTCACTCTGTATGACAGACTCTAGGTCCATCCACCTTACTACAAATAACTCAATTTCATTTCTTTTTATGGCTGAGTAATATTCCATTGTATATATGTGCCACAACTTCTTTATCCATTCATGTTTTGATGGACACTTAGGTTGCTTCCATGTCCTGGCTCCTGTAAATAAAGCTGCAATGAACACTGTGGTACATGACTCTTTTTGAATTATGGTTTTCTCAGGGTATATGCCCAGTAATGGGATTGCTGGGTTGTACAGTAGTACTGTTTTTAGTTTTTTAAGGGACCTCCATACTGGTCTCCATAGTGGCTGTATCAACTTACATTCCCACCAACAGTGCAAGAGGGTTCCCTTTTCTCCACACCTTCTCTAGCATTTATTGTTTGAAAATATTTGGATGAGGGCCATTCTGACTGGTATGAGATGATAATATCTCATTGTAGTTTTGATTTGCATTTCTCTAATGATTAATGATGTTGAGCATTTTTTCATGTGTTTGTTGGAAATCTGTATACCTTCTTTGGAGAAATGTCTATTTAGGCCTTCTGCCCATTTTTTGATTGGGCTGTTTGTTTTTTTGATATTGAGCTGCATCAGCTGCTTGTAAATTTTGGAGATTAATCCTTTGTCAGCTGCTTCTTTTGCAAATATTTCCTCCCACTCTGAAGGTTGTCTTTTTCTCTTACTTATGGTTTCCTTTGCTGTGCAAAAGCTTTTAAGTTTCATTAGGTCCCATTTGTTTATTTTTGTTTTTATTTCCATTTCTCTAGGAGGTGGTTCAAAAAGGATCTTGCTGTGATTTATGTCCTAGAGTGTTCTGCCTATGTTTTCCTCTAACAGTTTGATAGTGTCTGTCCTTACATTTAGGTCTTTAATCCATTTTGAGTTTATTTTTGTGTATGGTGTTAGGGAGTGTTCTAATTTCATTCTTTTACATGTAGCTGTCCAGTTTTCCCAGCACCACTTATTGAAGAGGCTGTCTTTTTTCCACTGTATATTCTTGCCTCCTTTATCAAAGATAAGGTGACCATATGTGTGTGGGTATATCACTGGGTTTTCTATCCTGGTCCATTTATCTATAATTCTGTTTTCGTGCCAGTACCATACTGTCTTGATTACTGTAGCTTTGTAGTATAGTCTGAAGTCAGGGAGCCTGATTCCTCCAGCTCCGTTTTTCTTTCTCATGATTGCTTTGGCTATTTGGGGTCTTTGTGTTTCCATACAAATTGTGAAATTTTTGTTCTAGTTCTGTGAAAAATGCCAGTGGTAGTTTGATAGGGATTGCATTGAATCTGTAGAATGCTTTGGGTAGTATAGTCATTTTCACAATGTTGATTCTTCCAATCCAAGAATATGGTATATTTCTCCATCTATTTGTATCACCTTTAATTTCTTTCATCAGTGTCTTATACTTTTCTGCCTACAGGCCATTTTTTTTTGTGTGTGTGGTGTGCAGGCCTCTCACTGTTGCAGCCCCTATCGATGTGAAGCACAGGCCCCAGACGCACAGGCTCAGTGGCCACGGCTCACGGGCCCAGCTGCTCTGCAGCATGCGGGACCCTCCCAGACTGGGGCACGAACCCGTGTCCCCCGCATCGGCAGGCAGACTCTCAACCACTGCGCCACCAGGGAAGCCCTGCCTACAGGCCTTTTGTCTCTTTAGATAGGTTTATTCCTAGATATTTTATTCTTTTTGTTGCAATGGTAAATGGGAGTGTTTTCCTAATTTCACTTTCAGATTTTTCATCATTAGTGTGTAGGAATGCAATAGATTTCTGTACATTAATTTTGTGTCCTGGTACTTTACCAAATTCATTTATTATCTCTAGTAGTTTTCTGGTAGCATCTTTGGGATTCTCTATGTATAGTATCATGTCATCTGCAAACAGTGACAGCTTTACTTCTTCTTTTCCGATTTGGATTCCTTTTATTTCTTTTTCTTCTGTTTGCTGTGGCTAAAACTTCCAAAACTATGTTGAATAATAGTGGTGAGAGTGGGCAACGTTGTCTTGTTCCTGATCTTAGTGGAAATGGTTTCAGTTTTTCACCATTGAGGACAATGTTGGCTGTGGGTTTCTCATATATGGCCTTTATTATGTTGATGTAAGTTCCCTCTATGCCTACTTTCTGCAGGGTTTTTATCATAAATGCGTGTTGAATTTTGTTGAAAGCTTTCTCTGCATCTATTGAGTTGATCATATGGTTTTTCTCCTTCAATTTGTTAATATGGTTTATCACATTGATTGATTTGCATATATTGAAGAATCCTTTCATTCCTGGGATAAACCCCACTTGATCATGGTGTATGATCCTTTTAATGTGCTGTTGGATTCTGTTTGCTAGTATTTTGTTGAGGATTTTTGCATCTATGTTCATTAGTGATATTGGCCTGTGATTTTCTTTCTTTGTGACATCTTTGCCTGGCTTTGGTATCAGGGTGATGGTGGCCTCATAGAATGAGTTTAGGAGTGTTCCTCCCTCTGCTATATTTTGGAAGCATTTGAGAAGGATAGGTGTTAGCTCTTCTCTAAATGTTGGATAGAATTTGCCTGTGAAGCCATCTGGTCCTGGGTTTTTGTTTGTTGGAAGATTTTAAATCACAGTTTCAATTTCAGTGCTTGTGATTGGTCTGTTCATATTTTTTTTCTTCCTGGCTCAGTCTTGGAAGGTTGTGCATTTCTAAAAATTTGTCCATTTCTTCCAGGTTGTCCATTTTATTGGCATATAGTTACTTGCAGTAATCTCTCATGATCCTTTGTATTTCTGCAGTGTCAGTTGTTACTTCTCCTTTTTCATTTCTAATTCTATTGATTTGAGTCTTCTCCCTTTTTTGTTTCATGAGTCTGGCTAATGGTTTATCAATTTTGTTTATCTTCTCAATGAACCAGCTTTTAGTTTTATTGATCTTTGCTATCATTTCCTTCATTTCTTTTTCATTTATTTCTAATCAGATCTTATGATTTCTTTCCTTCTGCTAACTTTGGGCTTTTTTTGTTCTTTCTATAATTGCTTTAGGTGTAAGGTTAGGTTGTTTATTTGAGGTGTTTCTTGCTTCTTAAGTTAGGATTGTATTGCTATAAACTTCTCTTTTAGAACTGCTTTTGCTGCATCCCATAGGTTTTGGGTCATCGTGTTTTCATTGTCATTTGTTTCTAGGTATTTTTTGATTTCCTCTTTCATTTCTTCAGTGATCTCTTCGTTATTAAGTAGTGTGTTATTTAGCCTCTATGTGTTTGTATTTCTTACAGATTTTTTCCTGTAATTGATATCTAGTCTCATAGCGTTGTGGTCAGAAAAGATATTTGATATGATTTCAATTTTCTTATATTTACCAGGGCTTGATTTGTGATACAGGATATGATCTATCCTGGAGAATGTTCCATGAGCACTTGAGAAGAATGTGTATTCTGTTGTTTTTCAATGGAATGTCCTCTAAATATCAATTAAGTCCATCTTCTTTAATGTATTTAAAGCTTGTGTTTCCTTATTTATTTTTATTTTGGATGATCTGTCCATTGGTGAAGGTGGGGTGTTAAAGTCCCCTACTATGATTGTGTTACTGTTGATTTCCTGTTTTATGGCTGTTCACATTTGCCTTATGTATTGAGGTCCTCCTATGTTGGGTGCATAAATATTTATAATTGTTATATCTTCTTCTTGGATCGATCCCTTAATCATTATGTAGTGTCCTTCTTTGTCTCTTCTAATAGTCTTTATTTTAAAGTCTATTTTGTCTGATATGAGAATTGCTACTAGTGCTTTCTTTAGATTTCCATTTGCATGGAATATCTTTTTCCATCCCGTCACTTTCATTCTGTATGTGTCCCTAGGTCTGAAGTGGGTCTCTTGTAGACAGCATATGTGCGGGTCATGTTTTGTATCCTTTCAGCCAGTCTGTGTCTTTTGCTTGGAGCATTTAATCTATTTACGTTTAAGGTAATTAACGATATGTATGTTCCTATTACTATTTTCTTATTATTTTGGGTTTGTTATTGTAGGTCTTTTCCTTGTATTGTGTTTCCTGCCTAGAGAAGTTCCTTTTGCATTTGTAATAAAGCTGGTTTGGTGGTGCTGAATTCTCTTAGCTTTTGCTGTAAAGGTTTTAATTTCTCCATCAAATCTGAATGAGGTCCTTGCTGGGTAGAGTAATCTTGGTTGTAGGTTTTCCCTCTTCATCACTTTAAATATGTCCTGCCACTCCCTTCTGGCTTGCAGAGTTTCTGCTGAAAGATTGTTAACCTTATGGGGATCCCCTTATGTGTTATTTGTTGTTTTTCCCTTGCTGCTTTTAATATTTTTTTCTTTGTATTTAATTTTTGATAGTTTGATTAATATGTTTCTTGGCTGGTTTCTCCTTGGATTTATCCTGTATGGGACTCTCTGTGCTTCCTGGACTTCACTAAATATTTCCTTTCCCATATTAGGGAAGTTTTCAACTATAATCTCTTCAAGTATTTTCTCAGTCCCTTTGTTTTTCTCTTCTTCTTCTGGGACCCCTATAATTCAAGTGTTGGTGCATTTAATGTTGTCGTAGAGGTCTCTGAGACTGTCCTCAATTATTTTCATTCTTTTTTCTTTATTGTGCTCTGCTGTAGTTATTTCCACAATTTTATCTTCCAGGTCACTTATCCATTCTTCTGCCGCAGTTACTCTGCTATGGATCCCTTCTAGAGAATTTTTAGTTCTATTTATTGTGTTTTTCATCACTGTTTGTTTGCTTTATAGTTCTTCTAGGTCCTTGTTAAACGTTTCTTGTATTTTCTCCATTCTATTTCCAAGATTTTGGATCATGTTAACTATCATTATTCTGAATTCTTTTTCAGGTAGAGTGCCTATTTCCTCTTCATTTGTTAGGTCTGGTGGGTTTTTACCTTGCTCCATCATCTACTGTGTTTTTCTCTCTCTTCTCATTTTGCTTAACTTACTGTGTTTCGGGTCTCTTTTTCTCAGGCTGCTGGCTCGTAGTTCCCGTTGTTTTTGGTGTCTGCCCCCAGTGGCTAAGGTTGGTTCAGTGAGTTTTGTAGGCTTCCTGGTGGAGGGGCTAGTGCCTGTATTCTGGTGGATGAGGCTGGATCTCATCTTTCTGGTGGGCAGGTCCATGTGTGGTGGTGTGCTTTGGGGTGTCTGTTGAGCTATTTTGATTTTAGGCAGCCTCTCTGCTAATGGGTGGGGTTGTGTTCCTGTCTTGCTAGTTGTTTGGCATAGGGTGTCCAGCACTGTAGCTTGCTGGTCTTGAGTGAAGCTGGGTGCTGGTGTTGAGATGGAGATCTCTGGGAGATTTTCATCATTTGATATTACCTGGAGCTGGGAGATCTCTTGTGGACCAGTGTCCTGAAGTTGGCTTTTTCACCTTAGTGACACAGCCCTGACACCTGGCTGGAGCACCAAGAGCGTGTCATCCACGTGGAACATGTGGCAGTTATTACAAATTTTTTAAGTAATAAAAAAAAAGAAAGAAGAGAGCAACCAAACCAAAAATCAAGTCCAACAATTGTAATCAAGTATTCAGGTATTCCACTGATGCAGGACACATCTAGTTGATTGTGGAACTTTAATCCGCTGCCCCTGAGGCTGCTGGGAGAGATTTCCGTTCCTCTTCTTTGTTCGCACAGCTCCTAGGGTTCAGCTTTGGGTTTGGCTCTGCCTCTGCATGTAGGTTGCCTGAAGGCATCTGTTCTTCGCCCAGACAGGATGGGGTTAAAGGAGGAGCTGATTCCGGGGCTCTGGCTCACTCAGGCCGGGGGGATGGAGGGG
>NW_020172731.1:137053-137708 GCF_003031525.2 Neophocaena asiaeorientalis asiaeorientalis
TTGCACCAGCCTGAGGTGCGCCGTGCGTTCTCCCGGTGAAGTTGTCCCTGGATCATGGGACCCTGGTGGTGGTGGGCTGCACAGGCTCCTGGGAGAGGAGGTGTGGACAGTGACCTGTGCTTGCACACAGGCTTCTTGGTGGTGGCAGCAGCAGGCTTAGTGTTTCATGCCCGTCTCTGGGGTCCGTGCTGATGGCCGTGGCTCGTGCCCGTCTCTGGAGCTCCTTTAAGTGGCGCTCTTAACCCCCTCTCCTCGCATCCCAGGAAACAGAGAGGCAAGAAAAAGTCTCTTGTCTCTTCGGCAGGTCCAGACTTTTTAAAAATTCTCTTGTCTCTTCGGCAGGTCCAGACTTTTTCCCGAACTCCCTCCCGGCTAGCCGTGGTGCACTAGCCCCCTTCAGGCTGTGTTCACGCCACCAACCCCAGTCCTCTCCCTGCGAACCTCCGAAGCCCGAGCCTCAGATCCCAGCCCCGCCCGCCCAGCGGGTGAGCAGACAAGCCTCTCGGGCTGGTGAGTGCTGGTCGGCGCCAATCCTCTGTGCGGGAATCTCTCCGCTTTGCCCTCTGCACCCCTGTTGCTGCGCTCTCCTCCGTGGCTCCGAAGCTTCCCCCCTCCGCCACCTGCAGTCTCCGCCCGCGAAGGGGCTTCCTAGTGT
>NW_020172731.1:137746-138738 GCF_003031525.2 Neophocaena asiaeorientalis asiaeorientalis
TGTTTTTCATCACTGTTTGTTTGCTTTATAGTTCTTCTAGGTCCTTGTTAAACGTTTCTTGTATTTTCTCCATTCTATTTCCAAGATTTTGGATCATGTTAACTATCATTATTCTGAATTCTTTTTCAGGTAGAGTGCCTATTTCCTCTTCATTTGTTAGGTCTGGTGGGTTTTTACCTTGCTCCATCATCTACTGTGTTTTTCTCTCTCTTCTCATTTTGCTTAACTTACTGTGTTTCGGGTCTCTTTTTCTCAGGCTGCTGGCTCGTAGTTCCCGTTGTTTTTGGTGTCTGCCCCCAGTGGCTAAGGTTGGTTCAGTGAGTTTTGTAGGCTTCCTGGTGGAGGGGCTAGTGCCTGTATTCTGGTGGATGAGGCTGGATCTCATCTTTCTGGTGGGCAGGTCCATGTGTGGTGGTGTGCTTTGGGGTGTCTGTTGAGCTATTTTGATTTTAGGCAGCCTCTCTGCTAATGGGTGGGGTTGTGTTCCTGTCTTGCTAGTTGTTTGGCATAGGGTGTCCAGCACTGTAGCTTGCTGGTCTTGAGTGAAGCTGGGTGCTGGTGTTGAGATGGAGATCTCTGGGAGATTTTCATCATTTGATATTACCTGGAGCTGGGAGATCTCTTGTGGACCAGTGTCCTGAAGTTGGCTTTTTCACCTTAGTGACACAGCCCTGACACCTGGCTGGAGCACCAAGAGCGTGTCATCCACGTGGAACATGTGGCAGTTATTACAAATTTTTTAAGTAATAAAAAAAAAGAAAGAAGAGAGCAACCAAACCAAAAATCAAGTCCAACAATTGTAATCAGCAGTAAAAACTATACTAAAAAACAAATAAAGAAAAAAAAACCCGGACAGACAGAACCCTAGGACAAATAGTAAAAGCAAAGCTATACAGACAAAATCACACATGGGAGCATACACATACACATTCACGAAAACAGAAATAGGGGAAAAAAAAAAAAAAAATATATATACATATATATATATATAT
>NW_020172731.1:140480-242651 GCF_003031525.2 Neophocaena asiaeorientalis asiaeorientalis
ATATATATATATATATATATCTTTGCTCCCAAAGTCCACCTTCTCAATTTGGGATGATTTGTTGTGTATTCAGGTATTCCACTGATGCAGGACACATCTAGTTGATTGTGGAACTTTAATCCGCTGCCCCTGAGGCTGCTGGGAGAGATTTCCGTTCCTCTTCTTTGTTCGCACAGCTCCTAGGGTTCAGCTTTGGGTTTGGCTCTGCCTCTGCATGTAGGTTGCCTGAAGGCATCTGTTCTTCGCCCAGACAGGATGGGGTTAAAGGAGGAGCTGATTCCGGGGCTCTGGCTCACTCAGGCCGGGGGGATGGAGGGGTACGGATGCGGGGTGAGTCTGTGGCAGCAGAGGCCGGCATGACATTGCACCAGCCTGAGGTGCGCCGTGCGTTCTCCCGGTGAAGTTGTCCCTGGATCATGGGACCCTGGTGGTGGTGGGCTGCACAGGCTCCTGGGAGAGGAGGTGTGGACAGTGACCTGTGCTTGCACACAGGCTTCTTGGTGGTGGCAGCAGCAGGCTTAGTGTTTCATGCCCGTCTCTGGGGTCCGTGCTGATGGCCGTGGCTCGTGCCCGTCTCTGGAGCTCCTTTAAGTGGCGCTCTTAACCCCCTCTCCTCGCATCCCAGGAAACAGAGAGGCAAGAAAAAGTCTCTTGTCTCTTCGGCAGGTCCAGACTTTTTCCCGAACTCCCTCCCGGCTAGCCGTGGTGCACTAGCCCCCTTCAGGCTGTGTTCACGCCACCAACCCCAGTCCTCTCCCTGCGAACCTCCGAAGCCCGAGCCTCAGATCCCAGCCCCGCCCGCCCAGCGGGTGAGCAGACAAGCCTCTCGGGCTGGTGAGTGCTGGTCGGCGCCAATCCTCTGTGCGGGAATCTCTCCGCTTTGCCCTCTGCACCCCTGTTGCTGCGCTCTCCTCCGTGGCTCCGAAGCTTCCCCCCTCCGCCACCTGCAGTCTCCGCCCGCGAAGGGGCTTCCTAGTGTGTGGAAACTTTTCCTCCTTCACAGCTCCCTCCCGCTGGTGCAGGTCCCGTCCCTATTCCTTGTCTCTATTTTTTCTTCTTTCTTTTGCCCTACCCAGGTATGTGGGAAGTTTCTTGCCTTTTGGGAGGTCTGAGGTCTTCTGCCAGCGTTCAGTAGGTGTTCTGTAGGAGTTGTTCCACATGTAGATTTATTTCTGATGTATTTGTGGGGAGGAAGGTATCAACACGTCTTACTCTTCCGCCATCTTGAAGCTTCTCCAGCTGTATCTTTTGTGCTCACTACTGTATCTCCAAGGTTCTTAGTGGGCCCTCAGAAATTTGTTGGTGAATGAATAAAGTAAGTAAGTGAGAAGCCAATATCTCTTCTATTAGTAATTAAGCTAATAGAAGCTAATATTAGAACCAGCTAATATCACATTTCTGCATAGTCTAGAATGAAAATGGCTGCTTATGTACCATAATTAAATCCTCTATGAAACAATTCTCCCAAAGTTCACCTTCTGATGGCATCTTGACTTTAGCACCTCCAATCACTTTCTCTGATGAAAAGAGCAGAACTGCTCTTTGTTCTCCTGCTCTTGTTCATTTCCATTATGGTCAACCTCCTCAACGAACTCTGGCAAAGTGGAGGAATGATTTCCATAACACCTCCCAGAAGAACAAAATAAAGGAAATCAGAGAGACATCTGTGCATTGTTTATACCTCCATTAGCCTTTCCTGAGTTGTAAATTACTTAGCAACAGCTGGGCAAGAGAGAAGGGCAAGCTATTCTATTTGAAAATGGAGGTATGAACATACCAACCAATTCAGCGCTTTTAAGTTTTATCATCCACAAAGTTATAGTGTCTTTATTATTGGTAATTATAATACTAATCAGGAGATATCAACATATTGCATACATGCATAAAGCAAGTAAAGTAAATTCTAAAAATATCAAGCGACTTTAGAAAACTTACATGGAGAAAATGTGTACCCTATGTGGATGCTGGTTTGTGCCACTCTGATCCCCCTCCAGGATGAAAGATTTATTCTCCAGCTGGGGAGAGCTGTCTGCCTGTCTGGATATTGCCTTGACTGAAGAGTGCCAATCTTGCCTGAGGTCACCACTCTTTCGCAGGGCAGCTTGCTCCACTGACTGGTTGACTTGGGGAAGTAACAGCCTGGGCCTATTGACCCAACGTGAAACAACTCTTAAAGACTCCCGGCTATATTTCCAGCTTCCAGGGGGGTTGATTGAGGTCTTGATTTGAATGCATCAAAGCCCCAATTCTCCCTCTGTCCAATACTGGTCCCTTTTCTCTCCCCACTATTGATCCCAGGAATACTCCCTAATAAACTTCCTTCCTGCAACTTCGTTGCAGATTCTGCAACACAAACTTTCTATTATTAGGCTGGAAATTTTGTCTTAGATGTGAATTTGCTTCATTGTTATCCAGTGAGTTCTGGAAGGTATACTTGGGAGATTATACCTGGGAGATTAAATATGATTTGTTTTATGAGAATGGCAAGGGGGTAAGATTGGTTTGCAGATGGGGGTGGGAAGTGGAGCACAAGGCAGCGGACTGACTGACTCTGATAAACCTTTAGCTTCCTAAGTGGCCTGTGAGTTGTGCTATTAGAAGACACCCTCTCCTGCCTTGGACCTATAAGAACCTGTGTGGCAGTTCCTATAACTTTGCTTTTATGTTTTATCTATACTTTGTTTACTGACGTGTCTGAGCACAATAATCTCCATTTAATATAAAACTGATTCCAGTTATGAGAACTTATTACGTTCCGGGGACTGGGCAAAATGATCTACGAGCAATCTTGACATACTTTCTGGATCTTGAAAAAAAATATCTGTACAACATGTTTTTTTCTATTTATTATATTTTGTTGTATTTAAATTCTTTGGAAATTGGCAGTTCATTTAAGGACTAATTAGACTAATCTTTCTTAATTAGAATAATTGACTAATAACAAAACTCATGCCATACACTCGCCATGTAGCAGGATGTCAAGTGCATCAAGGAGTTAGTGTTTAGGCTCTAGAGCTCAGCGATGAGACCAGGTCTCATGGGAGAGAGCCGTCTATGCCAGCCTGCTGAATCATTGATATTCTAGTTAGTATGCCCTAGTGTCATTGCTGTTGCAACTACTTCTGGTTTATCAGTGGAGGAGAGAGTTAGTTGCCCACTCATAAAGGGAGGGGAGCAGTCAAAAGACCAAGAAACACGTCAAACTAGGAAAGAATAACATAATTAAACAAACACGAATGGCTTGGAGAGCAGAATGTAGAGGTGATTGCAAATCTTCAAATAAAAGAATAGATTAAGTGTGGGTGTGAACAGATCTCTCTGTGAAGAACAGGGAACTGGCAAGAGGGACTTAAATTAGCAACTCACTTCATTTTGGCATTTGTGTAGTCACCACTGTATGGATTCCTGGCACTGTGCTACAGTTCCTGTCCTAGAAGAGTCAACAGTGGGGACCGATGGATACAGACATGGCATCACTATCCTAAGGCAAGTACTGACCAAGGAGTGAATAGAGGGGGTCAATATAATTCTAGAAACTAGGACCTATGTCCAGGAGCAGTTGAGCCAGTTCTCTCTCTGGGCTTTTAAAAGGTTATTTCAGGATATTTCTTAGGGAAAAATATACCCTTACACTGATCTATTGAGTTATGTTTTCCAAATAATTTGCTTAAGAAAATCTTTGTGTTTAAGTAAGAGATTGCTGGGAGGAAATATAACTTTCTTCTCCTATTGACAGCAGGTTTAGCAAAATCATCTACTGTGAGCACAACTTTATCCACCCACAAAAGAGACTGCAGTCAGCACTATGTTTCAATAAAAATAAGGCTTCTATTTTTTTGCACGTATTTGTATAATGTGGTTGAAAATCACCCCACACTTCTCTCTTATGTATTTATACCTGTAGCAAGTCCCTGAGATCTGAGAAGTTTCCACCACGTCTTGGAGGAAGCAGGAGAACAGGTAGAGGAGGGGCAGGAGGAAATAAAGTTACTGATTTCAAGATGCCCGCACCTCAGACAGGAGGCAAAGGTGCAACTGTGGGATTTGTGTCACCTTATTTTCTGTTATCTGTTCTAATTAAAAAAAAAAATCTTTGGAGAGGGGAGGAGATGGCTTAGCAGATTAGCTTTTTTTTTTTTTTTTTGAGACTGTGCCTTATAAATAATAATATTTCCACATGTAGGAATCAGTATGAACAGAGAGCAGAGGCTTGAGACGTACACAGTCTTGGGTTTAGATCCTGGCTCTGCCACTTACCAACTATTGCTGTAAAAGTTCATATCCAACACCAATTAATTTAGTACCTGTAAGTAGCCATGTATCAGGTTCCTGCGTTCTATGTGTGCAAAGGAAGCAATGGCATAAGAACTATATTTATTTATAATCTGTATTATTTTTGTAAATATATACATATTGTAAGTATATATATATTTACTACATAAATGTTTATATATATAGAGAGAGAGAGAGAGAGAGAGAGAGAGAGAGAGAGAGAGTTTTTAGTTTTTGTTTGGCTTTGATTTGTTTCAAATAAGAACAACTAAGTAGTTTTAGGATTTAAATATCAATGATTTAAGTCACAGTTGCCCTTTCCTATATTATTTATTTTTTAAATGCATTGTCACCTAATCAGCAGACTATATTAAATCCTCTGATTGTGTTTTTTTAAAAACACTTTTCAAGAAATTTATAAAGATATGCAACTGGACTATTCAAATGGAGGTAAACTACCAGAGATGTGGGAATGGGTCAGGCTGGGGGTGGAGGGAGGGGATGGCAAACATTATACCAGCAGCCTAGGACAAGTGTCATTACTGCAAACAACCACTAAATCCATCTCTGCTTATCCTAGTAGACCAGGCCAAAAAGAGCAAAGACAGTGAAATATGAAGTAAACCTATTAGGGAAGAGGTAGTCTTTCTTGTTAACAATGCTACAGAAACTTATGATACATATCCTAATATAAGAGACAGGCAGTTAGATTTGCTGTATAAAACAGGAGAAACTCAAATAAAAATGGTTTAAACAAATTAGCAGCTATTTCTCTCTTACGTAAAGTAAGGTCAGACGTAGTGAATCCCAGGCTTACTTGGAGAATTCTTATGGTGTCACCAAGGACTCAGGGTCCTATTTTCTGATCCATCATCCTCAAGATGTATGGTTTTCATCTTTTGGTCCAAGATAGCTGCTGGAGCACCAGCCATCACATCTGAGTTTCAGGCTGTCAGCAAGAAGGAGTAAGGCACAAAACTCATTTGTCTCTTCCCATTTACTAAAGCTTTCTGGAAGTCTCACCAAACACTTCCTCATCTATCTTATTGGCTAGAATTTAGTCACATGCCACATCACATAGGAAGGTAGGGTTGGCTGTGAAATGCAGTCTTATTCTGGGTAGTAATGAATACCACTAAAAATATCTGATAAGCAACTGGTCGTCTCGGCCACAGACAGAGAATAACAAAATGCACAATGTCTTCAACGACCATTTTACAGAAAATTCAAATAGGGTTTCTATAGAAATACGTCACCAGAGACAAGAGAACATAATCCTTTGACCCCAAAATATTGGTGCATGTACACCCCCTTAGCCCAGGTCTCTGGGAGTTTAGGAGAAATGAATGCTGAAGCTCCAGAGAAATAATTACATATATAATGTGTTACTCTAGTTCAAGTGATCAGTTCTCTAGGGACCAACCTACTTAAAAAAAAATGAAGTTCTTATAGGGAAAACAGAAATCTAGTTTTTATTCAGGAGATGTAATCAATACATAGCCTTCTAACAGGCAATAGACACACAAAACTTTTGCCTGCGGTCTGTGTAATAACTTAATTGTAAGGAAAGTGCTTTGTTCAAAGTAAATATTTATGTAGTCTGTGTATCTGGAGTTCTTCCTATCCTTTTAGATCTAAAAAGGATTGATTTGGGCCCCATTCCCTGGACTGTGGATGACCAGAGCCCTTTCCAAGGTAGTCATGAGCCCCAGAGGGACTTGTGCTCTCATGGTCACTTCTGGCTTTGGACATGTGCTTCCATTGTTGGCCCTGATTTTATGAATTGGATTGCCGTCTTTCTCATGTTGTTCCTCTCCTACTGTGTTGACTCTGAGGTAGGACATGGATATTTCCCTTATTTTCCACATACACAAAAAAGTGCAACCCCCCACTTCACAAAATGAACCAACAAAAATAAGCAGACTCCCATACAAGGTAATTTTGTATAGAAGACTTTCCTGAATTATATCGGAGTATACATCACATACAATAAACAAGTTCACATTAAACTGTAGACATCTTTGGGATAAAAGTCCTTAAGCCACCATGCCACTGGGGACAGTTTCTTGGCAGCCTCGTTCTCATTTCTACTTCATCTAATCCCTTCTCAGCCCCATACAATATTGCTGGCTTCTCGGCTCTCAAATACAGAGAGGTAAAGCTCTCTTTGGTCCTTATTCCCAAAGTTACCCTTGCATATTCAAGTTCCACTGAACAGCACAGCTGGACGGCAGTTGTGATTACATGTAGCAGGTTTTGTAGGCATCATACCTGCATTGGGCTACCTTTGGCCCATGGTCTGTTTTTAGGATCGTAGCAGTGAAAATGAGATGATGAATGTAAAAGGCAAATCACAGCATCTATAAGTGAATACATGGTAGTCATTTAATAAGTGTTAGGTATTATTATTATTAGAGTAACAATCTTCAATTGATACTGCTTCTCTCATTGAGAAAAATGTTGTGTTTTTCCATTCTTCTAGTTCAGAATAGTCTTAATTCGAACATAGAAGCCTCCAGAATCTGGATTTGGGGAAGGAGCCTGTCAGGGGTCATGGACAGCTAGTTCTCAGGATAGGTTGATTCTTGGGGTGATTTCATAGGAATGCCAGCTGTGTTTCTCCGTTACCATATTTCAGTGGTGGAATGCCACAGCTAACCATGCAACAGTCAAGCACATGAGCACTGAATATCAGTCAAAGAACTAATTCATCACTAAGGAAATGTAAAAACTATCATTTAAAGTATCAAAGAGCTTCCTAAGCTGATTAATAATAATTTACTCTGAGCTTCACAACCCAAAATAAACAATAAAAATGTACAACCAACCAACATCTTGGAAATCACACCCCTTTGAATCTTCACTTCTGTCCTTCACACTCTTGCCTCTTACTCCCTTCATTAATTTTCTCCCTTAATCTGTCCTGCTTTTTTCCCCCTTATTTTTCCTTTCTAAAAATTCTTCTGCCTCCTTAGATCCATTGCTTTAATTGATTATGAGTTGAGAACTACAGTAGTTTACTTTTCCTTTGAACTAATTATGCATATTTAATAAATAATCAGTTTCACTTGTCAAAGTAGCTAGACTATTTTCCTCTGTAAATAAAGTGAAACTTCTTAAGTTATTTTTTACAGTCGAGTGATTTTCCATTGAGGATACTAATCCTTAAGAAAATGGTTTATTCGTACTGGCCCAAATGTTTCTCCTCCAGGCTATATCTTTCTCCCTCCCTATGGTTTCTTGACTCTAGTTTTTCAAGTTATTTATTATTCAACCATTTCTTGAAGACACTGAGGCAGATGCTGTGGATTAAATAAGATTTGGCGTGTAGCATATTTTGAGAGACAAGATATAAAAACACACAATACATATTTTAAGTAAGAGTTCAAGACATTCTATAAAAATGTCCTATGGTATGTCCTGTTAAGAGTTTTAACACTTAAATACAACAGACCCAGTTTAGTGATAAATTATATTGTCCTTAATTTCCTAGCAACAGACTAAATTCTAACAAAAGACACCAACCAACGCTCTTTCAAAGGAAAGCATCAAGTATAGAACAAGATCTGAAAAGGTGACACAGTCATGGATTATTATAACAGATTTACTCTGTATTCTAGATTTGCTATCTCTGGCACTCACTCAAAATAGAGTATCACTTAAAAGAAAAGTAATTCTTTCTTGAAATATATGACTAATATTTCATATAAAATGTCATTTTAGATGTAACAGTTAAGTACCTGAACTCAGTCAGGCAAAGATAGCAGTATTCTTTATAAAAGGAACTTAATGAAGAGAAACGTAGGTACTTTTTTTAACGTAGGAAGGAAAAAAATACTTTCTTAGGTTACTCTCTGGTTGTTGGAAATTGGGAATAAATTACATGGCCTCAGAAAGTCCTTAACCAGGAAGAAGACAGCATCTTTCCTTTCTGACATCTTGGGGACAGGTGAGCGAGGCCGACCTCACTTCTCAAGACAATGTATGTTTTTGTCACCTTTGCACCTGGGAGGCTCACAGATCTGTGACCTCCTCTGAGATCACAGGTCATTGTGGAGATAGTCAGACAAGAATTGACAAACTTACATATATTTTTCATATAGCCACTTGAATTTTAACTTATTTTATTAGAAAAATATATTTCTATATGGAGAGCAGGGACAGGAATACAGGGTAGGAGAAGTCAGTGTTCATAGATCACCTGCAGTCCTCAAAAATATTGTTCCCCTGACTTAGTTAACAAAGGCAGTTTCTCAGAGACTTTGAACTACCTTGGGAATGAGGAGAGAGGGGGTAGGGGTAGAGGGTGGTGGCAAATAGAAAGTTAGAAATTGTCGGCATTTAAGATGCTGAACAAGATGGTGCAGAAAAGGAAAATGGAATGAAGAAGAGAATGCTGGCTTGAGCGGGGAGAGGAAATCATAGAATTTCAGGACCTCTGGTTTAGAGAGCCACATCAATGATGGGTCCTAAAACTAAGTGAGAATATTCTGTTTAGTGGGCCTGAGAAGTTTCTAATCTCTAGCATTTCTGTGTGTGTGTTGTGTATGTGTGTTTAAATATGTAATACATGCACATTTCAAATGTTTGAAAGGCTTACAAAGATATATAGTGAAAATGTTCCTACAGTCACTGCCTCTAAGCCATCCAGGTCCCAATCTTGGAGGAAATTGATGTTACCAGTTTCTTGTGTATATTTCTAGAGATATTTGATGCATATATAATATGACTATATTTATTTTCTTCTGTTGCCAATATGAAGGAAGGGTTTTTGAGTCTACTGTGTTGATGATTTTTGCTTATCAGTTAAGCCATCTGAAAGTTATGTGCACCCTCTGTAATAAAAGGCAAGCTCAGGACCGTTATAAGAATTGACTAGAATGCCAACTCATTTTCCTGAGAGATAAAACAGAAAATGGAGAAGTAATTTGCTGAAAATGTAGCAACACATGCAATTATTTTTTCCTGAGGATCACTGTTAGGAATCTGTATTTGTCTATATTATGGAAAGTATAAGGGCGCTGTGCCTTGCCTCATGTTATAGGGGAAACATCACTGAATACAAGGGTAAAAGCGGAAAGGTAATGTGACCTAAGCAAAGAGGCACCTTCAGAGCTATGTTAGATTATAGTTTAGGTACATTTTTCAAGAATTATTGTGTAATATTCATTTTCAGAAATTCAGGAACTTAATTTCAAAGTCATGTCTGGAAAGAAGAAATGGACCTTGGACCTACTGAGCTCTTGCTCAATATGGCTATGGCTATGGTATAGCCTGTTCCCACCTTAAATTCCACTCCTCAAAGTCAGAAACTGTGCTTTATTTATCCTTGTATTTCTTACCTAGCCTAATGCTTAGAACTTGGTAGCTACTGTATAAATATGTGTTGAATGAGTGAATAGACGAGTACCTTTATAAATAAATCAACGACCAATCAAACAATCTATGTTTAATTTCTGCACTTTTCAACAATGAGTATTTATGTTTGAGCTTTGATGAAAATAGAAAAAAAGGTATAACTGTCCAGTTTTTAATACTTCTTTATAGGAACATTCCATGAAGCATAAGGTGCAATTCTGATGTCAGTTTTGCTAAATTCAGATGTTAATGAAGAAAAATTCATGAGCCTTGAAATTCCTTTTTTAGCTGCCCTACCTTCACTTTCCAAAAGGGCAAATGGACATCTGTGTGCCTGGAACAAAAGACAAATTAAAAATAAGAGCTTAATTAAGGATTGGATAGACATTTTTTAACACAAATTTTAGTACTATAGAAGTGGGGGAAATCAATCATTTCAAATGTGCTAAATTGAGGGGGGTTGGATTTTATTGATTAATTTACTTAAAAGCTGACTCAGGGCTTCGCTGGTGGCGCAGTGGTTGAGAGTCCGCCTGCCGATGCAGGGGACACGGGCTCGTGCGCTGGTCCGGGAAGATCCCATGTGCCGCGGAGTGGCTGGGCCCGTGAGCCATGGCCGCTGAGCCTGCGCGTCCGGAGCCTGTGCTCCACAACAGGAGAGGCCCCGACAGTGAGAGGCCCGCATACCGCAAAAAAAAAAAAAAAAAGCTGACTCAGTCTGAACAATTAGAATATCAGGCAAAGAGCACAGGCTTTTGCATATGAGAAACAAGCTTTGGAAGGATTGTCCATTAAGTACTATGATTGATGCAAAAAAAAAAACCAAACCAAACAAACAAACAAACAAAAAAAACATGCTTTGCACAGCTTTCTTATCAGGAGACTTTACACTTGACATTTTGGAAACAAAGAAAGTGAATGGCCTGAGAAGTTGAAAAGCCAATTCATCATGATGTCTGACATTTGAGAGCTGATATTATTGTCTGCAATTTAAAATTCAGAATTTATAAAGTGCCGTCGTATAATACAGCCCAGCAAACAAAGGGTCTTGCTGAAATGTCTGTACTTATCTGGGAAAGCAACATAATCACAAGAAGTTGATGGTTTTGAATTTGACTATTTATTCCTCCCCACCTCACTCCCCAATTTTAGAAAATAATGAACTTCTACCTTCTGCAACCAACAAACTTCTATGTACAAGAAACTAATTTTATATAGGGAAATTTAAACATCTACTACATGGTCTCTGTTATTATGGTTAAGAAACTTTTCTTGAATATGAATCATGTGATGTTTGTTGATCATCGTTTGCTTTATTTCTGCTCAAAATATGAAGCACATGAAAATATGTTCAAAGCTACTCTGGGAATTCTGCTTAGAATAGCAATGGTAGTTGTGCTGCTTCTGTGTGATTATGAGTAAGATTTCCTAGTCCAGAGATTACTGTACGGTAACAGCAGAAGGTATTTTCAGTAATGTCTGCATCAGAATACATCCAGTTGGATATATTCACTTCAGCTTTGGAAACCATAGTCTCAAGTCACAGAAGGTGCCCCTCGGAGTTCTTGGGCCCAGAACCTGATCATCTAGCTTCCTTTTCATCAAGGGAAACAGCATTAGGATCAAGAGAAGGACACGAACCATTTTATGCTCACTCCTTTCCTTGTCTGGCATTGACAGTCTTGCTGCTCTCTCTCCTTAAGATTGGTTTGCTCTGTGTACTGTGCTCGGCTTTCCTGCAGTTACGCTTAGATCAACAGAGCAATATATTCCCTTTCTTCTTTCCTTACAAATACTTCAAGAAAAAGCACCCGGTGATTTGTACAATTGACAACTGCAACCACTGCTTCAGGGCAGATGGAGAAAAAGTCATATTCTCTCTAACGTAACCCAGAAGTGCCTGTTCATCTACCTTATGGTGGAGGCATGTGTTTCATTGCTGCTCTGTGATCTAATTCAGAGGAGAGATAGCTGCTGCATTTTCAGTTGATACATAAAAATAGCTGGTTGCACTAGACACGATCTGACGTCAGTGGAATCATTAAAAAGCAGTGACCAGTCTGAAGAACGTCTCCACGGAAGCCACTGCAACTCGACGCAGATACTTAAGCCATATCATTTTTTCTTTTGACAGACAGTCATCCTCTGTTGTAAGGTAATTTTCATCAATCACTTAGCTAAATATGTGGTCAAAGCTCAAGTTCTTTCCACCACACCGTGGTGCATAATCCTGTGTTAAAGTTCAGCTACAGTTGAGAAGAGTTCATATCCTGTGGAGATGGAGCGAATGGATAGTGAGAACCTCAGGAAATATCTTTTTAGACTCCTAAATAAACTTGAGCCCACAGCTAAGCTCTTTTTGTATTGGTTTCCAACTGTAGGCTGTTGTACTAAAACTTAAAGGTGACTGATGCAGGAGGCCACTGGACAATAACAAGTATGGTGCTGAGGCCACTTACAAATTCTTTCCAAGAGATGGAGCTCATACCAGGAACCAGATATGAATATCAAAATGCCAGATGCGGTCAGGCTTGAGTCTGCCAAATCTGCTCTTCTGGAAAAAGTTCTGCTGTCCTTCCCTCCTGTATGGAGTCCCTTCTCCATTCTTCACTGTCAAGCTAAAGTCTACCCACCCTGCAAATGACCTTGAAGTTCGAGCAACCACCCTGGCATCACGTTATCTTTCCCCTTACTGATCAAACTACTCCTGCTCATGGACATTGCCCTAGCTCAGACCTTCATCAAACTCTCTTTCACTGTCACGAAAGAATGCTTTGCTGACCCCTGTTTACTATATCTCCGCTCTGTCTTTCACCACGCCCCAGTGCAATCCTTCTAAAATACCTTCTGATTATGCTAGGCCCTTGCTCAACAACCATCAGTGTCTCCCTGTGTGAGAGCTCCCCCATCGGGATTCCTTTTAAGCAAGGCAACTCATCCATGTCCTAGCCAGAAACCAATTAAACAGATCGTTGGTTCTCCAGGCCTTGGGACCCTTGAGTTTACCGTACCCCTGCTTTTTGTTATTCACCTGTTCCTGCAACCACTTGACTTATGATACTCTTGACTTCATTTAGAGCACTTACCCCTCACACTTGACAGATTTGCCTTTGTTAATGTTGAGCAGTTGTGTTCTCTTTTGAACATAATTTGTTATACTCCTATGACTACTCAGGTAACATTCTGTTCAACCAGTATCCAGACCTAGGTCTCCTGATGGAATATGGCTCATCTCCCTCTTGGGAATAGGTCATATCCTCGCTCATTACCTGCAAGATAAACCCCATGACACAGTACACAAAGCTCCAATCCATCGTTCCAGACTCTTCTACCAGTTTCCACCATACACGTGTATATCGGTCACTGAACCCACCACAGTCTTTCATTCTTCGATTCTTCCATTCTTTCGTCATGCTATGTCTTACATTTGTCAAACCTCTCTACCATTTTCCATTTGGCATATTTACCTTTTAATATTAACCTCAATCGATATCCCTTCCCCCACTAATTTGACTCTATCTACATGTTCCCATGGAAATGTGTATTTATTATGCTTGTAATTGTTTGATATTCGTCTGTTTTCCCCCCCAAACTTGGCTTTCCATAATGAAACTAATATTTTATTCATCTTTGTATCCTCAGATATAGATACAATACAGAGTCTGTCAAATGGTTACTCAGCAAGTATTAATTGAACAAATAAAATACACCATATGTTTGAGCATAGCCTGATTTTTAAATCTATACCATTTAATACTTAAATATCTTTCATCTATGTTTAATTACCTTTGATTAATAATAAACATGATGTATAGCAAGTATTTTAAAAATACCCTATATACTGCTAGGTCAGTGTTGAGAATTTATACTTGAGGAACTATGTTCTCTTTCTTGATCTATAGCCTCTGGTTTCTGTTTAATCTATATTGTGAAATTTTCATCTATGAATATATTCTTTTATACTTGAAATTTTAGCCTTTACCATTTCTTGGGGCAATAAAGTTCTTGACAATGTTCCCTTCACTTCTTCACTCCCATTTGTTGATGGCTCAAATCCTATCCCAATATAACTGAGACACAAGGAAGCCACTTACATGAGAGTGGATTAAAGTTGGCCAGGAAAGTTAACTTGAGGTCCCACATAGGAGGAGAATACTTTTCACAAAAGATATCCATTAATGGTATCTCATTTGCTCATGTCTGTGTCCTGCTGTCATCATCCTATATAGCCTTAATAATTGAGAGGGGGCCTTGTTTCAATCCAGGTTCTCTTCCTAAATACATCTAGAGAAGGTCACTTTGTTCTTCAATTTTTGTCTTCAGCCAGTTCACCCAGCTGCCTACTCAAGAGCTACCCACCCCATCACAGAGTATCTAAAATTCATTATGTAAATAGTGCTGCAATGAACATTGTGGTACATGTCTCTTTTTGAATTATGGTTTTCTCAGGGTACAGTAGCCAGGACATGGAAGAAACCGAAGTGTCCATCAACAGATGAATGGATAAAGAAGATGTGACACATATATACAATGGAATATTACTCAGCCATAAAAAGAAACGAAATTGAGTTATTTGTAGTGCGGTGGATGGACCTAGAGTCTGCCATACAGAGTGAAGTAAATCAGAAAGAGAAAAACAAATACCGTGTACTAACACATATATATGGAATCTTAAAAATAAAATGGTTCTGATTAACCTAGGGACACAACAGGAATAAAGATGTCAACGTAGAGTATGGACTTGAGGACATGGGCGAGGGGAAGGGGAAGCTGGGACGAAGTGAGAGAGTGGCATGGACATATATACACTACCAAATGTAAAATAGATAGCTAGTGGGAAGCAGCTGCATAGCACAGGGAGATCAGCTCCATGCTTTGTGACCACCTAGAGGAGTGAGATAGGGAGGGTGGGAGGGAGGTGCAAGAGGGAGGAAAAATGGGGATATATGTATATTTATAGCTGATTCACTTTGTTATAAAGCAGAAAATAACACTGTAACACCATTATACTCCAATAAAGATGCAAAAAAAATAAAATTCATTATACCCAAAGTTTGAATCAATGATCCATCTTTCCAAATGTGTGCATCTTGGAATCTCTTCCATTTTCATAGTTAGCACAACAATTTCTTGATTTTCTCAAGTTACAAACATGTGAGTAATCTTAGACTTCTTTCTTCCTGACCCTCCTATTGAGTCAAAGACTAAATTCTGTGTTTTTGTTTTTTTTTTTTTTTTTTCAGTACACGGGCCTTTCACTGTTGTGGCCTCTCCCGCTGCGGAGCACAGGCTCTGGACACGTAAATTCTGTGTTTTAAACCCACTTACTTATCTCCACCTCCACTGCCTTTATTCTAGTCCAAACCATCATCATCTCTTTCCTGAATTTTTGCAAAATATTTTTATTTGGATCTTCCAATATATTCTCCATATGGCATCCAGGGAAATCTTTTAACAAAAAATTATGATTACTTGCCTCTCATGCTTAAAATCCTTTAATGGCATGAGACTGCCTTTAAAATACAGTCTGGAATGCTTCTCACAGTCCACAAGACCTTGTATAACCTCTTCAGCTCCATCTCAACCGCCTTCCTCCTCAGTCTTCATGAGCCTCATTGGAATTCTTTCTGATACCCAAGCATTCCATGCTTCCACTTAATGCTGCTCCCCAAGCTCTCCCTGAACCTTCCTCCCTCTTTCCCTAGCCAGCACCTACTTATCCTTTAGAACTCAATTAAAGTATCACTTCTTCTAGGAGCCTGCTACGATGCCCAGATTAAGTCAGGTAATTCTTTTGTATGTATATTCACTTAAAATCGTGACTTTCACTTCGTATATCATATCACATTTGTGATTATGTAACTATTTGTGTAATAATTAGTTTTACTTTTCCTTGCTATAATGTAAGTTTCTTTCTGGGAGGACAAGCATGTTTATATCTGGTTCACCTCTATATCTATAGGATATAGGGGAGTACCTGGAAAAGAGGGGTGTTCAATTAAAAGATTAATTCCATGAATGTATGACTGTCTCTTCTCTTTGAGAGTTCAGCTATTTCTTGAGATTCTGAATTTTTAATTTAGGCTTGGGTGTATGATTGACATCTCTATGGCTAAACTGATGAAAACAGGTGAAACATTGAAGTACACATTTTTCTTTGCATTGGACTACACATTATTCTTTTTGGCAAAATTGCCTTCCTTTTAACTGCCTTGGTAAGAAGTTCTTCACTTGAAAACAGCACATACAGGAAGACAGCAGTCTCTACTGGGCTTTTCTCAAGACAGGAAGACATCTTGTGATTCTAAACTTGTGTTCGTTAATTGTCTAGGTTGGCACATCACTGGCAAGTCAGACCTTGTCCTTTTGTTTGAGTGCTTCAATAAATATGTGTTTATAACTTGTTGGGCAGACACAGGTTATAGCTAATCACAGAGACACCACTAGGCAGCTGCCAATGGAAAATGCAAGACAATCAAACAAATTCAATAAGGATGGCTAAGAGAAATTGCATGAAGAGGTACCAAAGTTAGACTTCATATTGTCTGGCCTGTTTCAGGGCACGTGGAATGTGTTTTTAACTTACATATATTTATTGTAACCATGTTGTTATTAGCAAGTATTTCAGGACTCTTGGGAATAGAATACACTTTCTACTTTCTCTCTTACACCTTCTATTTTACTGCAAAGAACATGAACTTTGGTGTCAGGCAGCCCTGGGTTGAAATCCTATTTACAAATTTTGCAATGCTTTCAACATTATTATCCTTTGAGAGGTCCTGATTCTTCAACTTCACAGCTGCCAAGGTTAAAAATAACATGTATGAAAAGGCTGGCAGGTAATAGAAGTTGGATAAATGTTAATTTTCTCTTCCCACACTCCATCCCTTATTTCTCTCTTTCTTTTTCTTTACTTCAATTCCTTTGTCTTGGCCTTCCTGGTCTGTGAGGCTCTGGGTGACTGTCTTTAATTCTTAGGATGTTGGCTGGCTAGTATATTGACTTGCAGATTCTCCAGAATTCTATACCTTAGGAAAATTTAAG
The DNA here is from genome assembly GCF_003031525.2 of Neophocaena asiaeorientalis asiaeorientalis. NCBI lineage: Eukaryota > Metazoa > Chordata > Mammalia > Artiodactyla > Phocoenidae > Neophocaena > Neophocaena asiaeorientalis. The sequence continues at coordinate 157,155 of NW_020172731.1, forward strand.
CCTTCCTTAAGCACATTAGTAACTAGTGAAAAATTCTTCTCTGTTTTTAACCAATGAAGGGTCTGTTTCCATTGACTGAAGAGTTTAGGATCTTTCTTCTGTATGCTATATGTATGCAGTTAATCAGTTTAAAATTTCCTGGGGCATAGCCATTCTAGCTCATACTTCTCTGGTAGATGCCCTGGAGGGAAGGAAGAAAACTTAGGATTAATCCTGCATCATCAAAATATCCAGTATCCCCTGAATGTCTACTAGAGAAAAATTGCTTCATCTTTTTCTCAGGCAGGCATTCCAAGCAAGGAAAAAAGGTCTGCCTGACCCCTAACCCACAGAATTGATCTGATATCTATTGGTCCACTGGAATTGGACATAAAGATGGATGAGTTGTTGCTAAAAACATTTTAAGTGATAGAAACAGAACGCACTTTTAGCCCCATCCCAGTGGCCTATAGAAAATAGAGGAATTGATTGGGCAGAGTTGTTTACCTCACCAAGTTCTGCTCTCTATGATACCCCTCCCTGAATACTTCTACTCTGTTTTATTCTGGTTACCATTCAACATTGCTAGTATTGGTAGCCAATACTTCATTACTTCAGTCTCCTGTATTAGTTAATTATTTCTCTGTTCAAATTATTCTGTGGTTTCTGTCCCCTTGTTTGATCCTGATGAATGCACCAGGGTTTATTATTATCTATATGGGACCACAATACAATAAACCTGTTCTATTTGGATATCATTCTATAAGCCTATTAATACAGGGCTCAGTCTATTATATCTCTTGAAGTGAAACATTTCAAAAAATGGTAGATAAAAAAGGAAAACAGACACCCCATTGTAAAGCAATTATACCCCAATAAAGATGTTTAAAAAAAAAAAAAAAAGGAAAACAGGGTTATTGGTCATGTAATCATTCTACTTGAGAAGAAGTCTACAGAGACCTGTAATAGGAGAGTTATAGAAAAAAGACACACTAGTTGAGCAGAGTGTGCTAGAACATTTTTCTAGTTACATAACAATGCAAAAAGTCGATTTTTGGAGCCCAGGTCATGTAGTTCTTTGTTATATTGTCAGTATATGAGAAAAAAGTGTTCCAAATGGGTTTTTACATACTAGTAATTTGAATTTTATTTTACACTGTTTTGATATAAATTATATTTACTGAACAACTAGCCCACTGAATTATAGAGGAATCTTTCAAAAGAAAGATGCATGATATGCTAATATTTTTTAACACACAGTGGCTAATCCAGCATTTCTTTAAGATATGTACTGATTGGTAGTGGTTGAATAGTGTCTGCTAGAATCTCAGAATGTGATCTAGTTTGGAAATAGGGTCTTTGCAGTTGTAATTATTTAAGATGAAGTCATACTGGATTAAGGTGGGACCTATGTCTAATGATTGGTGTCCTTACAAGAAGAGGACAACACAGACATAAATATAGAGAAGGCAATGTGAGCTAGGAAGAAGAGATTGGAATTATTCACCCATTAGCCAAGGAATGCGAGAGAATTTCCTACAACTACCGTGATCTAAGAGAGAAGCATGAAACGTTTTTTCTTTGTAGCCTCCAGGAATTAACCAACCCTGCCGACACCTTCATTTCAGACTTACAGCCTCTGGAAGAACTGTGAGAGGATAAACATCTGTTGTTTTAAGCTATTGCGTTTGTAACGGCAGGTGTTGGTAATTCACTGGTAATAAGACAAAAATCACTTTTGTCCCCACGGGCTGCTAATTATTTTTGATATTTTCAGTGTTGGCTTAAAAACTTATTTTTACATGGTATTTTCAACTTGGAAGGGCTTTTTCTTCTTACAGCGTCATAAGAAATTGCACCTGCTAAAATGGCAGCTAAAATTTGGAAATACGGCCTTGTGGAGGATCTTATTACATGTGGATATCTAATAAGTTTTCAACTCAATTATTAATAAAAGTTTTAAGATGATATTCTGCAGAAAATCCAATGGAGCACCTAAATATTAACACACACACACAAACAGGCACACACACCACTTTATCCAATTCCTTAATTCAGAAATGCTTTATCTCAGGAATCAGGTAGATTAGGTTTAGCTAATGGTTTTAACTGTTACCCCAGGAATGAGCTGATGACTTCTGGATCTCCTGTGATTAGCATTGATTAGGGAGAAATGATTTGGTGCTACCAAGGCTATAAATTTCTCCCAATATTGAATTAATTGGACTATGTTGCCCCCTTGTTCTGAAAATAGTCTCTTTCAAAAGAATTGCCTGTCACTTCCCCCACAGTAAAAACTCCACATCTTATCCAGACAAAACAGCATACTTAACATCCTGCAATATATTATACATTTTAGAGATGTACAATTTATACATTTTCACATTTTCCTTCCTCTTCTTTTTATATGAGCCATTGGCTTTATTTTTATATTCCGTGTGGTGCTTTGGAATATCGTGCATTTTGAATGAAGACCTACTTTATTATATGAATGTTTTCAATGATACAGATGTTTTAAACATCTTTATTGGAGTATAATTGCCTTACAATGTTGTGTTAGTTTCTGCTGTATAAAAAAGTGAATCAGCTATACGTATACATATATCTCATATCTCCTCCCTCTTGCGTCTCCCTCCCACTCTCCCTATCCCACCCCTCTAGGTGGTCACAAAGCACTGAGCTGATCTCCCTGTGCTATGCAGCTGCTTCCCACTAGCTAGCCATTTTACATTTGGTGGTGTATATATGTCTATGCCAATCTCTAACTTCGTCCCAGCTTACCCTTCCCCCTTCCTGAGTCCTCAAGTCCATTCTCTACATCTGCATCTTTATTCCTGTCCTGCCTCTAGGTTCGTCAGAAGGATTTGTTTTTTTTTTAGATTACATATATATGTGTTAGCATACGGTATTTGTTTTTCTCTTTCTGACTTACTTCACTATGTATGACAGACTCTATGTCCATCCACCTCACTACAAATAACTAAATTTCATGTCTTTTTATGGCTGAGTAATACTCCATTGTATATATGTGCCACGTCTTTTTTATCCATTCATCTGTCGATGGACACTTAGGTTGCTACCATGTCCTGGCTATTGTAAATAGTACTGCAATGAACATTGTGGTACATGACTCTTTTTGAATTATGGTTTTTTCTGGGTATATGCCCAGTAATGGGATTGCTGGGTTGTATGGTAGTTCTATTTTTAGTTTTTTAAGGAACCTCCAATACTGTTCTCCATAGTGGCTGTATCAATTTATATTCCCACCAACAGTGCAAGAGGGCTCCCTTTTCTCCACACCTTCTCCAGCATTTGTTGTTTGTAGATTTTTTGATGATGGCTATTCTGAGTGGTGAGAAGTGATACCTCTTGGTAGTTTTGATTTGCATTTCTCTAATGATTAACAATGTTGAGCATCTTTTCATGTGTTTGTTGGCAATCTGTATATCTTCTTTGAAGAAATGTCTGTTTAGGTCTTCTGCCCACTTTTGGATTGTGTTGTTTGTTTTTTTTGATATTGAGCTACATGAGCTGCTTCTATATTTTGGAGATGAATCCTTTGTCAGTTGCTTCCCTTGCAAATATTTTCTACCATTCTTTTTTTCTTTTTTTTGAATTTTTGAATTTTATTTTACTTATATTTTTTATACAGCAGGTTCTTATTAGACATCCATTTTATACATACTAGTCTATGTATGTCAATCCCAATCTCCCATTTCATCACACCACCCCCTCCCCACCTCTTTCCCTCCTTGGTGTCCATACGTTTGTTCTCTACATTTGTGTCTCTATTTCTGCCCTGCAAACCAGTTCATCTGTACCATTTTTCTAGGTTCCACATATATTTGTCAATATACGATATTTTTTTCCTCTTTCTGACTTACTTCACTCTGTATGACAGCCTCTAGATTCATCCATGTCTCTACAAATAAACCAATTTCATTCCTTTTTATGGTTGAGTAATATTCCATTGTGTATATATACCACATCTTTATCCATTCATCTGTCGATGGGCATTTAGGTTGCTTCCATGACCTGGCTCTTGTAAATAGTGCTGCAATGAACATTGGGGTGCATGTGTCTTTTTGTATTATGGTTTTCTCTGGGTATATGCCCAGTAGTGGGATTGCTGGGTCATATGATAATTCTCTTTTTAGTTTTTTAAGGAACATCCATACTGTTCTCCATAGTGGTTGTATCAATTTACATTCCCACCAACAGTGCAAGAGGGTTCCCTTTTCTCCACACCCTCTCCAGCATTTGCTGTTTGTAGATTTTCTGATGATGCCCATTCTAACTGGTATGAGGTGATACCTAATTGTAGTTTTGATTTGCATTTCTCTAATAATTAGAGATGTTAAGCAGCTTTTCATGTGCTTTTTGGCCATCTGCATGTCTTCTTAGGAGAAATGTCTATTTAGGTCTTCTGCCCATTTTTCGATTGGCTTGTTTGTTTTTTTGATGTTGAACTGCATGAGCTGCTTTTATATTTTGGAGATTAATCCCTTGTCAGCTTGTTTCATTTGCAAGTATTTTCTCCCATTCTGAGGGTTGTCTCTTCATTTTGTTTATGGTTTTCTTTCTGGTTCAAAAGCTATTAAATTTAATATGATCTCATTTGTTTATTTTTGTTTTTATTTTCATTACTCTAGGTTACCATCGTGCTTTGGTTTATGTCAAAGAGTGCTCTGCCTATTTTTTCAGAACTGCATGAGCTGCTTTTATATTTTGGAGATTAATCCCTTGTCAGTTGCTTCACTTGCAAATGTTTTCTCCCTTTCTGAGCACTGTCTTTTCATCTTGTTTATGGTTTCCTTTGCTGTGCAAAAGCTTTTAAGTTTCATTAGGTCCCATTTGTTTATTTTTGTTTTTATTTCCATTACTCTAGGAGGTGGGTCACAAAGGATCATGCTGTGATTTATATCATAGAGTGTTCTGCCTATGTTTTCCTCTAAGAGTTTGATGGTGTCTGGCCTTACATTTAGGTCTGTAATCCATTTTGAGTGTATTTTTGTGTATGGTGTTAGGGAGTGTTCTAAATTCATTCTTTTACATGTAGCTGTCCAGTTTTCCCAGCACCACTTATTGAAGAGACTTCTTTTCTCCATTGTATATCCTTGCCTCCTTTGTCATAGATTAGTTGACCATAGATGTGTGGGTTTATCTCTGGACTTTCAATCTGTTCCATTGATTGATAGTTCTGTTTTTGTGCCAGTACCATATTGTCTTGATTACTGTAGCTTTGTAGTATAGTCTGAAGTCAGGAAGTCTGATTCCTCCAGCTCCATTTTTTCCCTCAAGGCTGCTTTGGCTATTCAGGGTCTTTTGTGTTTCCATACAAATAGTGAAATTTTTTGTTCTAGTTTTGTAAAAATTGCCATTGGTAATTTGATAAGGATTGCATTGTATCTGTAGGTTGCTTTGGGTAGTATATTCATGTTCACTATATTGATTCTTCCAATCCAATAACATGGTATACCTCTCCATCTGTTTGTATCGTCTGTAATTTCTTTCATCAATGTCTTATCGTTTTCTGTATACAGGTCTTTTGTCTCCCTAGGTAGGTTTATTCCTAGGTATTTTATTCTTTTTGTTGCAATGAAAAATGGGAGTGTTTCCTTAATTTCTCTTTCAGATTTTTCAACACTAGTGTATAGGAATGCAAGAGATTTCTGTGCAATAATTTTGTATTCTGCAACTTAAACAATTTCATTGATTAGCTCTAGTAGTTTTTTGTTGGCACCTTTAGGATTCTCTATGTATAGTATCATGTCATCTGCAAACAATGACACTTTTACTTCTTCTTTTCCAATTTGTATTCCTTTTATTTCTTTTTCTTCTCTGCTGTGGCTAGAACTTCCAAAACTATGTTGAATAAAAGGGTAAGAGTGGCCATCCTTGTCTTGTTCCTGATCTTAGAGGATTTTTCACCATTGAGAATGATGTGTGCTGTGAGTTTGTGATATATGGCCTTTATTATGTTGAGAAATGTTCCCTCTATGCCTGTTTTTATCATTAATGGGTATTGAACTTTGTCAAAAGCTTTTTCTGCAACTATTGAGATGATCATATGGTTTTTATCCTTCAATTTGTTAATATAGTCTATCACAGTAATTGATTTGCATATATTGAAGAATCCTTGCATTCCTGGGATAAACCCCACTTGATCATGGTGTATGATCCTTTCAATGTTCTGTTGGATTCTGTTTGCTAGTATTTTGTTGAGGATTTTTGCATCTATGTCCATCAGTGATATTGGTCTGTAGTTTTTTTTGTGTGTGTGTGTGACATCTTTGTCTGGTTTTGGTGTCAGGGTGATGGTGGCCTTGTAGAATGAGTTTGAGAGTTTTCCTCCCTCTGTTATATTTTGGAAGAGTTTGCGAAGGATAGGTGTTAGCTCTTCTCTAAATATTTGATAGAATTAACCTGTGAAGCCATCTGGTCCTGGGCTTTTGTTTGTTGGAAGATTTTTAATCACAGTTTCAATTTCAGTGCTTGTGATTGGTCTGTTTAAAATTTCTATTTCTTCCTGGTTCTGTCTCGGAAGGTTGTACTTTTCAAAGAATTTGTCCATTTCTTCCATGTTGTCCATTTTTTTGCATAGAGTTTCTTGTAATCTCTCGTGATCATTTGTATTTCTGCAGTATCAGTTGTTACTTCTCCTTTTTCATGTCTAATTCTGTTGATTTGAGTCTTCTCCCTTTTTTTCTTGATTGGTCTGTCTATTGGTTTATCACTTTTGTTTATCTTCTCGAAGAGCCTGCTTTTGGTTTTATTGATCTTTGCTATTGTTTCCTTCATTTCTTTTTCATTTATTTCTGATCTGATGTTTATGATTTCTTTTGTTCGGCTAACTTTGGGGTTTTTTTTGTTCTTCTTTCTGTAGTTGCTTTAGGTATAAGGTTAGGTTGCTTATTTGAGATTTTTCTTGTTTCTTGAGGTAGGATTGTATTGCTATAAACTTCCGTCTTAGGACTGCTTTTTCTGCATCCCATAGGTTTTGGGTCATCTTGTTTTCATTGCCACTTGTTTCTAGGTATTTTTTGATTTCCTCTTTGATTTCTTCAGTGATCTCTTGGTTATTTAGTAGTGTATTGTTTAGCCTCCATGTGTTTGTATTTTTTACAGTTTTTTTTTCGTGTAATTGATACCTAGTCTCATAGTGTTGTGGTCAGAAAAGATGCTTGAGAAGAAATTGTATTCTGTTTTTTTTGAATAGAATGTCCTATAAATATCAATTAAGTCCATCTTGTTTAATGTGTCATTTAAAGGTTGTGTTTCCTTAATAATTTTCTGTCTGGATGATTTGTCCATTGGTAAAAGTGGGGTGTTAGGCCCCTAGTATAGTTGTGTTACTGTTGATTTCCGCTTTTATGGCTGTTAGCATTTGCCTTATGTATTGTGGTGCTCCTATGTTGCATGCATAAATATTTCAATTGTTATATCTTCTCCTTGGATTGATCCCTTGATCATTATGTAGTGTCCTTCTTTGTCTCTTGTTATAGTCTTTATTTTAAAGTCTATTTTGTCTGATATGAGAATTCCTACTCCAACTGTCTTTTGATTTCCATTTGCATGGAATATCTTTTTCTGTCCCTTCACTTTCAATCTGTATGTTTCCCTAGATCTGAAGTGGGTCTCTTGTACACAGCATATATACAGGTCTTGTTTTGTATCCATTCAGCCAGTCTATGTATTTGGTTGGAACATTTAATCCATTTACATTTTAGGTAATCATCAATATGTGTGTTCCTATTACCATTTTCTTAATTGTTTTGGGTTTGTTACTTCTCTTGTGTTTCCTGCCTCAGAAGTTCCTTTAGCATTTGTTGTAAAGCTGGTTTGGTGGTGCTGAATTCCCTTAGCTTTTGCTTGTCTGTAAAGGTTTTAATTTCTCCATCATATCTGAATGAGATCCTTGCTGGGTAGAGTAATCTTTGTTGTAGTTTTTTCCCTTTCATCACTTTAAATATATTCTGCCACTCCCTTCTGGTTTGCAGAGTTTCTGCTGAAAGGTCAGCTGTTAACGTTATGGGGATTCCCTTGTATGTTGCTTTTCCCTTGCTGCTTTAATATTTTTTCTTTGTATTTAATTTTTGATAGTTTGATTAATATGTGTCTTGGTGGGTTTCTCCTTGGATTTATCCTGTATGGGACTCTACTTCCTGGGCTTCATTAACTATTTCCTTTCCCATTTTAAGGAAGGTTTCATCTATAATCTTTTCAAATATTTTCTCAGTCCATTTCTTTTTCTATTCTTCTTCTGGGACCCCTATAATTCAAATGTGGGTGCACTTAATGTTGTCCCAGAAGTCTCTAAGACTGTCCTCAATTCTTTTCATTCTTTTTTCTTTATTTTGCTCTGTAGTAGTTATTTCCACTATTTTGTCTTCCAGGTCACTTATCCGTTCTTCTGCCACAGTTTTTCTGCTATTGATTCCTTCTAGAGAATTTTTAATTTAATTTATTGTATTGTTCATCATTTTTTGTTTGCTCTTTAGTTCTTCTGGGTCCTTGTTAAACACTTCTTGTATTTTCTCCATTCTATTTCCAAGATTTTGGATCATCTCTACTATCATTACTCTGAATTCTTTTTCAGGTAGACTGCCTATTTTTTTCTTCATCTGTTTGGTGTGGTGGATTTTTACTTTGCTCCTTCACCTGCTGCGTATTTCTCTGTGTTGTCATTTTGCTTAACTTACTGTGTTTGGGGTCTCCTTTTAGCAGGCTCCAGTTTTGTAGTTCCTGTTGTTTTTGGTGTCTGCCCCCAGTGGCTAAGGTTGGTTCAGTGGCTTGTGTAGGCGTCCTGGTGGAGGGGACTGGTGCCTGTGTTTTAGTGGATGAGGCTGGATCTTTTCAGTGGGGTATCCAGCACTAGAGCTTGCTGGTTCTTGCATGGAGCTGAATCTTAGCATTAGCTGGAGATCTCTGGGAGAGCTCTTGCCCATTGATATTACATGGGGCCAGGAGGTTCTGGTGGTCCAGTGTCCTGAACTCGGCTCTCCAACCTCAAAGGCTCAGGCCTGACAGCTGGCTGGAGCCCCAACACCCTGTCAGCCACACGGCTCAGAAGAACTGGGAGAATAAAAAGAAAGAAAAAATAAAATAAAGTTATTAAAATAAAAAAAATTAAGAAAATATTATTAAAACAAAAAAATAAAGTAATAAAAATAAAAGAAGTGAGCAACCAAACCAATAAACAAATCCACGAATAATAAGTGCTAAAAACTATTCTAAGATACACATAAAAATCAGAAACTAGTCAGTCACATACAGCAAACCCCAAGTCTACTGTTGCTCCCACAGTCCACCACCTCAATTTGGGATGATTTGTTGTCTATGCAGGTATTCCACAGATGCAGGGTACATCAAGTTGACTGTGGAGACTTAATCCGCTGCTCTTGAGGCTCTGGGAGAGATTTCCCTTTTTATTCTTTGTTTGCCCCGGTCCCGGGGTTCAGCTTTAGATTTGGCCCCACCTCTTCATGTAGGTCACCCTCTGACGTCTTTTCTTCCCCCTGACAGGACAGGGTTAAAGAAGTCACTGATTAGGGGGCTCTGGTTCGCTTAGGCTGGGGGGCGGGAGGGGTATGGATTGCGGGGTGAGCCCGCGGAGGCAGAGGCTGGCATGACGTTGCAACAGCCTGAGGTGTGCTGTGTGTTCTTCTGGGGAAGTTGTCCCTCAATCATGGGACGCTGGCAGTGGCGGGCTGCATAGGCTCCAGGAGGGGAGGTGTGGATAGTGACCTGTGCTTGCACACAGGCTTATTGGAGGCTGCAACAGCAGCCTTAGCGTTTCATGCCCATCTCTGGTGTCCGTGCTGATAGCCGCGGCTTGTGCCCATATCTGAAGCTCATTTAGGCCGTGTTCTGAATCCCCTCTCCTTGTGTACCCCAAAACAATGGTCTCTTGCCTCTTACACAGGTCCAGACTTTTTCCTGGACTCCTTCGTGGCTAGATGTGGTGCACTAGCCCCCTTCTGGCTGTTTTACGCAGCCAAGCGCAGTCCTCTCCCTGGGATCCGACCTCCGAAGCCCGAGCCTCAGCTCTCAGCCCCTGCCCATCCCGGCGGGTGAGCAGACGAGCCTCTTGGGCTGGTGAGTGCCGGTCGGCACCAATCCTCTGTGTGGGAATCTCTCTGCTTTGCCCTCCGCACCCCTGTGGCTGCGCTCTCCTCCGTGGCTTCGAAGCTTCCCTCCTCCGCCACCCGAAGTTTCCGCCCGCAAAGGGGCTTCCTATTGTGTGGAAACTTTTCCTCCTTCACAGCTCCCTCCCACTGGTGCAGGTCCCCTCCCTATTCTTTTGCCTCTGTTTTTTCTTTTTTCTTTTGCCCTACCCAGGTACGTGGAGAGTTTCTTGCCTTATGGGAGGTCTGAGGTCTTCTGCCAGCGTTCAGTAGGTGTTCTGTAGGAGTTGCTGCACATGTAGGTGTATTTTTGATGTATTTATGGGGAGGAAGGTGATTTCCACGTCTTACTTCTCCGCCATCTTGAAGGTCCTCCCAAGAATATAGATTTTTAAAGTTTTCAGTTATGACATCTTAATTGCTTCTGGAATGTGAATAATACTTTAAAACACACTATTTTTAGAACATTGAAAAAATATTAATCGACAAATGACTCTGAGGAAAGTGTACCTGGAAGTTTTCTCCATTATTTTGGCAACTTTTCTGTAAGTTTGAAATTATTTACGATAAATAAGATTTTTTAAAAGACCCCAAAACATAAAAGATAAAAATATACTTAGCATTAATCGTTACTCTCTCATCTCTGGAATTCAGACTGAAAGCAATAAAGGCCAACATTTTGAATAAAGGAAAGCAGTGCCCCCTACAGGACATGATTTCAGGGTATTGGGAAAGTCTGTAAAGAACATCTGTGTTTGTACTTGGCTAGAGCAACTTCTCACATCTTCTAGTCCAGAACTTCAATTTTCCTTGTAAGCCGCCATTTCCCCATTCTCCATCCATTCTCACAATTGGGAATTGACGTGAAGCCCAACTCAGACCAATGAGACTCAAAATTTTCTTTCAGTTCAAATTATTGAGAAAAAGAAATTCTCTTTGATCATCTTGCCTTAGTGTGAAAAAACCCAACTTAAATATAGTCAATGCAGAGGCAAGTAAAACTGAGAGATGGAGAAAAATCAAGCCCTAATGATATTGTATGAGAGCACAGATACAGTTATCCCCAAAGCTACTTCTTTTTTAGTTTCAATTAGGCTGAAAAGTACCCGCTTTTTTCTTTTTCTTTTGGCTTAAAGTAATTTGGGTTGTATTTCTATCACTTACGAACTGAGAAATTAAAAAAAATAGCTTGGACTAAGAAAGTAAAATCTGCCTGGCCATTCATTAGGCTGGAATAACAGGCATAGATAATGTCAGCTCTTCAAAGTTAACAGGAAATACTTCTCTCAAGGACACACTGCAGCTCTAAAGTGTCATAATAACCCCCTTCTTGAGTAATGAAGGTTATTGGAAATTCTATCAGTAAGAATGAAACATCTCACTCATGCATGCAGGATCTAAGTCACTTTGATACAGGAAATCAGCTTCAATTCACAACCTGAGAGCAGAAGTTCACATCCAGGGTTTCTGCACACAGCCTTCCTCAGCTATATTAACTTTGAAGGGCCAAGACATTAGGCCTGTTTTGCAGCCCAGACCCTTTACACAGACTTACTTTGCTTTGAGCCTATCATAATAGACTTAAATTTCATCTAAAGCCCACCCCTGCATAGAACTCTGTAACAACTCTGTTTTCCTTAGTTTGGTGAGATAATCCATGTTTCATCTTCTGCCTGGTCTCTCTTACTGCGATGGGTAAATAAACCTGACTTCATAAGACCACAAGTAGTTACTGGTGGCTTTCGGTTGATGAGGCTTGGTTTTCTTATTTCCTATAATAATTACTCCACTCAAACTATTTGTTTTGTAGTTAAAGATTTGGTCATTTACCCTCCCCCCCCCTACCAAATAAATCTCATGGAAAAGTCAAGACTTAGCAGTTGTTCTAAAGTTGGGCTCCATAGCCTGGCTACTCAAAGTGGGATGCCTGCCATAGCAGGATCAGCATCATTTAGGAGCTTGTTTGAAAGTCAGAATCTGGGTCTCCATCCTCATTTTCCTGAATCAGAATCTGCATTTTATTAAGATTCTGGTAATTGTAGGCATAATAGTTTGAGAAGTGCCCCTCAGGGGAGTCCTAGGAATTTCTGTAGGAATACCCAGGAGAACTCATAGAAGGGGGACACAGAGCCATTGGCCTTTCCCATCTGTAATATGCTGTTTTGTGAGTTTAACCTTTCTGTAAATGTGTCTTTAAAGTAAAAAATGTTTGAAAACCACTATTTTAAGCCCTGGTAATATCAATACTTCATTGTGAATAAGTTCATCAGATTGTTTGTGAGGGAATAAGTTTTCTTTGTGGTAGACAGGGGAAGGAGGAACCCCAGTAAGGAGAAGCTAGGTACCTGTACACAAAGTCCCTTACCCAGTTTGCTCATTTGCCCATCTTGTAGAGATGGCTATGGGCAGGAGCTGCTGGTCCTTTTAGGCCACATGCATCTGTGGAATGTAGAATGAAACTAAATAACAGAATTGGGAGGGTGGGTCTATCAGAGGCCTATTGTATAAGAACTAAGGAAATCCCTAAGATAATTTCTTGAGAGAAGGAAAAACCAGGAAGATAAATTTGACCAGCAAAAAAGCCTTGGTCCTCAGAGGGGAGCAGTGATTTTCAGAATGACATGGTGGCTGTCACTGGAATTGATATCTGTCCCAAGCCCATAACGGGGAGAGAAAGAGAGGTGGGGGTGGGGGGAGTTGAATAAGCTCTTTGCCTCTGCTCTTGGTTAATTAATTATTTTGGGACACAAGAATATAACATAAAGAGAGAAGTATTTCCTCACTTCTATTCACTTGGCACTAGACCACTCATCCCTCTGGCACCTGAGGACTTTACCTCTGGAGTGATGCTCAGCTGGGGGTAAGCAGTGCCAATTGGGCAGGTTGCTGGGTCTGGTGGAGAAAGGGCAATGACTGGAGACCACAGGGGGCATTGAGATGAGACTGCAGCAGCAGCCAGTAGCCAGAGGCCACGGAGTTTTACTCGGCACAGAAAACATCTTCTGGGGATGCAGGAAAGTGTGGTGAAGGGGACAGTCTTTCCAAAGGGTGTGTGAGCAGAGCTCTTGTGTGGAAACAGGAGCCTGTGGAATTTTAATGTATTCACGCAACCCCACTCATATCTGCAAAAGGATGAGGGATGGGAAAATTTAACAAGAGATTTGTTGAAGCTCAGAATGGAATCCCCTCTCGTACCCTTTCTCAGCTCCTTTTAAATCGATGCATCTTAACACAAGTTCCCCTGGGTGCATATTCTTCACAAAGATTTAGAGTTGACTTTACAGCTAAGAGAAGAGGCCTTAGTGTTTGAAGAGAACACCACGCAGTGTATTTTCCCCTAAATTCTCCCAATATTGTCAATATTTCTCCAAGGAATGCAAAAAGTGGAGGATACTGCTGGTACTTTTCGGAACACTCATCAACATCCGACTGTGCTCCGCATGTGCACGGCCCCGATCAAGCACTTGTCTACCACTCGATTGGGTCATAACCTGTCACAATTTCATTTCATTGTTTCCAAACTGTTTTAATAACTGCTATGCCCTGGGAATACAAAAACAGCGAAGATGTGCCTCTAACTTTAAAGCTTAAATCAAAGATTCATAACCTTTTAGTCCAATGAGAAAAGAATTGTTGGTTCGAAATTAATATTGTCTGCCTTTTCCCCATGCCCAAATAGAAACCAGTCTGCAGGCACATTTTTCTTTTTCCATAATGAAAGAGTACAATTTAATAATAGCTGAGCTGTTGTGTTGAGGCAAGAGATTTTTTTCCTTCATTATTTCTCAGTAAAACCCCAAGGGGTCAAGCTTACATGTTCCTCTGAGGGGAAAAGTGTGAGTAGAGGATAAACGTTCTGCCAAGGAAAGCTTGGAGCTGCCAGCCCTGGAGTTCTCCGCCACCCTCCTCTGCTTCTCACTCAGGGCACTAAATCCCACTTCCTAGAATTTAATGTGGTTCACCGTTACCTAAAGCTCCAGATGCTCCCAGGAATATTTCTATCCACAGGACTGAAAGATGAATATGGTAGAAGATGCCCAGTTACATTTAGGTTCATGTCTTGCCACTTAATTCAGGGCGGTTATTATGACGGACAAATATTAAACCACCTGTTGACATCTAATGTTGAAATGGTCCATCGTACCACAATATTACTTTCCACTAAGAAAGAAATATTTCCTCCAAAGCCAGCTGATATGTGGACTCCTTTGGTCTAGGAGGTATCATCATCTTTACCCCACGGGAGGGAGACACTTCTTTATGGGGTCTGCTTTACTTTAGGAGGTCAGCCACTGCTGTCGAGAAAAAGAAGTTTCATCTGAAGCTCTGGAAGTGGGGAGCAAAGAAAAGGGATGGAGCCTCTGTTTTTGCTGTTTTGGAGCTATGGATAGAATATGGCACCCAAGTTCATACACAGCATCCTATGCATGGTGACAGGGATCGTGGCAGGGGAGAGGGGGGATCCACTCTTCATGGTATGACCAACCTATTTCCCATTACACTTACTGTAGAAATTGTCCCTTTCTTCTCAGGCTTTCAGGAACAACTGTGTTCAAACAGTTTTACTATCTGGGGATATTTCTTTGAAAAGATCATTGAGAATGAATTTATATTTGTTTGTTTAGAGGACAAAATAATGCCACCTGTTATTTCTAATGATAAACTACCTGAGATGTACTTACCCACTGTCCTAAAGAACATCTTAGAAATGCTTTGTAGTGCTTAGCAGGGGACCTGCTGTATAGTAGGCATTTGGCAAATAATTGCTGAATTACTGAATAAATAAATAATGGCTGTGATAAAACTATAGCAGTGTTATGTTAAGGTCAAAGATATACTTATGTGGAATATTATTTGCAGATATATATGATTTCATAAATGTAGAAATCATTACAGCTTTATAAATAGAATCCTCTAATGTCATGAACCTACTAGTGTAGAGCCTTTTGGGGGATTTATGTCCACATTCAACCTCAAAAATAATCTTGGACCACAATTTTTTGCTGGGTTTTTATAATACTATTACAATGCTTAAGTTTTGTTTTCAGACTGATTTGAACCAAACAAGTAGGGTTTATTTGGTGAAATACAACTTCACTTCTGACATAATGTTTCACGCATTGGACATAGTGGAGGTTCAGCAAAAGTAGATTTCACATTAAGCTTTTAACCTCAAGACGCTGTTTTATAATATTAATATACTATATTAACATAGTATTGCTATACTGATATTGGCCTTTGTGGCAATATCAGAAGCTAAAAGCATCAGACTTCGGAGATACCTAACTTTGATGTAATGGAAGCACTCATGGCATTGCCTTTATTGGTGGAGAATACTATATTCTTTCACAGAGGAAATCTTAATATGGTGATTTATATTTTTAAAAAGGAATGATATTTCCTGTTGCTCTGAGTCGTGTCCTATTTAAGAGATCCACTTTGGGGCTATCATGAAGCACTGATGAATATGAAATAAAAATATTAGGACAACTGGTATCAGGACTTTATTAAGCTTTTCACTGGATACAAAGAAACTTTTCTAAACATTAAGAACACGATCTTATCAAAAAAAATTTCACATTTGCTAAACAGAACTGTAGGCATGTATTTTCTATACACCACATTTATTAAAGTATCAATGACCAGATCCTAAAAAGAGAAGGCACAGATCTGTCTCCCTCTGGTGAATTTCTAGTGTCCAATGAAGGAAATGTCACCAGCTCTGCAAATTCCCATCCTATAGACATGAAGCAAATCAACACAAATGGGGCCATGAGATGGGGCCTGGGATCTTGGTATGGAATATTAATCAATCTTCTTTCCTCTCTTTCTCCATCTTCAATTATTTTTGTCCCATATTTAAGGTTGCTAGGTAGAATACAGGACACCCAGTGAAATTCAAATTTCAGATACATATGAAAATTTCTAGTGTCCAATGAAGGAAATGTCACCAGCTCTGCAAATTCCCATCCTATAGACATGAAGCAAATCAACACAAATGGGGCCATGAGATTTGGGCCATGAGATGGAAATGTTACATTAAGGGATTTGGATTTTCTTATCACTTACACAAATTTCAAGAGAGGAGGTAGCTATCCAAATGTTCTGAAACTCCATCCACATTCGGACTCTGTCAAGGATTCACCATTGGATACAACAGTATTTGAAAACTCTATTTTAGGAATGCCGACATGGTTCTACTCTCTGAAAAGTGTTCTAGAAACTGGCCTTAGATCCCACTGTTCTTACTCTGGGATGTGTTGGGTTTCCTCAGAAAAAGTGCTGGTTGTTATAATCTGCTTTGGCAAGCGTCTCTGTCAGGTGCTGGCTTCATTGTCAGGCACTACATTCTATCTCCCACCTGCTGTGCGAGTAGGCACCGACAAAGCTGTGTTCAGACCTCAGACTCCTCTCTTCCTCAGGCAGTCAAGAGAGTTCCTTTCTATGTCAAATTTTCTACAGTTCTGTAGGAGACCAGTTCTAATCTGATAAAAATAATCTGTGGTAAGATGTTAATGAGAAAAGTAAGGGATTAGTTTGTTACCTCTCTGAAAGAAAAAAATAATAAATTTTAAAAGAGGTCCTGGTATGGGTTGGAAGGTGCTACTATACTCCAGGGTCATTTTAAATGTCTGGGTGTGTTACTGGTTGTCCCAATTATTGAGAAATGTTACTTAAGGGATTAAGGGGGGCAGGTGGAGTGAGACTTGTATCTCACAACAGGCCAGTGAATGTGGCATTAATCTTATAAAAGTTCTTATATGATTATTCCTCCTATATTTGAGTTGGTCCTTCATAATGCATTTGTAGGACTTGGCATGGGCCAATATTTTCCTTCATGAAGGGTATTAGGACTATGGATTTTCGTGAAGTATCTTAACACAGGAGTGTAGAAAGAGGTAGGATTTTACCCCCTATAGGTAGGTAGCCCTGATGAAAAAAGTAGAAAGTCAGGATGGATAGGGATGCCAGATTAGAGAAAAATACAAACACGACCAGTTAAATGTGAATTTCAGATTAACAATGAGTAATTTTTTTGTATAAGTACATCTCATGAAATATTGGGAAAATACTTATACTAAAAATTTTCATATGTATCTGAAATTTGAATTTCACTGGGTGTCCTGTATTCTACCTAGCAACCTTAAATATGGGACAAAAATAATTGAAGATGGAGAAAGAGAGGAAAGAAGATTGATTAATATTCCATACCAAGATCCCAGGCCCAAAGATTACAGAGTTTTGCTTTGAACGTGGCCACCTGTGCAGATCCTCAAATTAGTACTTAGTTTTTTATTGCTAAACTGCATATAGGCAGATAGCAAAAATTTAAGAGTGTTGCATCCTGTTTTTTTGCAAAGGGTACCACCTAATGTTGATGGGTCTTTACTGACTCTCATGGGGCCAAGGCAGTTCATCTCACTTGAGAAGATCCAATTTTTTAAAAAGTAATGGTTTGGAGAAACAATTTTTTATGGAAAGCTTATCCTTTAAGCAAAATGGGTTCCATATTTGGAAGAACAGCTTTAGGAATGCACTGGTTCTGTTGTTGATGGAAATGAATCTGAATTTAGTTTCTTTGCATGTTAATGAAGTTAATAAATTAATTGATGTTTGAAACTTAAAGAGCATTGGGTGTTCCACAAGCTGGACTGTTTGCTTGTGGAACTCAAATGAGTGCTAAAGCACATTTCTCATGTGATTAAAAAAAAAGCCCATTTTTAACAAAAATATAATTTCTTTTAAAATTTTAATCCCAAATTGAAACAATAACAAAAATGTCAATGAATTAAGGCTGGTCATAATGTGCCCTTTTTCTTTAGGATAAGTTTGATTTTGTATAAGATACAGTATACTTAATACACACATACAAGCACATACTTCTGACTCATACAAATACACATTTAGGACTAATACCTACAAAAGAGTATCACAAATGAAATAAAAATTGCACAATTTTCAACTGACTTAATCAACACGTTTTACAAATTCTACAGAACATTTTATCACTGTCATTGGGAAAACAAATAAGTTAGAGCATTATTTAAAACTGTATGTAACACAGGAGCCACCAGTAAGTTATGGCAAATACAGCATTTACACCATTGTGTCACTGAAATCTAGTTGAAAAAACTAAAGTGCTATAAAATAAAATACTTCTAAAAACCTTGTTTAGCATATCCTGAGGGACACTACGCATTATTTTCTATTAGCAATTCAAAAAGCCAGCACTCTACCTGTGGAGCTCTCATTTGGACTAGCAACCAAAGGTCAGAAGATTGTGTCATTGGATCATTAAAATTGTAGAACTGAAAAAGTCATGAAAACATACATTTCCTGAGACTTCCAAACTTCCAGTCTGGAATCCTAACAGGGGAGATCCTGAATGGGTAACCTTGGCTAAAACATGTTAGAACTCAAAGAACTTAAAACAACATTAAGCGAAGATGCATGTCTGTCTGTTTGTGATTTATATTTAAGTCCATCCTTGATTCTCTAGCTTGAAGTGTAATTGACAGTGTAGTTAGACTATTACTGCTAGGCATTTCTTATTTATGAAGATCTCATTTTTCATTGGTTTTCTAGTGATTTTTCTCCTCTTAAATATTTGAATTATGTTTGTTCCTACTTACGTAGGAAATATTAATTTTAAGAGTTAAAATGACAATAGAATCAGGTTGAGTGATTAGAGTGCAGTTTCGGCTTGAATAATGTGTGAGATGTGCATGGTGTGTGTGTGTGTGTGTGTGTGTGTGTGTGTGTGTGTGTGTGTGTGAGTACGTGTGTACACACACAGGTGCATACATACCAAATACTTTATGCTCTAATACATTCATTGTTAGGTGGCACTCCATGAAACGTGAGTTTTCCCAGTATGGCTGAAAGTGAATATTGAGGTCATCATATAGAATATCCTAAGGCTTTTAAAAGATGCCTCCTCATTCTCTGCATTCATATGATTGTGTAGTAATAAGGGAGACATAAAGAATAATGGCAGGAGTATCTAAATATTCTTCCTTCGAAATTACAGACAGGAAAGCAAACCAAAAAATGATACTCTTTGTATATTTTCCCTCATCTCAGCATTTCCTGCTGTAGATTGGGTAAAAGTTGGATTTTGTTTCTGTTTTCTTTGCCTTGCAGGACTTGTGATGGAAAAGTCTTAAGAAATAAGCAAAACAAAAAATGCACCAAGACATCTCCTACCATTTGGGGGTCTATTTGTAGCCCTTGTGCTCTAACTCTCTGGAAACTCAATGCCCAGCTAAGACAAAAGAGCTTAGGCTGATGGTAAGCTCTGATTGCATACCACTAGTCCTCACCCCCTACCTCTTTATTTAAGGCCCACAGCCTGCTCCCTAAGTGTGTCCCAGAGCAGGGCCAATGGGCAGAAGACAGCCAAAGGCATTTTCTCTCCATTCCCCTTGCAGAGGAATCCTTCCTAGTGAACTCTTCCTCTAGTGGAGGATGCATGGTTCACTTCTACCTGTTCCCTCCTTTAGAAATTAAGGCAAGCCCATTTACTCCCAGTGCCTGTTACATAGATACTGTACATCCACATGGACACCAAACATTGGCTTGGAAGTATCTTTTGTCAAACAAGGACTCTATGTGCATATCATTAATAGCAATTAAAAGCTTTCTCTAACTCAGAAACCGCACAATTAATCTAATGCTTCAGCATGTTTGTTTTTTTCCAGCACCCAAATGACAGATATGACAAAGGTAATTCTAAGCAAACATAAGAAAGCATCTAAGCTCAAGAAAACACAACATAGTTACCTCTATATTTTATTCATTTTTCATTTGTATTGAATATGTTGAAAGATCTGTTTTCTCATATATTTATAAGTTAAATCCTTGTGTCATTGCAAGTGTGCTTGGCTAAAGATCCTCCTGAGGGATGAATAATGAATAGTCAGAGAAAACCTCCCCAAAAAACAACTTCACAGGACATAAATTTCAATAAGCTATAGTCCTTTAGAAAGGATTCATATTCAATTGCATATAAAGAGCAGGTGAGAGAGATAGAAAGACAATAAAACTGCAAGGGGAGGGAAAGCAGAAAGAAAATTATATTTGTAGATAATTAATACCGATTTTTACAAAAATATTTGAACATGATCAGCTACTCTACTTTCAAAAATCTCATCAACTCTTTTTCATACATTGTTAAGGGTTTTGGTCCTAAAATTAAATTATTTAGTATTACCTAAGTTTTCACTTGAAAAGAAGAATTTCACTGTGTCTGTCCATGACTGTGTGTGTTTGTGTGTATTTGTGTCTGTCTGCCTGCACAAGAGTGGGTATATATTGATATATTTTGTCTGTTGAGACATATACACACAATTGGAATGGAGATCATATCTGTTGTGTGTATATGCATGCTACTTGGTCAACCACACACACCTGCACACTTCTCATAAATGTTCTCTTCAGTATAAACAATTTTTCTTCCTTCCCCACAGCTGCTAATAAGCACTATTTTCTCATAGTGAGTATTTATAATCTTTTAATCAACTCTTGAATATTTATAATTTTGATGTATGTAACCTTGGAATTAAATCCCTTACCTAGGACTCAGAGATTAAACCACATGTCATACATCTAAATTAACTGAAAACTGAGAGCATGCTTTTATTTCTCTATGGCCCCATTTTACATGGACTGTGTTTTCCCAGGAAACTATTGAGGTGAGATTATTTCTAAACATGGAGATAAAACAATTCAGAATCGTACATATTCAGCAAATTTTATAGAGTTTTATAAATGCCTCACAATATTCCTGTGAGGCATATTGGTAAGGGCTATCATGCTCTTTAAAGATTGTTTAGAGCTGTCAAGTATCACAAAGACACCAAGGCAGAAGCAGTGCTCAAAGTTGCATTACCATTTTTCTTCCTCATACACCTGGACTGTCAAATGGTGGATGGCAGAAACTTTCTGTGAAACTTGGGCCTCTGCCTCAAACTTGACCCTGGGGTGGGACACAGAAGTGATTTTCAATAAGTCTGCCCAAATCACATGTATTTAAGAATCTCCTAAAAATGTTTCACTGATCCTTGAGAGTTCACGGTCATAGTTTCAAAAACATTGCTCTAATTCACTCTGCCACCCTTCCATTTTCCTCAACTTCAAGTAAAAAAACTCAGATTGAACCTTCTCAGAATATATTCCTCAAAATCTGGGATTTAGAATGACATATTTGGAAATCTCAATTTGTTAGGAAAGCTTGCTCAATCTTTCATTTCTTTCTTTTCTTCTTTTTATTTTTTCAGTCAAGATAATTGTTAGAAGAACTTTGATAAGATTTATTTTCAGAGCTTTCTGATTTTAACAACACTTGTCATAATTTTTCATTTACTGAGCATTTGTAGGACAATATTAGTTAAGAGATTTCTGAATTAAAATGATATCCATCTCTTCCCCCACCCCCATTTTTCACTATGGAGTTGGCACTAATAGTTCTTCCACAAAAGTTTTTACTCTATATTTATAGCTGCCTTAAATAGAAATACTGTGAAACACTATTGTTTTTATATAACACAAAAATTACTGATTATGCCCACCAATATTACTTATGCAGGGAAACAGATTTGATGCATATTGTTTATGACCCAAAGTTAGTGAGATTGCAGACTACAGAATATTATACCAGGTCCCACAAAACAAGTACATTTCAGCACAACAATGTATTGATAATACACGTTATGTTGGGCATTTAATTATTTTTAAGTCCCATACAACAGCTGATTAAAAAGAGCGAGCTAGAGAGGGAGCAGAAAGGTTCATCTAGAGGATACACAGTGTAGGAGCCCTAGGTTGACATCAGAAACACAATCAAGTAAACACTCATAAGTTACAAAAACTAATTCTGAGAAACGAAATGTACTAGTTTTTTTTTTATTCCTAACACGAGAAGTAGGTTTTGATCATCAAATGGGAAATGAAATATTTATAGTAATGTAGAGTATGATAATAATCACTGAAGAAATGGTTTCCCCCTTTTCCCACCCACTTTCAGCCCTTATTCCCTCAGAGACTCAGTGGAATAGGAAGATCAGGGTGTTTATAGATAATATGCCTAATACAGTGAGTTTTCTCTATCTTATTCACTGGCACTCCAAATGGTACTATCAAGTGTTGGCTTCCCCTTCATCAAAGACGTAGTTGAGCTTTATGACAGTGCTGATGAAATCACCAAGTTCTACGAAATCGGCAGTGACAATATTGATGCCGCTCTCTCCTGGCTTCTGCGTGCGGACCCACTGCATCATGGCAGGAAGAGCTCTGAGAGAGGAAAGAAAAAAGAGAAGTCACAGAAGGAAAGATATTGTTTTTCGAGCTCACGATTCCCAGGACTTCCTTTAGTTTTTTAACTTATTAAAACAAATGCCCCAATTACAGACACAGAATGGAGAAAAAAGCTAAATGGACAATGGCAAATTCTTAACCTCTGAAGTGACTCTGCAGGAGAAATACAGCCATCTCTGGAATCCACGAGGGATTGGTTCCAGGAATCCCCACAGATACCAAAGTCTGTGGATGCTCAAGTGTCTTATATAAAATGAAGTAGTAAAGTCATCCTTTCTCATCCACGGTTTCTGCATCCGTGAATTCAACCAACCCGGGATCAATTTTATGGATATGGAACCCTAGGATATGGAAGGATGGCTGTAGTCACTACCTTGGTCCACATTGGACTCCATCTTTGGAGATCTCAGATGCCCTGAGAATTTATAGAGAAGCTTCTCCACTAAGGAAACAACATTCTTGCACTCATATTCTAGTTTGGTATAATGTGATTGCAAACCCTGCAAAGCTATGGGGTAGTGAGGTCAGAGATGCATACATGCACTTAGCAAACATTTATTATGAACCCACTGTTTTCAGCAAATATGCTGGATATTGTAAATAGATTTAAGGGCAAAACTCCCTGCATTTGACAAGTGCATGGTTTGGTGGTAGGCAGGTGGACAAGGAAGAAAATTTTAATACTGTATAGCACAATCAATGCTCATCCTTTAAACATATTTACTGATCACCTCTTCTGTTCCAGACACCCTTGAAGGCGCTTGGAAAACTTGAGTGAACAAAGCAGATACAAATATCCACCTGTGTGGAGCTTACAGTCTAATAAGGAAAGACAAACGATGACTAATAATCATAAATTAATTATATCATTTGATAGGAAGGAATAAGTGCTATTAAAATGCAGCAAAAAAGGAGGATTTGGAGTGCATAGATAGAGAGGTGTGGAGCAGATCGCAACTTAAAATAGGTGCTTATGCAGGTCCATTGACAAGAGGACATTTGTGCGAGGGTTTGAAGGAGACAAGGGAGTTGTCATGTAGAAAGCTTGGGAAAGCGTTTCAGTTCCTGCCATGGCCCTGAAATGGTAGCATGCCTAAATGTGGCAAAAGAAAGAAGAAAGTATTAAAAGATGAAGTTAGAGAAATAATAAGGAAAGGGAGACAGATGCTGTAGAGCACTGTAGGCTATTATAAGGGTTTTGAGGTTTACTCTGAGCGAAATGGGGCGTCTTTGGAGGATCTTGAGCAGAAGAGTGTTATGATCTGACTTAATTATAAAAGATGATTCATTACCATGACAGCATAGTGGAGAGTCACCTAGCCTAGCTTGCCAAGTCAGGAAAAACTTTTCAGAAGAGCGCTCCCTGAATGTTGAGGGATTAGGAAGATTTAGCTGGGTAAATGTGGGAACAGGGTGATGCAGTGCATTTTCAGACAGAAGAAATAGCATTCCTTCATTCATTGACAGGAATAGGGCGTGCTTAGGAGTAGGGTGTGCAGACAGATCCAGGAGATGTTAGGAAAGATGCAATATCCTATGACAGCATATTGAAGAGAAACCACTATGACCTAAGGGAGTGGGAAGGGAGGTCGACATGAAAAAGGGATAAATGAACTGAGGTCTGAGAGATGGTAGTGCAATAACAATGAAAGAGTGAGGAAATACATGTGGACATTAATTTCCTGGATGAGATGGAGGGAGAGAGAGAAGTGAGTGGGTAGAGAGACAATGATGAAATTAAGAATCTCAGAGAAGTTACAAAATTTAAGGAAGTCTTAAAAATGTTGGAGAAATAAGAAGGAACCGGATGATAGAGGGCTTTCAGAAATGTAGACCAACTGAAAGCTGTTAACCAGGGAAATAATATGCTTAGACTTGTGATTCAGACAGAGTGGTCTGCCTTCATTGTGAACAAATGAATGGAAGAAAGCAAGACTGGGATCAGGGCTAACAATTAAGGAGCTGTGGAAGGAAGCCAGACCAGAGATAATGGTAGCTTACATCTCAGTGGAAACAATAGATATATTTGAAAGGAACTGAGGAGATAAAACGACAGCATTTGACTGGTGTGGGGTTGGATGTAGATGGAGAGGGAGAAAGAAGCCATGAATGATGCCTAGATTTCTAGCGGTATTCTGGCAGGTGAGCATCATTCGCTAATCTTGGAAAGACAGCGCTGAAGGCTTTCCAGTGGATGTGCTAAGGTCAATCTGAGACATGTTGACTTTGAGGTGACCTTGGGACATATGACTTGAGATCTTAATTCACAGTTAAGTACAGTTCTGATATTCAGGACACAGAGCTGGTCAAGAGTCATCACATAGAAAGAATAGTTAGAGCTATGAGAGTGGATAAAATGACCTGGGAAGATAGTATAAAGAAGGATGAGAAGAGAAAATTTGAAAATCAACAACATGGGCAGAAAAGTTGATTCAATTAAAAAAAGAGAGAAGTAGGCATAGAAGTAAGATGAAAATTAGGAGCATGTAGTGTCATGAAAATAAAGGAGAAAAGAAATCCATGCTTCTTTTGGTTTGTGAGGTTGAAGCATAGGATGTAATATGTGTGTCTTTCTCCAGACCTCAGAAAGTGTATCTAGTCAAACTTGACCCATCCAGGCAAAACTGAATCAACTGCCTTGGACTACATTCATCCTGTGGGTAATACCTTAAAAATTCAGATCCACATTTTTCAGCATACAGATAGAGGAGGATACAAGTGCTTCTAAAAGAGCATAACATTGATTTAAAAGGTCCATTACCAAAATAAATAAATAAATAAATAAATATATAAATAAAAGGTCCATTGCCTTCAGAAAATAGACTGGCAGGTGGAGAAATTTGGTCTTCACAACAACAGCTTCAGAAGAGAATTCTATCTTGAAATGAAAAATCTGGATCCCTAGAGCACAGGCTCAGTGTATTCAAGTTCGTTAGAAAGACAGATGCCGTGGCAATGTGTGTGCAGCCACTTGGGTTTGAATTCAATTACTTTCTCTTCTGCACTTGCTAGGGCAGATGGTTATATCTCTGTTGTGAATATAGTATCACCTTGGCATTTTAGAAAAAGCAGACACTCTTTGGAAAAAGTATCAGAACGAGTGCATTTCCTGGGAAGAATAGTTCTCTAGCAGATATACTCACTTTGAGACGTGAGAGGTGGGGTAGAGAAGCGTGATGCTGATGTATTAAGTTTAACCAAGTAGCTGGCTTACCAGATCCCTAGGGTACTACGTTTTGGGAGGCTCCTGAGCAACAGAACCCCCATTTTAGAACCATGACCATCACAGAAAGAGATACTCAGATGCCCACTACTGCTCTAAGACTGAAATTCCTGGGCCTGTATTTAGAACAACTAGTCGTTATCCCCATGGAGCTATGTTAGGAGAATATGAGTGCCCTTCTCTGTTTCTCTATAAAATAGATTGCTTTGAGGATTGATGAAATATCATCTTGGAATAGCTTTTAGGCCTCAGGTGAAATAGGAGGTTTACATTTAAATGCTGTTTCTCTGAGTCATGGGAATATTTCTCTTTTTCTGTTCAGATATAGTTTTGTAAAGTCAGTATGATACCAAAGACAAAACAAGCAATAACACCAAGTTGAATATGAAATACTCAGACAGACTTAAGTAGAATTATGTTAAACAAAAAGACTCAGTATACTGGATTAAAACTAGCAAATGGGGCTTCCCTGGTGGCGCAGTGGTTGAGAGTCCGCCTGCCAATGCAGGGGACACGGGTT
The DNA here is from genome assembly GCF_003031525.2 of Neophocaena asiaeorientalis asiaeorientalis. Lineage (NCBI taxonomy): Eukaryota > Metazoa > Chordata > Mammalia > Artiodactyla > Phocoenidae > Neophocaena > Neophocaena asiaeorientalis. Next base: position 183,319 of record NW_020172731.1, read on the forward strand.
CGTGCGCCGGTCTGGGAAGATCCCACATGCTGCGGAGCGGCTGGGCCCGTGAGCCATGGCCGCTAAGCCTGCGCGTCCGGAGCCTGTGCTCCACAACGGGAGAGGCCACAACAGTGAGAGGCCCGCGTACCGCAAAAAAAAAAAAACTAGCAAATGCTACTGAAGTTATGATGATTATTTAGAGTGGCATTTCTTAAACTTTTAAAATTATTTCCCCCTTATGGAGCCTTTTAAAATATTTTTTCCCTCCTCACCCTCCTTCTCAATAAAATTTTAATACCACAGATAGACTCTAAATATGTTTATAAGTTGTTTGTATATACCTGTGCTTTTTACGTAAAAAGAGTAAATTTGCCCTCCTGAGAATCAATTTTTATATTAGGTAATTAGAGTAAATAGAAAAGCGTACTCTGGTGGTAATAAAATATTGTCTCAGTGTAATAATTTTCATGGTATAAGACAAACTCGTTAACAAAGACCTACTGTATAGCACAGGGAGCTCTACTCAATATTCTGTAATGACCTATATGGGAAAAGACTCTAAAATTGAGTGGATATATGTACACGTATAACTGAATCACTTTTCTGTAGACCTGAAACTAGCACAACATTGTTAATCAACCATACTCCAATATAAATTTTTTTTAATTTTTAAAAAATTAAAAAGAAAAACTGGTTTAACTTTAATTTAAAAAAATCACTCATTCAACAAAGATATACTATATCTGTGGAAGACAGCATTCTAGGTGTCGTTCCCTAGAGCCATTTTGGGGTTCAGACCTTCCTCACCTCTCTCCAAGAAACATTGCCACAGCCCTGCCACCAAACTGTTTTTTCGTGCCTTTTCTACACTACAGTCACAGCACTCTTTCTCTCAACCAAATGCATTATTCTTCTACACGAACACTGCAAAGTCTTCTGTCACCTACAAGATGCATAGGCTCTTGATCAGTATATATGAGTCCCTCCATCCTCCGTCATGCATCCACCACACTCACCTCTCTTCGGCTGCATTTGTTGCTACTTCCTACATGCTCATTTTTTCTCTAGTAATACTGAAATGCTTATGTTTTCTCCCAAACATACCCTGTGGTTTCATGCCTCTTTTTTTTTTTTTTTTCAGGGCTTCTCTCTATATGAAATACCATTCTTTCTTTCAGTACCCTTCTTGGTCTAATTTCTGCTTGCCCTTCAAGACTTGGCCCAGGCAGCATCTCCATCCCTCAAGTCCAAATCTGGGTGAAGAACTCTTTTCTTGATGCTTTATCTCCATAAGCACAGTTCTGTAACTACACACTGCACATGGCATTCAGATTTTCGACTTCCATGCCTATTTCTATCAGCACCTGCACACTTTTCAAAAAACAAAAATCATATCATAGTCATCAAAATATCCCCTGTACTTGCCACAATCCCTGGGACCCAAAAGGAAAATAGCACATTTATTGAACTCAAATGTTACCTAGAAATCCTGGTCTCAGCTGTCTCAAAGTCTAACAAGTAAAATGGATGTGAACCAACCATGACAATACAATATGGCACAACAGACATGGGCATAGGCTTCTATGGGAGCATGTAGGTAAAATAATTTATTTCACTTGGGAGAAATTATGGAGAAATTTAAGGAGCATGTCACAAAATAGGTGACATATGAGCTTGGTCAAGACTTTTTAGATGAAGAAGAAGAAAGCATTTCAAGAAAAGGGAATAGCACATCCAATAGAATATGGGCTGTATAGTAGATCTCCAGAACTTATCTCTCATAACAGAAACTTTGTACACGTTAATCATCACCTCCCCATCTCTCCCTCTCTCCAGCACCTGTGAACACCATTCTATTCTCTGCTTCTATGAGTTTGACTGTTTTTGATTACACATATAACTGAGATCACATAGTATTTGTATTTCTCTGTCTGGCTTATTTCACTTAGCATAATGCCCTCCTAACAAAACTGTACTGTATACTAAGATTTGCTAAGAGGGTAGATCCTATGTTAAGTGCTCTTACCACACACACACATAAAAAAAAAATAAAGGGGTCAGGAGAAAAGTTTGGGAGGTGATGGATATATTTATAGCCTTGATGGTGATGGTTTCATGGGTATGTACCTATCTCCAAACTCATTGAGTTGTATACATTAAAAATGTACAGCATTTTATATGTCAGACCTCAATAAAGTATTTTTTTAAAAAAAGCATATGGGCATGAAAGAGAGGACATGATTAGGAAAGACAAGGTGACCAGAGAGTAGGCGCCATGGAGGTGTGGGGCCACTAGGGGGACTGACTGGAATAGGGGAGGAACAGGAATGTGTTGGGCCAGATGGTTAACGCCTCCTTTGACAACCTGTGAAGTCAGAGCTTCCCTTTATATGCACTTAGGTTTGCTGTTGATTTCGTCTAAAGAAGAGTTCTTTGATTTTCCCATGCAATGAAGAATCTAATATTAATTCCATACAAAGTCTATCATCTAATGGCACTGAAACTTGTATTCTCTTCACTTATAAATAAAGAGCTTAGGAAGTTCCCTTTGGAAGTTCTCAGATTGCTACGAGATCCTAAAAAGCCCTCATTTGCTCATTCATTCATTTTTTCATATTAGTTCCACCTTTATAACCAAAAAGTTGCTAGCAGAAATTTGAAGAGCATTCACTAATATTATGAAGGAAAATATTTTAGTGAAATTATGTAGTCTGAAGAGATTACTAAATTCTCTTTGAATTTGTATATTAATATTTTAGTATCTATTTATGGAGTAGTCTCCTTTGGTCTCCTATAGTCACATAGAAAGGTGTGACTAAATAGGTACTGCAATGTTGTCTTTTAAATGCCCCTCTTTTTCTTAATCTTTCATTTTCATTAGATGCTGGATTTACAGTGTGGATTTAGACTGTTTATTCGCAAGACCTCACTGACTACCAGGAGAATCATTTCAAGATAAAGAAAAATTTAAATAAAATCCTAGCACTAGTGTCAAATCTGGAGCCAGACTGTTTCTGCTCAAGTCTCAGCACCGGCATTAATTATGAGCAAGTTAGTTAACACTCTAAGCCTCGGTTTTATCATCTATTACATTAGCATATTAATGAGGATTAAAGTGCTTAGATGAGTGCCTGGCTCTCTGTGAGTGGTAATGTATTGAATATCCACTGAGTGACAGCCCAGGCAATGCCCTGCTCCAGAGTCTCAAAGAAGGAAGGCAGCAGGGAATTCTGAGGGCAACACCCAGCTATAATACAGTTGTGATGTAAAAATGAGCCTGCGGGATTTCTTTCCAACCTTCACAATTTCCTATCAATGATAGAAAGTGGGTGGGGGGGATGTCCTTGTGTATAAGGGCAAGACTGGCAATGAAGCTTTAGGGAAGTATCCTTGGAAGGGATTTTTTGGGGGGGGCACATAATTGGGGCAAACGTCCAAATATGCTTTTCCCATCATAGATTCTAACTTAAGTTAGCAAAAGAGCAGGTCCAGAACCAAAATTTGGTACGTGAAACCTCAGAGCCCTTCTCCAGAATATGGAGCTCTCCTGAGGAAAGGCATCTTCAAACAGTTTGCAGGCTTCTTAGAGAAGAAACAGGCAAGTCTACAGGAATCAGAAAACCTTCCTCCAAGGAAGCAACAGGAGAGCAGCGATGTGGGAGCCAGGTCTTCTGATGTTCTAGCTTTGAGAAACGATTTTGAAGAGATTTAAAGGAAAAGATTTAGGAATTGGAAGTGCTGAGTTCAGTAACCCTCAGTGTGCTGACCCTGACTTATTAATTCATGTCAGGATGCTCATTCTGACATGCTTCAGGATGCTTCAATCACCCCTCACTGCTTTTAGCATAAAGATAAAAATTCTTAACTGGTCTATAGGCTCTGAACAGCAGCTACTAGCTGCTCCTCCAGTTTCATCTCTGGTCCCTCTCTCCCTCACTGAATTCTAGCCACATCCACAGTCTTACTCATCTTGACCAGCCTTATTTTCCTCAGGGAACATTGTAAGGGCTGTTGTTTGTTCGCTGTTTTTTTTTTTTTTTCTTCACCAAGAATACCTCATCTTCCCTGCCCCTTCACTTGACCAACTCACTCACTTTTCTTTCAGGTGATAGTTTAAATGTCACTTCTTCAAAACACTAGTCGGAATTGTAATTATATTTACATGCTTGATCAACACCTGCCCCCTATCTAGACAGCAGTGGCTTTGAGGACAAAGACTGTTTTCTCATTGTTGGAGCCCAAAGGCTCAGCATAGCACTTGGCATAGACTGAGTACTCAATAAATTTGTATTGAATAAATAGATTTTATTTTTAGAAACAAAAGGTTGAGTTTTAGAATAAAAGTGCAGGCAGTAACATAATTCATGGAAAGACTGCTCAGTTTTCCTCACCGTGGCTATTGCCACAGATTTTAGTTTGTGAATTCACTGCTATTTTGCTGAACAAAAGTCTTTTAAAAATTAACTTGAAGGATTTTAACTTTTCTGTACTTGGCAGGTCTTACTGGCAAATTTCCAAATTGAACAGTCAATTTGCAAAATGAATTTTCCTGCATTACACGTAAAGTGTCCTGAGAGTCTGTGTTAATAATGATAATAGTAGTCATCATCTCTCTAAGAATAAAGTTTATTAGCATTAAACTTAATTAAACAGATTTCTTTATTTACTATCAATTTATTGTTAATTATAATTACCTATCATTTAATTAGAATTAAATTTATTAGGAACCCATGTCAAATTCATATTCAAGTGTGTGTGTATACCTAATACTTTTATTAAAAATTCATTTTATATATGCTACTTCTCTAAATTCTCTAAACTGTTGTATTTTGTGGTTATGAATGAACAATGTGGATAATAAAACACTTGAATCTTTCAGTGAACTTTATTTGAATATATTTAATTTTCAATGAAATGTTTCTTTTGTTGAACGAAATAGAATCTTTAAATTAAATTAATTTTTACAGAACTCTCTGATGCCCTTGGAAATAAAGATTACAATGAAGTGTCAGAGCCTTGTTACTGCCTTTCTTAAACCCAGCCTCTCCTGAGAAATGGAGGCTTCACTGGTCTGCAAAATTTAAAATAATGATCACAGGTCTTTCTTCCCTTGGGCAACTGAGCCACTCAGGACCAACTAATTCAACTCAAGTCTGACATATTTAAAATGTGATTTCCTGTCAATCTAGCCATTTCTGAAGGCTTAGAAATTTCACTTGAAAATGTAAAGGAGAGAAAGATGAAACAAAAAGAAACTCTTTCCCAAAAGGTTGGCATTTCATGCACTGAATCATACAGTGATTGATAAAAGGCAGGGCCTTTGCATCTGTAGTTTTAAACCCCAGAAAGGGCTTCAGAATAACTTCAGGTAGACAGATGGATGTATCACAGAGATTGTAACTTGCATGAAGACAAGGCTTAGCATTTTTTGCTAAACCTGTTTCTGTTTAGAAAGGAGCATATCTGATTTATGCCTGATAAAAATAACTCATTTTTGGAAAAAAAACCTTTTTCCCCTGAGATTGCACTCAGAGAAAGAATGAAGTCATGTGAATGATCTGCAAAACAAATGCCCTAAAATCAACTCTAGAGATTTTAGAGGACTTGAGCTTTCTTGAATAAGAGACTAAAGTCCTCCCAAGTCTTCCTAGGACAAGCACTATGTACTTTCAGAACTAAATCCCCACAACTATTTAGGTGTAAAACAGAAAATAATGAAAGTTACAACTAAACATATAGCTGGTTTGAATTTTTCCCTCTGTGGCCATGAAAGGAAGAAATCCCCCTCTCCTTAACCTTCCCAGATTCTCTGCTCAAATCAAGTTCAAACTCCATCTGCAGCTTGATAAAGACATCTGTTCAATGCATATTTATAAAGCACCTCTTATGTGCTGCATATTATTCTGTGTGCTGAGGACGCCAGGGTGCTCAGAAAGAGACCCAACCCTTGCCCTCTTGGTCTATACCTTCTAGTTGGGGAGAGAGAGAGATTTATTAAAAACAAACAACAAGCACCATTTATTGAAGAGGCTGTCTTTTCTCCATTGTATATTCTTGCCTCCTTTATCAAAGATAAGGTGACCATAGGTGCATGGGTTTATTTCTGGGCTTTCTATCCTGTTCCATTGATCTATATTTCTGTTTTTGTACCAGTACCATACTGTCTTGATTACTGTAGCTTTGTAGTATAGTCTGAATTCAAGGAGTCTGATTCCTCCAGCTCCGTTTTTCTTTCTCAAGATTGCTTTGGCTATTCAGGGTCTTTTGTGTTTCCATACAAATACCCTGAGAAAACCATAATTCAAAAAGAGTCATGTACCACAATGTTCATTGTAGTACTATTTACAATAGCCAGGACATGGAAGCAACCTAAGTGTCCATTGACAGATGTATGGATAAAGAAGACATGGCACAGTATGCAATGGAATATTACTCAGCCATAAAAAGAAACAAAATTGAGTTATTTGTAGTGAGGTGGATGGACTTAGAGTCTGTCATACAGAGTGAATTAAGTCAGAAAGAGAAAAACAAATATCGTATGCTAACACATATATATGGGATCTAAAAAAAAATGGTTCTGAAGAACGTAGGGGCAGGACAGGAATAAAGATGCAGACATAGAGAATGGACTTGAGGACACAGGGAGGGGGAAGGGTAAGCTGGGACAAAGTGAGAGAGTGGGATTGACATATATACACTACCAAATATAAAATAGATAGCTAGTGGGAAGCAGCCACATAGCACAGGGAGATCAGTTCAGTGCTTTGTGACCACCTAGCGAGGTGGGATAGGGAGGGTCGGGGGGAGACGCAAGAGGGAGAGGATATGGGGACATATGTATATATATAGTTGATTCATTTTGTTATAAAGCAGAAACTAACACACCATTGTAAAGCAATTATACTCCAATAAAGATGTTAGAAAAAAAATAAAGACTATGTAAAGTAAAAACAAAAACATGAACAAACAAAAACTATCAAGTCAACTGGATTGGTGTTGAGAGAAATTTCAGTTCTGGTCCTGACTATAGTAATGTCTTTTATTGTGTTTTATAATCTTGCATAAATTATATTAACCCTGTGAGTCCCAATTTTTCCTATTTGGAAAATTAGGTGTGACAACACTTGGGGTAGACACCCCCACACAAGGTGATGATCTCTATGTGGGTACTATTCAGATGTAAGGTCGGGGTTGTTCATAACACCTCGGCCACAGCCATAAGGGCTGACATGCTCCGGGGGCCACAAGATAAGGACACAAGAGCCACTGTCACACCAGGAATATCGGGGGACTGACTGACCCTCGCCTTCACCCTAACTATCCTAGCCGCCTTCAGTTTTCAAAGGGACAGATTCCAAGTTCTCAAGAAGACATGGGAACAATCCCACCTCCCTCTCATGCCTGGAAGTTTGTTAGTTTAGTTTAGCTTTGTGTTTGTTTGACAAAAAGTAATGCAGTCAAATCAAAGCAAAAGACCCCATCTGTTTCCTTTGATGATGGCAAAAGTAGCCCTTTTTATTGTGGCAAGGAAGAAAACCGTCAAAAATCCATTTTCAATTAAAATAAGATCAAATAAACTGCAAGAAGAATGGTGTTTAGAGTTCATAAAATGTGCTGTGTCCTCAGGCCCATCACTCCCTTCAGCCCCTGTTTCAGAATAAGCCATAAACCCTGCCAGGAGACAGAATATGAGCACAGCCAGCCCTCGATGGGGCCTCCGCACTATTCTGTCTGCTGATTTTCTAAGGGAGAGAAGGAAGAAAGAAAGCTTCGTACATTCTAAACAAAGAGACACTTCAGTGTATTAATAAGATTTAGACTGCCAATGAGGCAGACAGTGGGCTTTCTTTCAAGGGTAGAGTCTCAATATAATGAACACATCTGTGTGGGATCAAGTGTTCTCACCTCACAGTCTCTTCCTCAGTACCAAATAGCCGCTCACTCAGAACAAATGCTCCGGGAATCTGGGGACTCAAAGCTCAGAAGCAATTTACTTTACTCAAAGCATACGGTTTCTATTTGCTGGCACCTGCCTGTCCTTTCTCCTCTTTGGAAAGATTTCCATTTGCAGAGAAAGAGCTGCTGCTCACCTGTACAGAAAAGAAGTTTTAACATTTCTGGTTTTGCCTGGAACAAACATGTCAAGGACTATCTAGGTTTATCCCTTCACTCTCAATTGTTCCTGACTTGGGGATCCTGGATCTCGGGATAGCAGAGGTAATAATGTTGAAAGTCACAAAAGAAATCAGTCACCCATGAACTGTGGTCACACAGCTTAACTGAAATGCTGCTCTTCTTAACAATGGGCAGAATCATTTTATCAGTTCATGTTTAGTATTGACCATCTGTTGCTTATTTGAAATTCTAGTGGAAATCTGCATGCTTTTAATTTTAACAATGGAGAGATAAATTATTACCTATAAAATATACATGTATTAAGAGAAGATGGTCTCTGAGGAAAAATGGTGTAAGAGATTCTTTGTTTAAACTGAATTATAGTTTCTGTACAATATTATACAAGTTACAGGTGTATAATAAAGCGATGCACAGTTTTTAAAGCTTATGCTATACTTATAGTTATTATAAAATATTTGTTGCATTCCCTGTGTTGTACTATATATCCTTGTACTTATTTTATACACAGTAGTTTGTACCTCTTACTCCCCTACCCCTATATTTCCCCTCTCCCCTTACCTCTCCCCACTGGCAACCACTAGTTTGTTCTCTATATCTGTGAATCTGCTTCTTTTTTGTTTTATTCACTAGTTTGTCGAATTTTTTAGGTTCCACATGTAAATGAAATCATACAGTATTTGTCTTTCTCTGTCTGACTTATCTCACTTAGCACAATACCCTCCAAGTCTATCCATGTTGTTGCAAGTGGCAAAAATTTCATTCTTTTTTATGGCTTAGTAGTATTCCACTGTGTATATACCACATCTTCTTTATCCATCCATCTGTAGAGATTCTTGATGGTGAAATCCTGGGAACTATTTGTCCCCATCATGTTCATATATTCTCTCTCACTTTCAATAGATTTTATTGAGTACTAATCATGTAGCAATTGTTGGGGTAGGTACAGGGATGAGTCAGACATGGCCCTTGCCTTAATTATAGGACTAATTCTGGAAATACTTGAATTGTTAGAAATTGTTTAATTGCTCTGAATAGAGTTGCATGAAAACATTTGACAGTGATGTCCATGAAGCCTCTTTTGGCCTCATGAACTAGCTGCTGGCCTCTTTCTTGGCACACATTCCAATTCCAAATGGAAATATTCCATGGAATCTTATATATTTATGAGGCTAAATAAAGACTACTCTCTAAGTACTCATAAGTTAAGTGAGTATTTATTGAGTTTTAATGGACTGCCTACAATTGATACAGGGGCACTAGAAAGAATAAGAGCTTTAGAATTAGAGCCCTATTTGAGTTATTAGTAATGTGTGACTTTGGGGAAGGTTGTTTTTCACTGTAAAATGGGGATAATAATGATATGTAAATCCTAGGGTTTTTGCAAGACTAAAACAAAACAATACAAGATGGATAGGTGGTGTAACATAGAGTTTAAGAAAGAGGACTTTGCAGCGGACTGAGTTCAAATCCTGGCACTCTCACTAATACTCATGTAACTTTAGGCAAGTCACTTAAACTTTTCTAGCTTCAGTTTCCTCACTTGTGAAAGAGAATAAAAAGAGTGAATTAATGTGGAGATTAAATGAAAAAGCATGCATAAAATTTTAACATAATACTTGAGTGGTGATAACTCAATAAATGATAGCTGTTACTCCATTCTTAGTGTTCATGCTTGAAGTGCCTAGTACATAGTAGACAGTAAATAAATGTTAGCTACCTTCATTTTTCCTACTTTCAGATTACTTGAAGGCAAGTAACTCTATGAAAAAGTTACTCTCTATATTGATGTGTAGTGCCTGCTGTGAAGAGCTGACCAGATTTTCCCTTCCAGATTGAGAGCACTCATCTCAATGAGTGCTAGGAATGTTGTTGGCTGTCAGCTGTCAGCTGAGTCTCTGTCTGAGAATTGCCCTCAGCTAAAGAGTTAGTCACACCACTCAAGGTCACACACCCTCTCTGGGGACAACCTGCATCCAATGACTGATCTTTGGGAAGGAGTGTATACAGGCACTTGCCTCGAGGTGGGATAACTCGGAAGGTTCATCCCAGCTCCAGAGCTTCCTATAGGCTTGGCTAAGACCTTTGTTGTGACTGCATCACAGCCAACTCCTGTTCCTGTCACTCTCCCATAGGCATGGGTCCCAAGTGAACTCTGGAATAAAACTGCCCACAAATCTCAGAGCCTTAGAGTCTATTTCTTGGGAAACCCAACCTACAAGTGTTCAATTTAGATGGCAAGAAATTCTGTGATCAATGGACTTTCACCCAAGTAGGAATCAAGGGTAGCCTTTGGTAACCTTAATGAGATAGAGAAATTAAAACTACATTTCCATTTCTTAAATGCAAACGGGGTAGGTCCTATGGTGGTTTGAGGGTTGTTTTTCAAGAGGGAGAGTGGGAGAAGATCACCTGAGAAAAACCTCCTTTATGCTTACTGCTGTGCACTATGCAGAATCATGTGGGTACCTCCACTTACTCTTGGTAGAAAGGCTACCAAGTCTAGACTACTTAGAAATAGTGACCACATAGTCTTACACTGGTCATCTGTTAGGATTTCCCTCTGGACACCATTATGCTATGAATAATGTATCAGAAGCTCAGAACATCTAAACCTACTTCTAAAGGAAACAATTGTCATGGCCACTCTGATGGGAGACTTTTCCAGTCCAAATTGCCCAGCAGAAGCTGGGGGTGGGGTGGTGGTGGCGAGGTGGTATTTATTCCATCATCACAGCCTTTTCTGTGTAGTACTTTGTGCAACTCCATGTCCCTGACATGGTCTTTCAAAGCTAAATGTTGTTATAGCGTCCATTTCAGATGTTCAATTGTTTTAAAAAGTCAAATTCAGAGATTTCCCATTCCTTAGAGAAAATGTTAACATGCAGAATGAATACAAACAGAATTTAATTTGATCATAATTTCCCAGGTGCTAATGTGTCTGTGTGTCTCTGGGCCCCTGCAATCATGCATAATTATCAGGGGGTGATTTCTTTGGCCTTTTCCCCTTTAATCAGTGACAACTGCAGCTGCAAAGGGCAGAGAAACATGTCATTTGTTCTGCAAGAGAATAAGATTCATTATGCTGTTAATTCTATAATTTCCTCCTGACAATGGTCTTACAAAGTCAGAGTGTTTTAATAGTACCGAAAGAGTGCAAAATTTTAAGTCAGTTAATATGAGAAGAGTGCTTTCCGTTGTGTTCTCTGTTGGTTATATTTTTGGGAAATCGTGTTACCTGACACTTTAAGAATATTCCACTTTAGCATTCTTTGACAACGTGGAAAATTCCTAGGAACTTAAAAACGTACAATAAATATTGCCAAACCATATTGGTGCCATATATGTGTCTTATTTGCTAATGCATCCTCCCTCTTCCTTGTATATTTCCTCCTTGCCACATTTAGAAAAGCACCAGAGGCTATCAGGTTTGAAAATGTCTCTAAGATGTTTATAATCTGAGACCATATTCTCTAAAAAATGTTACCTAAACAGAGTTCCATGTTACAATGTTTCATGAGCTATTGAAAGAGATTCCTAAAACAAATAAATATTCCTTTGAATATTGGTTGAATAAATTTAGGTAATAGTGAAGCCTCTTTGATGTTCACAATACACATAATAGCATATTAAGCATACTGTCATATTAGGGACATTGAGATAAGTCAAGAACTTATTCCCCTGTCCTCAAACTGGTGTTTTCCAAACTTATTTGACCCAAGAATAGTCCCAAAGCTATTAACGCATGGGCATGCACACACAAATACATCTTTTAAATTGCTTCCTACAAACAACCAACAGACATCTAGTGGACCTCATGTTCTACAGAACACTGTTCCGGAATTATTGCTGGAAAGCATCTTTTTCAGACTCAACTCTGTCATATGTTTCAAGGACTGAAAATTCTCACAGCCTCCTGAGTCAGACCCTCCCATCTGAAGACTGCTTCCACTGTTAGAAGGTTCTTAGGTTCCCCCAGAACAAGTTTGCTCCTCTTCAACATGATATTCCTTTAAATATTTGGAAATGATTGGAATTCTCCTACCCCACCATCTGTACCTGCCCTTCTCCATCTTAAACATCCCATTTGGAACATTTTTATTGTCCTTGCCACTCCCTTCTGAACACTCCACTTTGTGTATATTCCCTACAAAAGAGTTACCTTTGGAAAATCATGCAATTTTCTAACTTAGGTATAGAGTATAATAGAGTATCTCCACCCTCATTCTGGGTACTATGCTTCTCTTATTATGGCCAAAGATTCTGACTATTTCTCTATTCATGTTTCCCAGCCATTCCATTGCCATCTTTTCCTTGGAATTCTTTAACAGCTTCTTCTGAAGGAAGGAGGAAGGTATTAGGTGGTACCAATGGAGGGGAAGCAGCTCTCCTTCTAGAAGCGTCAACACTAGCTTGTTACCTTACACATTCTTCTTCCTCTTGAGTTCAGGGAATCTCCTCTCTGTCACCAAAAAAGGTACCAAGGATGCAGGAGGCGAGGTCCCACCAGAAATTTTTTTTTTTTTTTCTTTTCACCAGAAATTTAAGAAGAGCCTTCAAGAGTGATCTGAGGCTAGATAGTTGCTGGAGACTAAGAAGCAGCAGCAGATGAGAAATATGGAAGTTTGGTTCCTCTAGGAAGTAGCCCCAGCTGGCAGCAGCAACGGTATTGTCAGGGGATGTTAAACATCCAGGTGAGTCTCCACTGGGTTGTTTTAGAGTAAAGATAGAAATGAATACAGAGAAATCTAATTTTTTTCAAAACTTGGAATCATATATGCATGTGAATAGTTGGCCATGTAAATTATCTGCCTGCCTGATTGAGTCTGCACTTAGTGACTACAGAAGCAGGGTTTGGCAAAGTGACATGATGACAATAATGCTGCCCTTCCTCGGGGCTGGTGCTCACTGTAGTTTTAATTAAGTCATTAATTAACTAGCTATTGATTCTAAGAGTCATTGAGCATATAATGTGCCCTATGAAGGAGAAGCATTATTTGCAACTGTGTCTGGTTATGTTTTAGGGCAGTGTTTGAAAATGTGGTCCTAAAAAGACACTTGCTACCCTTTTTTTTCTTAATTAAAATCTCCCTCACATTCATCTAGAATGCAATAAAAATGACTCCTAGAAAGGTGAAATAAAATGCTCCCTCATGGCAGACCCTATCCAGTCCTGGATTATCTCAGGGGAGGTTTGCAGGGATAGGTCTTTAAAAGTTGTTATAGGATTTATTCTGGCTGGAATAGAAGAAAAATCACTGGCCATAAAGAAGGTCAGAGAAGCCTTCAGGTGGGCACATGAAGACCTGTTGAAAATTCAGAAAAGAGGCTCTGGTGTGTGTGTGTGTGTGTGTGTGTGTGTGTGTGTGTGTGTGTGTGTGTGTGTGTGTGTGTGTGCGTTTTCTGGGATCTCAATTAACTTCCAAAATTCTATAGAGTCACACCTACAATTGCATTAACTGCATGTTTTTATATAGATGCTGCTCTCTTGACATCTGTTAGCAGTACCTCTGTGAGATATTAAGAAGCAGTCTCATTCAGGGAACACGATGGCCAGCAGGCACCACAGTCAGCCTTACATCAGGGTATTTGCCTACAACTGAATTTTGAAATTGACTGCACACAGTGTCCTGAAAACAGAGAACATGATCTTATAAAACAATTTAATTAAATAACTAATATACTAAAATATCAAAATTACCCTAGAGGCAACAAAACATATGATATATAATTGATATTATATATCAGTTACCTGAAAGTCATAAAATAATGTGAATGCCAAGTGTTCTCAGTTTCTCTGTTCTAGACTAGAAGTACAATGATAAAAGAAATGCCATGTATTCTTTTTCACTCTAGACTGGAAGCTTTTCTTTCAAACAGCTTGAGTCCAAATTTGAAAAGGAACCCACAAAGGGAAGTCGGTGGAGAACTAGATGGCAGCCCCTGTGATGGGCACTGTCTCTGACGGCTGTATGGGCCAGTTTCTCAACAGCTTTACGAGGGAGAGGCAAGGACACAGTAGAATCTTCTCCCAAGGTGTAAAATTCTCTCTGATAGGGAACTGTTTCAGAGGGTCAGCACTATTTTCAAGAGAAAAAAATTAATGAATACTTTTCAACTAAAAGCTCAAGTCAGCAGGAAAGAACCTAAAGTATGTTGCTTCTAATTTTATTAGGAACTCATGTCCCACTGGAAGTCATTAAGTAGAAATCAGTTGAAAATATCTTCAAATGTGTGGCTTTTGAAGCTACTAATAATAGAATATATTTTATAACAGGTTTTATTGCTGGTATTCAGTTCTATTTTAGGGGATGAAAAGGGTCTGATATTTAAAAAACAAATAGAAACCTTTGATAATATCCTACTGAAGTACGACATTTCACATAAATGTAAAAGATGCTGCTCCTAAAATACTTTCCATTTTTGAATGACACTCATTACTATTTCCATAATGGTCCATAATGATGATTTACTTTTCTCAGCTACATTATGTTATTATATCTAGTAGAACTGAGTGGAAAAGAAAATCAGTAAGATTGACTTGAGAATTGTGAATCTTTGATTCTAAACCTGATTCTACTACTAAGGGCTACCCATGGAAGACAACAGCATCAATTTCACATCTCTAAACTGCTACATCAGTGTCCACACGGACATCATTCTTCCTGACTGTGAAAAAGTCATTCTTGAAACCAAGACTGCAACCCTACTTAAACCATGTGTGCAAGTCACTGACCCTCTCCGTGCAATATACGGAATGGAAATATATCACTCCAACGCAGGGGTATTGGAAAGCTCAGATATAATTATGACTGTGAACACCCTTGAAAATTGCAACATACCTTACAAGTTTAAGTTGTTCCAATTAAATGAATTACGTGGAATTGTGTAAACTGAAAATCCTCGTGCCCTCATCTGAACTTTTCACTTGTAAAAGGGTTGGATTGCCATTGGGTTTTCCATGTTTATTCATCCAACCTGCCTTGGCTATACATCATTCTTTTTACCTTATTAGAGGTCATAAAGAGTGGTGGAAAATAGTCAAGGTCGTGGCATAAAGTGAGTTTCTATCACTCTGTATTTTTACATTTCTTGGAGTCTTCCCCATGTTGCTAATCTCAAATGACTTGAATCTAAAACAAAGTTGGAGTCATCTAGTACTATGTACCTATAGGTTATAAACTGAAATTCCAGCTTGCTGCTTTGGGACCAAACAACTCAACTGGGTGGCAAAGGAGCACATTTTTAGTCATGTTTTCTTGCTCAAGATAGTCCACAGCTCCTCTCAATTGGAGTTTCTACCATCCACAAGAAGGTTTTCTTCCAATTGTAATTAATGAGACTTGATTATGGGGCTGAGGTCTCCTGTCTTCTCATCTATCTACTCAAGAATAAATCTAGGTAGCCTGGAAGAGATCTGTCCATTTTGTAAATGAGTACAGCAGCAAGCAGATGTGATTTTGAGGTCACCATCCCTTACAGGGTAATCCATATATGCCCCAGTTGATCAAGCCATGGTAACATCAGCTTGAGCAGAGTATTTCACTTTAGGATCATTCTGGCTAATGATGCCATAGTTTTCTATTTGCTCCTGTTAAACCAAATACTACTGCCCTCCAGGTACTGTGCTAGGCAATGGAGGCACTGCTCCAGGTGTTGAAGAGTGAGCTCAGAAGAGTATGTGAAGATGAGACCTTAAAGCTTCTAGTTTAAACCAAACACTAGAACATCAACTCAGGAAATGGCCCCAGTTTCACCATCTGTGCAGTAGTTAGACATTACTAACTCTGTCCACCAAACTCCTTAATGACGGTACAAAAAGTTTGGTAAAAGATTTGGTAAAACTCAAAGAGTTTGAGCCAAAATGCAGCTTGATGATTTAAGACGAAGGTTCACAAACTATATTTTATTGAACATACAAAATAAAATGTCCAGAATGCTTTGCAAATTTAATGTCACTATTCTATTATCAACTTCAGCATCTCATTCTTGTCTCTGTTTAATATATCAACAGTCACCAGCAACTGTGATAGGAAAAATTTCAAAACAGAAGCAAAACACCCTAGTGCAGCAAAAATGTAAAACAACAGGAAAGAAGGAGCTGATTCAGTCCAAAATTCACATATATAAGATCTTGTAATCTACTTAGTTATTTCAATAAGCTGATATCCTTGCTTCAAATACAGAAAATATGAGCAATGGTGTTTCCCCCTTTTGGCGTTTTCTGCATTTTACCTAAGAAGGATAACATCTGGACAAAGCTAAGAATAGTGGTGAATGACTGGGTGGGTCCAAAAGTCGTCATGTCCTTAGAACTGAACATTTGACAGCTTCAAAGGCCTATACTTATCTGAATGTGAGTATAGAGTGAAAATGGATATTCTTTTCATTAGAAACACGTAAAATTTTAATGGTAACTCATTACCATCAACACGCTGTGCTATCAAAGCTGCTTCAACTTCACACACGCTGTCGGATCCTTAGAGTTAAACCAGGTGGCTCTATCTTTTTCTGCCCTGGGTCCTTCATATACTGAGCTTCCAAGGGTATGGTACGTGGAGACTACTCAATACACCACAATGATATAGGGAAATTGGACTAAAGGTATTAAAAACATGTTCTTTCCTTCGAACAGAGGGACTATCTTTTATTATGCAATCTGAAGACTATGTTTATTTGAAATCTATTGCTTTGCTTCAAAAATCTTTTATATAAACAGAAAAAAAATCCAAAGCCAAAACAAAATATCTCCAAGTATCCAAATGAATATTTTGAAAATGAATTACCATTAGGCAAAGGAAAATTAACTTTGTTTATATACAAAGTGCCTTCCTTTTGGCTAAAATAAATGGTCAATTCAGTTCCAAAGTCAAAATATCTAACCCCAGTAGGTGGTTCTATGTTGGACTACCGCAAAAATCACTAAACTCAGTGTGTAGCTACAGCCTGACAATTGGATTGACATAATTTAAGACCATAACACATGTCTAGACTGAGTATATTTTTATTCACAATGAAAATCCAATATGCTTAAACCTGGAGAAAATAATGACTTCAGCTAATAGTGTATTCTGACATTTTTCTGATCTTAATGAAAATGTTTTTCAAGGTCAAGTCACAGTCATATTAAAGCATTTTTCCCTAAAGCCCAAGCTTATATATGTTATACACAAGGCAAACATTTTAATTGTGTTATTTACTTGCTTGAGCTGAACTGCATGATTCTTTTGTTTGAAAAATTCTTTCTTACACCTCAGGCATCTATTTCAATTTCAGATGAGTAACAAAAAACTGTATTGCTTTTTTACTATCTTGTATTTGTTCTGAGTTTTAAATGGCATCTGTGGTTCTCCATTTGCCATAGAACATTATCTTGGAGTGAAGAAATAATCTTTCTAAATTGATACTTTGAATTAATGGGCATGTTGAAAAGGAATGATTTCAGATGGACTTCTAAAACATGAATAATAAATTGGTCATAAAGGGCAAGAATTCAGCTGGCATTAAGAATCATCTCCATGAACACAGAATAGAAGAAGGCAAAAGGTAGTCTGTCCAATAGCTTATTGACATATTTGACCGAAAGAATAAGTGCCAAGTCAACCATCCAGAAGTGCAACTTATTTTTAGAAAGGGTAAATTAAATCTGAAATTAAGATTTCAGATTGCTTCAGCTCTTATTCAAGAAAAAGTAGGACTTTTTATATTTGTCAGTTACTTTTTCCACAAAAAAATGAAAATTTAAACTCCAAATGACCAAATCATCAATTGAAGAAATATTTGAATCTAAAATGAAAAATCTATTTCCACTTTGTCACTTAAAATATTTTTGTTTTAAGTTTTATACTCAGCATACCTCTCATTCATTTTCTCTTATGACTTAATTTTAACTCATCAGTTTACCTAGAAATTATTTTAGATGAAAAATGTATAAATGTAACTGATGCCCATGACTCACATCAATTAACAGTAAATCATTAATGTAAAGGAAATTACTATTGATTCCTAAGAATTAAAATTCCTAAGTTCCTGTTGGAAAATTTTCAGCTTAAGATTGCAACCTATGTTAGATACCATTTAGGAAAAGCTTCCTAATTCATTCAGAGTAAAGCATGTGTTAAAAATCACAATTTTAGGGCTTCCCTGGTGGCGCAGTGGTTGAGAGTCCGCTGCCGATGCAGGGAACACGAGTTTGTGCCCCAGTCCGGGAAGATCCCACATGCCGCGGAGCGGCTGGGCCCGTGAGCCATGGCCACTGAGCCTGCGCGTCCGGAGCCTGTGCTACAACAGCGGGAGAGGCCACAACAGTGAGAGGCCCACGTACCGCAAAAAAAAAAAAACTCATAGTTTTATTTTACTTCACATAATTGAAAATTATATTTGTATTGCATTAAACTAATATATTTATCCATTCATTCATTTACTTACATATGTATTGCCTACCTACTCTGGGCTCCAGGGACTGGGTAATTAATGGTGAAAAAAATAAATTCATTCTCTACTCTCACATAACTCACAATTTAGTGGTGTGTGTGTGTGTGTGTGTGTGTGTGTGTGTGTGCAGGCATTAACCATAAAAATAAGGATGTAATTACAAACTGTGGTAAGAGATATGTAAGGAGGTTTAAATGGCTCTATAAGTGCATATAACAGGGTGACTTTGACCCAGTCAGGGTAGTCAGGATACTGACTTGGATATTTTTTTTTTCAAAGTCCAAATAGTAATTGATGAAGTAAGTCAACATTTGATTTGCCTCAAAATGAAATTGTCTCTGCAGACATGGCTTTTCTTTGAGAGTCTCCAAATTATGTCTTGGCTAAATTTAACCAGACAAGACAAAAGAACTTGAGAGCAAAAGTGTAGCTCAGAGAGCATGTAGTCCAACCCTCTTATTGGATAGATGTGGAAATTATGCGTGAGGAAGAGTGAGTAGCTTGCTTTGCATTGTTTCCACTCAGTGGTAGAGATGAAATTAGAACCCCATTATGCTAAAATCCTGTCCAGAGTGAATCCCTCTCATCTGTACCACTCTACGTCTGGTTCATCTAATGTTATCTAATGTACTAAGGCAATAACTGGAATAGCAATGTGGTAAGAAAGCCAAGAAAATGAGAATATTCATGAAGGAACAATTGTTTTCTGAACACAACCTATCACTCAGCTCAAGCCACTGCTGAAAGAAAAATATAGCTATGCATACAACCAGATATCTTGTAAGTTTCCAATTACTTATCATGTTTAATCCTTTTCCCTAAATTATTTGTGTGTGTGTGTGTGTGTGCATGTATATTTTCAGGTTTAGAGCCACTAACTTTAATAGATTTTTACTCTTTTGCTCAAATCAAAACTGAAATTAATTCAAGCTCAATCTTATATTTCATTTTTCCTGTATACTTATTTGACTTTATCCAAATGGATATTTTTAATAGACTCTAGTTTTTAGAGAAGTTTTAAATTTACAGAAAATACACAGAAAGTATGGAGTTTCCACATATACCCTCTATCCCACTTCCCCTCATATTATTAATATATTGCATAAGTATGGCACATTTGTTACGATCAATGAACCAATATTGATACATTATTATTAACTGAAGTCCATAGTTTACTTTAGAATTCATTCTTTGTGCTGTCAGTTCTATAGGTTTTAACAAATGAAAAATGTCCCGAATCCACCATTACTGTGTCATACAGTTTCACTGCTCTAAAAATTCTCTGTGCTCCACTCAACCTATCCTCCCTTCCCCTAAACCCTTGGCAACCACTGATCTTTTACTGTCTATATAGTTTTGTGTATGTGTACATAACGTAAAATTTACAGTTTTAACCATTGTTAAGTGTACAGTTCAGTGGGCACTAAGTACATTCACATTGTGCAACCATCAACCACTATCCAACTGTCTCTATAGTTTTTCCTTTCCCAAAATGTCATGTTGTTGGAATTGGACAACATGTAGCCTTTTAGACTGGCTTCTTTCACTTATCAAAATCATTTAAGTTTCCTCCATGCCTCTTTGTGGCTCGTTTCTTTTCATATTGATATTATTCTGTTGTATGGATGTATCACAGTTTGTTTACCCATTCACCTATTGTAGGACATCTTGGTTGCTACCAAGTTGTGGCAATTATGAATAAAGCTGCTGTAAACATCCATGTGCAGGTTTTTGTGTAGACATATTTTCAACTCATTTTGATCGATACCTAGGTATGAGATTTCTGGATCATAGGGTAAGACTACGTTTAGCTTTTTAAGAGACTGCCAAACGGTCTTTCAAATAGCTGCTCCATTTTGTATTCCCACCAGGAAAGAATGAGAGTTCCTGTTGCTCCACATTTGGTGGAGCATTTTGTATTGTCAGTATTTTGGATCTCAGCCATTCTAATAGATGTGTAGTGGTATCTCATTGTTTTAATAAATGGACATCTTAGAACTTTCCAAATTACAATGTTGAAGAGAGTCCTCAGCACAGTAAAAGAAAATGCTTCACTTATTTAAACGATCTCTGGTCCATTATTGGCAAAGCTAGACACTCTGTAGAGTTGGTCCACTCTGGATATTTACTAGATCAGTTTCTAGGTCTTTAGCAACCTTTCACTCCAAGATGAAATGATCGATCTTTTTTCTGAGCTCTCATAGCACATTGTTCATACTTATATTACTTGCTTATCACACTGCACTGTGACTATCTACTGCAATGCCAGGCTTTCTCACTGAACTCTGAGGTTCTAAAGGCAGAAAGCTTGATGTATGTGAGACTGTGGCCCTGTGCTGAGCACAATGTCTATATGTGATGGTCATCATCTTAGAGTTGTTCCTGATTATGACAGATATTAGTAGAGGACGTGTGAGCCCAGCTCACATCCATCCTGGCCTCAGTCTCCCTATCTTCTCTCTAACACTTTTGCCCTAAGTTGCAGTTTTGGCCTTTCCCTGTTCTAAAACTAGATCAAGTAGAGGCACTGTTACTCAAAAAATCAACAAGTAGGGACAAGAAAGAAAAGACTGAGAGAGAAAAAACAAAATAGTCCCTAAGGGGTAACTAGTCCATTAACAATGAAAGTTGATGGCTTTATCAGTCTTTCCCTTTGCTTCCCCACCTCTCCAGGTACAATGTCAATACCTACTACTCTAGCTTAACTAGTTAATTAACAAGACAAAGTGTCCTTTGCAAATATAATAACAAAACGTCTTCCAACTCTGAAACAGATTTTTTTTTCCAGAAATGTCATAACCATCATATAAAACAATGAATTGCAAATAGAGCAAATTACCAGGGGGGTTTTCTTTGATTTGGTTAGATCCCAAAGCCATTGGGCCAGAGATGATGTTGAATACATTAGGTGACTGGCAGTCTCTACAATGCAGGCTCACTAACTAGAAAGGCATTGGGATCGAGACCTGCAGTTTCTCCATGAGTAATAGGTAAGGAAAAAGAGAGACTTTTTTTAGTGTTCTTGTGGAAATCTTTACTCAAAATTACACTTGTAAAATGACAAATTACAAGATTCTTTTGTAATTTTGTATGATACTTTTGTGATTATAAATTATGTAACAAATTATTAATTTGCTGTTTGACCACATGATTCCCAAGCACTTTTGGACTCTTTTTTCCAAGATCTGATTGGTTCCTTTTTTTTTTTTAACTTTTATTGGAGCATAATTGATTTACAATGTTGTGTTAGTTGCAGGTGTACAGCAAAGTGAATCACGTATACATATACATATATTCACTCTTTTTAAAGATTCTTTTCCAATATAGGTCATTACAGAGTATTGAGTAGAGTTCCCTGTGCTATACAGTAGGTCCTTACTAGTTATTTATTTTATATATAGTAGTGTGTCTATGTCAATCCCAATCTCCCACTTTATCCCTCCCTCTCTTTCCCCCTGGTAACCATAAGATTGTTTCTTACATCTGTAACTCTATTTCTGTTTTGTAAATAAGTTCATTTGTACCATTTTTTAGGGTTACAAAAATGGTACAGAAGAGAGACTTTAAACTGCCTGAGAATGAGAACAAGCCTTCACTTTCAGAGAAAACATAGAAACACTGAGCTTTGAAAAGTCTGCAAAGGGTCGTGAAAAGTGGTAGGGTCAAATAGTAACCACACAAGGTCAAATAGTAACCACACATCCAAGTACTTGCTCCACTTATCCAGTAACTGGATCTAAAACATATAATTCAAAATCCTTAGATGACTGTAATGTGATTTGCTAATCTTTCCTATGATTTATTGACAATATGCATCAACAGATAGTGACTATCAATGCAAAAGTATTAGAAAGAGTCTAGATACTTATATTTTACCAGTTCTGCATCTGCAAGAAGACTCCTAATTTTATCCAACAGGTGTTTAATTGGCCAGTATTTCCAAAGCAAGCTTTATTTCTTAAAAGGATAGCAGGGCTCATTCGAGGCTGTTAGAACACTAAACATGACTTTAGGAAAAAAGGAGCAATCAGAAGTTCAAAGTGTTATGTCTGGATGAAAAAATGTTTTGAGAATCAAACAGCTCCTAAGGAGGGCTGTCATTCTCAGGGAAATAACTTTTCCCACATTCAGAAATGTCAAGTCCTCTTGTTAGGAAAAGTGTATGGAATTCTTTAACATTTTGTTGTACTAAATTCTGTCACACAGTGTGATAAAAGGACATTATCCTGGAGAAATCAATATTCTTTGAAGCAGCAGCAACCAGGGCATATCCCACTCCATGGTGGGTGTGGAGTTGGAGGTGAGGGGTTGTCAAAAACATCTCATACTTTTCCCACATGAAATGGTCCAAGGGTTTAAAGCAGTGGTTCTTGTCCTTTGGAGATTTAAATGACACTTTAAAATGCTAGAATTTTTTTGATGCACACTTGAGGAGATTAAAAGACAAAAAAGCAATAAGCAGGTGAGTAATTATTACTACCCAATCGCATGTAACACAGTGCCTATATATCACCTAGGGTTACGTAGCACTAGTCCCTTGGTGGTCCTTTAGTACTATGCTTATTCTTTTTACAGCCCTGACTGTACCCGTGAACTCCCAAAGCAAAGTTGGAACGTCCTTGTAAAACACAGGTTTTATTATTTTTGTTTAACTGCTCTGCACCATCTTGTTGCAGAGAACTGTACCCAGCTCTACCCTGTGCTGCCTAAGCTGTGCAGCTGAGCTAATATCTGTTTTCAGATGACTCCACGATGGCCTGAGGTTGATGAAGACCCCACTCACTTCCCATGCCAGAAGTTTCCGCTGTCCCTTGTGTCACAAGAGACCATAATCCTCACACAGCTCCCGTTGGCTCAAGTTTTTAAGTAGTTCTGCATAGAACATTTTTAACTTCAAGGTACCGAGGAGCTTGGAAAGCCAAATCATGCTCCTCTGTGCTGAGTATCTGCTAAGTCTCTTCTTCTTCATGTACTAAACATCTGGAGCAGTTTGCAGTCTGCTTTATTTTCACAACAAAGTCTAAATAAATTCTACACATTGGTCAAAATTTGACAGCTCAGCATGCAGTTTTGCAACATGCTGCTTGGGTACCCTTACTTTAAAATACTCAAAGATGGGCGTCCCTGGTGGCGCAGTGGTTGAGAGTCCACCTGCCTATGCAGCGGACACGGGTTCGTGCCCCGGTCCGGGAAGATCCCACATGCCGCGGAGCGGCTGGGCCCGTGAGCCATGGCCGCTGAGCCTGCGTGTCCGGAGCCTGTGCTCCGCAACGGGAGAGGCCACAACAGTGAGAGGTCTGCGTACCACGAAAAAAAATAAAATACTCAAGGTCATTTCTACAGTGAGAATCCTAGAAATGACCGAGCTTGAAACACCTTACTCCTGGCTTCGCCTCTTCTCCACTTCCCTCCCTTTAAGAGCCCAGTTCTCTTACTCTTTTAGTTTCTCCTCTCTGTTTATTCATTGAAGATGCATGAGGCATATTTGATTTTAGGCAATTCTACAGCAGACCCCATAAGGGAGGTCCTGGGAGAGGTCTTTTTGCTACAGTTCTCACCACCTGACCCCACGTCTGCTGCACAACCCAGCTCTTTTTAAAACTCTCTCCACTTGCTCTTTTCCTCCATTTTTTCCTTTCTCTCCACCTGAAGCTTAAGTAAGGGAATTAATCTTAGGATATTAGGTCCTATCTCCATTATGCAGAGGATACTATGAATTTTCACGGGATTCTTTCTTCTTAGGGTTTAGATACATTCCATTAGAAAAACTATTCAGGCAATGGAGAACTGGGTAACTAAATAGAAAGTTCATCTTTCCTGAATCACACTTAAAGGAATACAATAAGAGCTACCTGAGCATATTGTATCAGAAAAATTAGGTGCAATCCTGTCCAAAGAGGAGGTCAATAAAATTTTTCTGGGTAGCCATTCTAAAATACCCAATATAGAAAAGTCCCAGAAATCCATGGAGTAGGGCAATTATAAACAATAGAATTTTTCCCAGAAAATTACCTCTTAAAGTATGATGAAAAACAAAAAAAATTTGCATAAACTAATAAAAATCTCAATAGTTGAATTCCTTTTTAGATCTTATCTTTTTTAAAATTGTGGAATATGGGACTAGTATCTATTTTTGGCAACTTTATTTATGCCTTTACCACCATCTTGAAATGAAAAGCTCTACAAAGAACTGATTCCTACTCTTACAGTGGGCCAAATTCACCAAACCATACTTTATACTATCGTTTGTGGCAAGGATTGGAAAAACTTTAAATTAGGTGATGATATGTTTCATGAACTATCAAAGAAACCCCAAGAAATCAGAGCAGATACTTTTTTTGAAGCAAACTTGCTCTAATCTTCAGATGGCTTGGACTTCTAAGAAAACAACAACAACAACAAAATCAGGGTAAATAATCTGACTCACTAGGTCCCTCTGACAAGTGTTTCCATTGGGCCATACATCTTTCCACGTAGCACGCCTTGCAGCTTGCCGTTTCACATCAATGTGACTTCATTAGTACCACGCTAATATCTATTCCTGTTGAAGGCTAGTAGGGATGCTGTTTCCTTTTTCCATCATTGTATCCCCAGAACCTGGCAGGAGGTCTGAGCACACAGTAGGCTTCAATGAATACAAGGGAAATGAGGCTTTCCCTCCAACTTCCTATTTGGGCTCCTTGCAGGACAGAGGCCGTTCAAACATTATCTCAGTGATGACAGGAGACATAGAGTGGAAAGAAGCCACTGGAACAGGAGTCCAAAGGCCTGAATTTTAGGACCAACTCTGCTAAATTTCTCTTTGATTTGTGGTCATCAGTTTTCATATATTTAAAATGAAGTTGCAATAAGGAGAATGGCTGAGATGTCTTCCTGTTTTCAAATTCCAGGGCTCTTTCTGCTGCCAGTGTAGTAAATTGTTTCTTCATTCATTCAGTGAATAAGCAATGTTAATGATATTACTACTGCCCATTACACTTTAAGGACCAATCAGATCTTGGTCTCAAGATGTTGAGTCTATATTATTTTTCAATTAATTCATATCACTCAACTTCCATGTATCACTTTACTGCTTTGAAACATGTCAGAAATATGCCTTTTTTTTTTTTTTTTGAGGAGACATTTGGGAAAAAAAAGAAAAATAATTGCAGTATTCTGGCATGGTGAATATTAAATTTCATGGTGACTCTTAGATTTCAGAACTAAGGCATTTTTACCTAATTTATCTACTGCAACATTAAGTTATGTGGGCTTAATGAGGCCAGAAATGGCCTCTTCCAAAAATGTCCAGATTCTGAGAATTTTAAGCAATGAACTTGACTGCTGATAAAACTGGTCACAGTATGGACTGTGGCCACAGATACATTCTCCCTATGCATATATGTATTTAAAATTATAAAATACAGAACCGTGTCTTCTTGTCAATTAAAAGGCTCGGCACACAAGGGAAACACCCCATTGTCTGACCTCTTTTAAACTTCTTGTTACTTCATCTGGTCCCTCCCACATGAACTTAGGTTCAAGACCCATTAAATACCTGTGTGTCTTGAATATGAACATTCTTGCCTATTTCACACCTCCTACAATTTATATATAGTAGTCCTTCTGCCTCAAAAATTCTTTTTCCTCAGATTCATCTGGGAAACTCTCAGATCAAAAATCACTTTCTCTGTGAAGTTTTCCTGAAAACCTCTGGGTTCATGAAGGCAGAGACAGTGTCTTATTTAACTTTAAATGGACAACATCTAGCAAATTCTGGAAAAGCAGGTGCTTGAGATATGAATGAATGATAATTAACCCAGTATTAAATATCTGCCTATTTTTCTTAATTTTCTAATGTAGTTGATTAGAATAAAGGTGTAATCCATTATACAAGCCACCTTTTCTATTCAGAATTCTGTACTAGTAAGTCTGAAATGTTGAAAACCCAGATGTCTTTGATTTATTCAAGCAAATAACAAACATACCTCTGAACAATTCTTGACAGCTGAAAAATGCTTTGTTTAGAGAGCTTAAAATGAAACAAATGTTTTTTAACAAGTCATTCTTTTGGAGTTGTGGAATTTTTTTTTTAAGTTTCAGGTAATCTTCTAGGAGAGTTCTACACGAGTGGAATTAACTTGAAAAAAGACCCATTGTGTCGTCACTGGCTATGGAATACTTCCCAGAGTTGAACCTATCTGAAGGAGAATCCTCTTAACGAACATTTTAAAGAGCAAGATAATATGAAGATTTTCCCATATGATGTAAGACGGTGCCCATCATGCTAAGAAGTTTTACTAGAGGCACTGAATAATCCTCATGACACAGTGAACTCTTGCTTAACTAAAGTCAGCACACTGGAAACTTCAGTCAAAACCAATATTTTGAGCATTCAGCTTTCAAGAGAAGAAGCCAAACACAAGAAAATGAATTCATATTAGTAGTTTTATACAAGCAGGATTTCCTAGATATGGTTTGAGGTTAGTACACAACCAGTCCAGATGTATGATTGACATTTTATTCACACATCAAATGTTTTTTGAGCATCTGCTCTGTGCCAGGCACCATGCTAGGCACTGGGGACACAAATGTGATCAAAAGAGACAAAACTCTATGCCTTTGTGGAGTTTCAATTTTATCAAAAGGAGACAGATAGTAAACAAACTATCAGGTAAAATACAAAGTTACGCTGTGCTATGAAACCACCCCTTAAGTAAGCAATTGCTCAGGATTCTTCTACTTCTTTAGTTGGAAACTTAAGCGTAGAGGGACAGGTAGAAGCAATTTTCCTCTGGGCTCCAGCAATACTTCATTTCTCTACTCTGAGTGTTGGCGGCTCTGTATTATCCACTTGTCTCCCATCTCAGCAGACTTTGAACTTCTCCATGGATGAACAATGTTTCTTTTATCTTTATATCTTCAGTGTATAAAATATGGGCCCCTTCTTGAGATCTTCTCCTTTGGCTTCTAGGAAGCCATACTCCTTGAGGTACTTTCTTCCAACCTTTGGCCCCTTCTCAGTTTTTCTGCAACCACTTTTCTTCTGCCCCAAACTAAAATGTTGGTGATTGTCAGAGTCCTGTCTACTTCTTTTGGGATTTTCATTCCCTCTCTCAACAATCTCATGATTCCCATAGTTTAATTCCCATCTGTGTGATGTAACCCCTCCAAATACTTTTGCAGCCCAGACCTCTCTCCAGAACTCTAGACCTTTCTATCCAGGTTGCCTAATGCTCTGCAGGATATGGATGTCCTACATACCACTCAAAATCCACATAGTTGAAACAAAGTATCATCTTCCCTCCCTCCACCTGCTCTACATCCAATGTTTCCGACCTCAGCGAATGGCATCATGAGTGATCCAAGCCAGAAAACTGTTTTTATTTTGATTCCACCAAATCCCCCCCTCTCACTATAACAAGTCAGGTGTTCAACTCCTATAGATTCTACCTCATAACATCTTTAGAATCTCTGTCCACCTCTCCTCTTTCAATACCTACTGTCATCGCATTAGCTTAGTCCATCATCGTATGATATCTAAATTCCTATCACAGCCTCATTCAACAACAAACATTTATTGACTATCTGTTATGTACCTAGATCCTGAGCAGCAAAAAGAGACAAAGTCCCTGCTTCATTGGGGATTTTGGTCTGGTAATTTCTCTCTGGTCTCCAAGGCTGTAGTATTTTCCCACTCAAATTCATTCCCTCCACTAAATCCAAATCTGATACTATTACTTCCCTGAATAAAACACTTCAATTAGTTCACAAGAAATCCTCAAATTTCTTAACATGAAATAAAAGGAAAGCCCTTCATAATGTGCACTGCTTTTTCCTCTAAACGTATCTCTTGCTTTAATCTCAAATGCTATATTACAATACACAGAACCCCTCTCTATTTCCCTAATGCACTGTGTGCTTTCTCTTACCTCCAGATACATTGTAGGTTTATATATCTAAAGAAAAAAACTCCTAGCAGAGTAAAGACAGATATACACCAAGCTTCTGATACCCCAACTCTGTCCATGCTTACTCCAAGACAGACCTGACTGTATCCCCATCTCTTCCTTCCCCTAACACTGGCCTGATTCCAGGTATCAGTCTACTAAGAGTACAGAAGTAGGCAGTCTCTTAGACCTATGACAGACAGAAAATACCCTTAGAGTTCTAGACATCACAACTCCTAATCCAACGTTTGATTGTGTGATGTAAATGATTCTTCTGTCTTTGGAGATTGTATTTTAAAATACACAGAGCTACAAAGAGCCACACAGTACCTGGGGAAATACCTTTCCAGCCAGAACAGGGATGATGTACTCTAGAACACTCTTCAGCTTGCATAAGTATCTCTCTAGGCAATAACGCACTTATCTAAAATAATAACATCACAATCCACATCTACTGCAACCTCCATGCTCCTGCTTAAGCCTGAAGCTCCAGCTCTTTTTGAACTCTTAACAGAGTCATGCCATGGACTGTCAGTGTTCATTGACACTCTGTCCAAACTCTCCCTGTGATGCCTGGAGAGGATGTCAATGTCAGCTAGGGAAGCTGGAAGACTGCCTAGGGATTTTTCTTGAATCCCTTTGACACATTGAAAGGAAATGTGTATCTTTGCATTGTTTTTTTTCACTAAATGATGTCTTCCTCCCCATATACACTGCCCTACTCACAAGAGCGGGCTGCATATAAGACATGAAGAGTCAGCAGGGGGGAGTGTTAGTCAGGCTTGAGCTTGGATTGGGACAGGTGACGATATCAGGAGAAGAAAATAACTTCTGCTCACTCTACCTCAGGGCTTATTTATTTTCCAACTACTGTATCTTTTTTCTTTGGACATAAAATGGTTTCCTTTGGCTTCAATTTTTAACTTATATGAAATGATTGTTTGCAAAACTGGGTTGTTTATCTTTACTACCCAATCACTTCTTCTCCAAAAAACTGAGCAACTTGATGTATTTGACAGATTTACTACAATAATGGGCATTATTACCAAAAGATGCTCTTGTGGTAGTGGGGAGAAAACTAGGCATGATTACAGAAGATGTTGATCAAGGCAAAAATTAGTAAATGACTTTGGGTAAGTCTTTTCATGTGTGTGGATCTAAAAGCACAGGCACCAGCAATTACTGAGATACTACTACTATTGACTGACTTTGGGGTCACTCCTTTTAACTGTCCCTTCATTAACATAAGTGTTAAGTTTGTTATTATTGGACATATCAATAATTGCCAAATTATGTGGATCCCTGTTTTTAAGAATGAAAATGGCATCTCACTTTAACCCAGTTTACATATAACCTAGTTTACAGAGTATCCTATCTGGACAAAGCTTTCTGCTATTAATGTATTTTGAAACACATGCTATGAAGCCTTATCAAAACCTCTTGGGGACACGCCTCCAGTGATAGGAGGAATCATCCTCCCTTCTCATCTTTCTGCTGATGGGGACAAAATGGGAAAGGCTCAGTAGGCCATGCCATCTGGAGGGTCATATGGTGTTACTGTAAGGTACATGGCAAACAGGGAGAGCTGCATGGGAGTTTGGAAAATTCATACATCCCAGGGCTCCACATGAGCTCCCAGAATTAGCTGCACAATTACCCCAGTCACACCAAGTTGTCACCAAGGGTGACAGAGATCCTAGAATCAACTTAATGAACCATTTTCAGTTTTACTATCACAACACTATATATGCAGACACGCTTGGCCTCACCCCGAGATGGACATATGCTTACTTGCAACAGAATCTGCTGGGTTGTTTTATGTATTTAAATAATGGCAATGTGATTAATGACAAAAACATGTCTTTCTCAGAACAGTGCTTTGTCAACATTATCCAGCCAGCCCAACCTGTCAACAGATCCCTGAAGAACAAGTATTTAAACTCTTCATTCATTGTGGCTAGTCTTTGCTCCTTGGTGTAAATTGATATATCAATAGATGTCAGAAAAATACTAGAGACTGAGATTCTAGAAAACAATGTTGTCAATTAAAAAATTGTTATTGTCATAATTTAAGGCAGCATTGGCCAATTATGAATTTGTCAGATATTAATTCATTTCTTAAAACAAAAACTTTGTTTTTGTTCGGAATACATAACTCAAGTTCTCTTTTATTATCTTCTATGGTATCTGACTTCCAAAACTACTCACAAAATACATAATATATATTTTAAGCCATTTTAGGGGTACAAAACTGAAGAGGTGGTGGTCCATTTCTTCAAGGACACGTGTAGATTGTAAAGTCCCACTGGTAATTCTGATGCACAAAATCACTGTAAGACACTTCAGCTTAGTTCTGAAAATGATTATAGCAAAATAAAAATAATGATAAATATAATAGAAATCTATAATATTAGTATTAGAAACAAAACCCCAAGATATCTGTCGCAAGACGGCCACAAAACATCTGACAATTAGTGTATGGAATTGTTATGTGTGCCCACATGTATTGAAAAATCCAAATCATCATGATAGACTCTACTTCAATGCAGTTCTATTTAAAGTAAACTTAATTAGTCTTATAACGAAATCTCTTCCTAGGAAATCAGGTTCTCAAAGAGGAGTATTTACTCTTTTAATTTAGCAGAGCATCATTGAGTGTCCTTACAAAACTCTTATTGTTAATAATAATAATGAAAGTCAACACTTATTGATCACTCACGGTGTGCCAGGCACTGAGGTAAACACCTTGGGTGATTGTCTCCTGTATGCTTCACAATAGCCCTATGAGACGGGTGTATTTTTTTCCCATTTTATGGAGAAGGAACTGGGCTCAGAGAGTTTAAGGAACTTGCCAAAGGTCACACAATGGCCAAGTGGCAGAGTCAGGACAAGCCCAGCACTGTGTCCAGAGTGAATGCTCTGAGCTACTTCATCTCTACTGGAAACGTGAATGAGATTCCCTAATGGAATGAACATGAGACTCTGCCTCACTCATTCCCAGGAGGGAGAACAAATAAAGGAATGAAGAAATGAATGGACAGATGTTTGCTCTTTGTTGGCAGCCACATCTCAAGGCTGTCAGTGAATTTCTTGCCTTATAATTCTCTACAATTTTACATACTACAATATGACCCAAACGTAATATAGTTAAAATGGATATTTCACTTAATTGACTATTTTAATCTTGAATTAATTATCATGATTTTAATATAAATAAGTCTCTCACAGACAGAAGTTAAAAGCTAGAGACAGAGGTGGCTGCTCTTTGGGCAAGCCACCAAACAGAACAGCGCACTTACTTTCATGTTAACATGTCTGGTAGTACACCGACCGAAGGGATAACCTGCGGATTGGATTGCCTTTTCCCCTCTCCCTGAAGCATTGGGATTTTATAATATTCTGGATAAGAACTAATGACACTCTTTGGAAGTCATTTTCACATGTTGGGGAAAGCTACTCTCCTGACAGGACTTTTAAGTTGTTGGCCATTTAAAATCCCTGAATTTGGAGGTAGATATAAACATTTTCTTCTCTTTTGTTTTGCAGTTGTTAGTAAACATGTGATACTTTCACACTATCACTATGGGTTACTTGTGAAAAGACTTATATAATTTCAGAACTTAATCACAGACAACTCCAAAGGTGGAGGGATATATGGGGGTAAAGAAAAGAAGCACAGACCCTGAAATCAGACAGACATAGGTTTGACTCCCAGCTCTGCCACAGACACTGTATAAGGTTAGGTGAGTTGGTTTACTTTGCTGAGCCTCATTTTTCCCCCCACATATAAAACAGAAGTGAAAATATCTGCATCATTCATTTGTTAGGAGGTCTAAAATGAGAACATATATTATGTCTATAGTAGTCACTTAGAATATATTATTTCTCATTCCAAGCCGTTCATTTTACAGTTGAGAATGGAGAATTCTGTTGAGGTCAGACACCGATGGCCTGAAAGTCGTACAAACTTGAACCTAGGTTGATGGATGTAACTTACTTTGTTTTCCAATAATACATTAATTTAACAAAGAATTTGTGAATTATTTTCAATATGGACATTTTATTGTTTATATACTTCACTTCCCACTGCTTGCCATTTTCCTCGGATACAGCAACTTGTGGTCCACCAAAGCTACATATAGCTCATTATAACCCTGCCTAGTCCAGGAAGAAGAAAGTCAGGATAATTCACTTGGTTTATGATCATTCTTTAATAATGAACTATCAGTAACAGGTCACATCTCTCAACAGTTGCTCATGAACATCTAATGGGGCATTTCGTCCTGTTTTGGTAATGATTCAAATGGAACTAATGGTTAATATTTAGATGCGATATGATTAGATTTCCCTTACAAAACACTGTAATACATATGCACTTGGGAATTGTCACTGTTGTCATAGGTTCAGAATATTGATGCTAGAAGAGAGGACAAAGGTTAGCAATGCCTTCTCTGTACAGGATCAGGAAACTGAAGGCAAGTAAAATTAACTGACTTCCTCCAGTTTACTCAGTTAGTTAGGAAGAGGCAGTGCTGGGTTGGGAAACCAGGTAAACACCTGCTTCTGATTTATCTTAGCACTTACTACACTGTTGGAATAAACTGTTCATGAATATGTCTCCCTACTAGAAAGTAACCTCCTTGAGAACCAGGGTGTGCGTCACAGTCAATCTGAAGTGCAGGAACTTAGCACAGACTCAGTAAAAGTTTTGTAAATATGTATCATTTTATCTAAGTCATACAAATAATAATAAATATATTTAAGGAAAGACTTTTTTTTTTTCAAAATTCAAGAACATTTTCTCTTAATCTTATTCTATGAAGTATGACTCCAACATAGTGAGGTTTTCTTTTTATAACAAACACCCCCAAACTTACAAGCTGAAAGTGAGCTGTCATTCAGAATTGTTACCTGTGGAGATGATTGTTCACTCAACCCGTCAATGGTAGGAGACTCAAAATCTTTTTATGACCCTTCTATTGAACTTGCCTTCAGAATATGTTCACAAGGCACATAAGAAAAATCAACCTCATTGTTGTTCCAGTTGGATTTGTCTCCAAACAGCATTCCTCATCAGCTTTGCTCACCCACCTTATTTACTTGGCTCTGAATGAGTCAGGCTGTTTCAAAAACCAATTCACCTTGAAAGGATCAAGATTTACCCCTCGCTAAAATTATTCTTAAATTTCTTCAGTATCACTTGGATGGATGAATCAATTCCCAGGGTGACTAACCTGAAGGCAGCAGACACTGAAAACGGATACGTTTTGGCATAAATTCATTTACACAAAAAACAAGCTATATAACTAAATATTTTATGTTTCCTTAATCCCTGGGGAGTTGGTACCATCTATCTAACAAGTAAAGAAACTGAGCTTCAGAAGTGATTATCACAAGACCTTTCGTGTGGGTGGCTGCCCTAGGCCAGTGGTTTTCAACCAGGGGGAGCGGGGGATTTTTTTTTTCTCACATACACCCCTCCCTGAAGGGTGAATATTTGGCAATGTCTGGAGACATTTTCGACTGCCATGACTAGGGGGAGGGGAGGAAGTGCTACTGGCATCCAGCAGATGAGGCCAGTGATGGCGCTGAGCATTCTACAGTGCACAGAACAGCCCCCCACCACAAAGAATTATCCTCTCCAAAATGTCAGTTCTGCTGAGGCTGAGAAAAACCCTGCTCTAGGCTGAGAATTCTGACTCCCAGGCTCTTTGGTGGCCTTCACTAGTATCACTGTTAATACCCCCATGTCCCCCTGTTTCCATAAGTGAAAGGATGTGCATGAATTCTTCTTTGGTGATGAAAGAGTAAATTTGTTCCATGCTATTTTGCCACTTGAACATTTCCCTCAGCCTTAGGCTCCTTTACCAAAGAGTACTAAATTGTCACAGAGGTTGCTGGAGATGTATTTGGCATCTTAAAACTCTAATTGGCAGGAAAATTAAAGCAACTTAAAATGTGTGTGCTCTTTAGAGAGATGTGCTATTCCCACCCTATATTATTAGCTCTCAGAGGCAGCTGGAGCGAGAACAGCTGGGACTTCCTGCTCTGCTGTTTTGTCAAGTTGCTATAAACTTGTCCCCCTCACTGAAAAACTGAGAAGAGAGGAAAAACACAGGGCAAAGGCCAACCAC
Source organism: Neophocaena asiaeorientalis asiaeorientalis (assembly GCF_003031525.2). Lineage (NCBI taxonomy): Eukaryota > Metazoa > Chordata > Mammalia > Artiodactyla > Phocoenidae > Neophocaena > Neophocaena asiaeorientalis. The sequence continues at coordinate 217,931 of NW_020172731.1, forward strand.
ACGTGTCAAAAGGTTGCTTCTCAACTGTCTTTCAGGTGTCCCAAAGGTGGCTCCCCTGTTGTCAATTCAATAAGTGAAGGAATGTACTTGGCTTGGTATGTAACTTTGAAAATAAAGCATACATTTTGGCCTATACATTGTATAGGACAGAATGTCAAGCCTAAAAGCATTCTTTTCCACCTCAGGTTTGTAAATTAAAACATGTAACATGTAGTTACCAAATTTTCTCAGAGAATTTGCTGAATTTTGTGGTCAAAAGTAATTACATCATGCTTTTGCTTTCCCCCTCTCTCTCATAAACAATTGTCACTGACACCAGTGAGGACACAAAGTGTGGAATGTCTGTGGCTGGGTCTTTCAAACTCCATGAAACTCTCACTTGTTGGCCTAATCTGAACCTTATTGTCTGGAAATAGTCCCCAAACCAAGCATAATTTTCTACCTTAGAACAGACGCTTTTTACTATTTTCAATGGTCAATGATTGGACAACCACAAAAGTAGATCACATTTAAGTAGAGAAAATAGACGTGCTCTTGATATTTGACCAAAATATTACAATCGTTTGAGGAAAGGTAAATGGCAGGAAAGGTCAGGGTATTATTGTCCTGAGATATTAGAGAAGTCACTTTTGTCATCTTTCCTTTCTTTGAGCCCCTCCGGCATGTGAAAGCTACAGGTCGAAATGTTAGTATGCAGCCGCACTCTGTCTTATACCATTCTGGAATTGTGTCTCACGTAAATCTCACACGCCAAGGAGATTGCCCTGCAAACCAAGGGCAAAGATCATGAGGCAGAATTTTATGACTCTACACCATGCCTCTCTTGTCTGCATGCCCAGCGCACTGCAGGGTCTTATGTTGTTGCCGAAGAACTGGCTGACTCAATAAATGGATGGATTCTTATGCTGGGACCTTGGGAAAAAATGCTTTGGTTCATTTTGAAAAAGAGAAATTAAAATTCTTTAATGACATAGAATAAATAACATCCTAGTCACCAACTGGTGATATTACTTTCTTTCCCCTCTCCACCTCACCATATCTAAGTTCTGTCTGAATTTTTAGCAAGGATTAGAGAAGAAAAAGGCCCCCAAATATCACAGAGATAAGTCATGCACTGTTGGGGAAGAGAAAAAGTTTTCCCGAGTACAACCACCAAAGAAACCCCTCAAGAAAAACACTAAAGAAGAAATGAGGTCTAGAGCAAGCTTAAAGAATGTAAATGCTCGTTCCAGGACAATTATGAAACTAGGTGAGAAAGTTCTATGTTAGGTATTCGAGCATTTTTTCCTCTACCCTCAATTGGAAGATAAGGAAACACTGGATGTAAAACTCTTCCTTCCTGAGACGTTGTACATATATACAATGGAATACTACTCAGCCATAAAAAGAACGAAATAATGCCATTCACAGCAACATGGATAGAACTAGAGATTATCATACTAAGTGAAGTAAGTCAGAAAGAAAAAGACAAATACCATAAGATATCACTTATATGTGGAATCCAAAATATGACACCAATGAACATATCTACAAAACAGAAACAGACTCACAGACATAGAGAACACACTTGTGGTTGCCAAGGGGGAAGGGGCTGGAGGACGTGTGGACAGGGAGTTTGGGATTAGCAGGTGCAAACTATTATACATAGGATGGATAAACAACAAGGTCCTACTGAATAGCACAGGGAACTTTATTCAATATCCTCTGATAAACCATAATGGAAAAGAATATTAAGAAAAGAATGTATATATACGTATAACTAAATCACTTTGCTGTACAGCAGAAATTAACACAACATTGTAAATCAACTATATTTCAATAAAAAAAAACCCTTCCTGCAAGAGCAGGAGTAAAGCAATGTACTCTCACAGGTGTTGAGAGAAGACTAGATTTCTACTTATTTTAATTACTTCTCTCACCCTTTTCAACACACACACACACACACACACACACACACACATTTAAAGCCTAAAGCTGCCTACCTCGTGCTAGTTGGAGCAGAAAATGGTGGCTCACTGAAACAGCCTTTGTATGCGCAGCCCATGGCATGGAAACATCAAAATGTCCCTGCCCATGGTTCACTGCTTTAAGGAGCCTTTCTTTATGATACAAGAGTCATTGGCCATATCTGGTTTGGAGGCTGCCTGGACACATGGGAGAAGAGCAAACACACAGTGGCAATGAGTTGTGTGTGCCTGAAAGGTGTGAAATTCTCCTATGTCTCGTAGAAGCATGTAGGTATGCACACGGCAGCCTGCTCTGCTTGTGAATGGCAGTAAGATTCAAGTTCATTGCATAACCCCCTTAACTGCTAACCAATAAATTGAAAACTGAGGTGGGAATAAAACTAATTTTCCTGGCTATTTTCTAGCAACAGATCCATCATGACTTTGCTGAATCCACATATGGTCTCTGTTAACAGATTGAACTTAGACTGAACCTTGCACTCAACCAAGTTTCCCTACAATCTATTCATGACAAGCTACTTATTACAAGTATTTTTTATGGAGAAACAGGCAATATAAATTAACCCTTTCAAAATGAATCTAATAAAATCTGAAAGATGTATTTTCATGAATAACTTTTTATAACATTATGGTGTTATTTATTTTCATGACTGGGTCATTTTTGAACCTGAGCTAAATCATATAGGCTTTTCTGTTTAGTATTCTAGATAAGCAGCAGCTACATGGTGAATTCGCTCCGTTTTACATTGGCCAGATCTCACATATATTTCCAAAGGGCAGTCTGTGCTTTTAGCATTCACTAATGAAATCACACGTTAAAATCTCACTGCCACATACCGCTCCTTCAAGACAGGATGTCACAGCTCCAGAAACAACTTGTAAGCTTCTCGTTTAATAGATGAGGCCACAGGGAAATAAGTGATCAGGGGGTAGGAGGAAGGAATATTTTAAATGCAAAATTCAAACTATACTTGTGATTTCTGAAAAAAAAAGTCAATTATGACAAACAAGTCTCTAGCTATTCTTGTTGAATTACTTTTAGTACTTTGAAATAAGTTAATTAGCAATAGGCTACAATCCCAGACATACAGAGCAAGAGCTAGAAGATTTGTACTTCATATAGTAAAGCCAAATATTAGTGTCTTCAGTTGATACATGCAGAATTTTCTTCTGAAGTCCTCCAAGACCAGATATTCTGAGAAATTTTCATATACCCAGCATTTTTTTATTGTTGTTATTACGTTGAAAAGATTATGAAAGAAAACATGTTATCAACTGAACGTGATACATTAGAAGCTGAAATGTCATTGTGTAGAGTGGTGTTAGAAAGTTATTTGAGATTTTTGCAACAATTTTGTTAGGTGGGGCACACTTTTTTTATTTTATTTTTTATTTTTTTTTGCAGTACGCTGGCCTCTCACTGTTGTGGCCTCTCCCGTTGCGGAGCACAGGCTCAGGCCGCGCAGGCTCAGTGGCCATAGCTCACGGGCCCAGCTGCTCCGCGGCATGTGGGATCTTCCCGGACCGGGGCACGAACCTGTGTCCCCTGCATCGGCAGGCAGACTCTCAACCACTGCGCCACCAAGGAAGCCCAGGTGGGGCACACTTTTGACAGAGAAATGTTGGCTTATATCACCTCACTTAAATAAGCACTTATACTTATTGGAATCACCCTTGATAATTAATAGATCAGTCACCCAAAGCTGTGTCTTGCACGTACACCCAGCACAAACAATTTTTCAGGGACACTCATTCAAACAAGGCCAAGAAAAATTCGTCTCCTGCTGCCAAAAAGGGCAAGAAAAAAAATTGGTTGAAAATATGATAGCTGGCCATCTCACCTCCTGCTCCTTTCTGCCTGGAATGAGTTGTAAAACCTTGGGGAAGGAAGTTGGAATGTTTACCAATATTAAAGAATCAGCAATTCCCTTTACACAATGCTTTGTTTACACATCGCCCCCCCCACCCCCATCTCAACTCCTTTGGTCTCCATCACCCAGGATTCCTGATACTTGTCAGTCAATTCCAACCTTGCCCAATGAGATGGGCAGAAACTTAAGACCACAGAGAAAGTTGATTGTCTATATGACTCAATCTGAAGAGTTTGCATTTTAGTAGATAAGCCCTGGGCTAGGTTTTCACCAACTCTTTGATTTGCCTCATTGTCAACATGATCTGGGCTTCTGCATAGATACAGCCTCAATTGTTTTAATGAGAAAAAGAACAACAAAGAAAAAGAACATGTAATGCCTAATTCACATCAGAAATTTTCCAACCAAATGGAAATTAGTGCACTGAAAAGGGGTGAATGAAAAGAAATTTGAAAGCAAGTCCTGACATCTGGAAGCTGGCCGGACTCTCACAACTAGGCCAAGTTCTCCTCCTGTTGGGCATAATCTCCCAGAATACCAACCTCAGACAAGATTACTTGAGATCATGAGAAAGTGAGATAAAAAAGGATACTTTGTAATTTTGTCTGAGCACAGAAACCGTATCACCTACAAAATACAAAACACTGACCTCTCTAGACTAAAATGAACAACTTTGATTTCTTTGCCAATTAGTTTATCATCGCTCTAGTCCTATAGATAAGACATATTGAGATACCCAATTATAGACTTGCCCTGACAGCATCCAATCTAAAGAGGACCTCTGCTTCCTTTAAAACTTCCCCCAAGTCACCAACCTAAACCTTGATTCTATAAGAAGTCCTTTCTACCCTCTCTCACTGGGGTATCTTGTTGTTCCCATTGTGTGTGTCCTCCCAAAGGCCTCCTCTCACAGCCTCAGAACGTGGTCTGGGCTGTCCACATCTAGTCCATTTTACTTCTTGAATCAGAAAACTCTTACTTGTTCATCTACTTGACAGTTCATGCCACAGTTCTTTTCAACCCAAACAAACCCCCCATTCCCTGAGTTGCTGGCTGAAGTCCCCACACTATCGTGTCATGACCTGGTTGACTAAATATCCCTGCTGCCTAGACACCTCATCTTTATGCCCTCTACCCCCATCGCCAGCTACATACTAGGTTAGTTCCTCTTCAGATATTAAGCTCCAGCAATTCCATATAAGAAAATTGAGATCCAGAGAGATTTACTAAAGTGAGTATACCTCTAACCCTAAACCATGCTTCCATGATTTTTAGAAAAGTATATGTATTCTCTCTCTCTCTCTCTCTCACACACACACACACACACACACACACACACACACTCACCAGGCACTGAATGGATATCTGACCTCTCAATAGCTTGGCAATTCTCTCCAGTCTTTGACTCTCTTGCTACAGATAATGAAAGGCTCCTCTCCGCATTTGCCTGTACTTTAATCTTACAACATTAGCAGAATGAAGGAGAGCAAGAGCTTTTATGCGCGTGCCTGCTTCAAAAATTCTTAGGTCAAAAGTTGTTAAGAAAGAGTTACAAGACAACCCTCCCTCCTTCCATACGCCAGCATGACCCAGGCTAAAATCATTCTTCTGTCACACAGCCTCAGGGTTGCAAGCTATTACAGAATCTTTTTTTTTTTTTTTTTTACTGCTTAAAATCAGGGCTGGGAGGCCATTGGGTTGCAAAGAGCTGTGATGTTAATTGGCGCTGAAATGTTTATTGGTTTTGGTGGAAGACACTGAGTCTGGAAGTTACTAAGGCTTCTTCCATGGGGTGTGCTTTAGAGCCCAGGGGAACAAAGAATCCCTCCCAGGAGCATTTCCCTGTGCTTCTGAAGCACAGTAATCCAAGGATCGAGCTATGTGACATGGGAGAGAAGATACATGGGAGAGAATAGCGGAGGACCATTATTTGGAAATCAATGATGGGCAGCTCTACCTTAGTGATAGGGCAAGCAAATTTGAACTTAAATCTGGCAGGTCCTGTGGGTAGAGGAGTCATGGTTTAGATTTAAGGAAGAACTATCTGAACCTGGGATGGGGAGGGGACTGATAAATCTTGGGGTTGACTCTCTTTCCAGATTTTTTAAAACCAACTTCATCTGTTGGTGGGGACGATTCAGGCACAGCTTGTTGGCAGACAAGAGCAGGGCTGCTCAAAGTGAGGCTCACCTGGGGTACGTTAGAAGTGAAACTCTTTGAGCATCGATTCATGAATCATAACCTCTGAGGGTGACATAAGCACTGCCCAGTTCGCCAAGCCCTGGGCTAGGGAAAAGAATGCTTTCTGGAGCTTCCTTCTGATTTACAAGCGAGACTCCTTGTTCTAGTGGTTCAAAAGACCTAGACTCTTTTTTTTTAATTGAAGTATAGTTGACTTACAATATTGTGTTAGCTTCAGGTGTACAGGAAAGGGATGCAGTTATATATATACATTTTTTTCAGGTTATTTTCCATTATAGGTTATTATAAGATATTGAATACAGTTCCCTGTGCTATACAGTAAATCCTTGTTGCTTATCTGTTTTATATATAGTAGTTTGTATGTATTAATCCCATACTCCTAATTTATCCCTCCTTCCCTCCATTTCTCCTTTGGTAACCATAAGTTTGTTTTCCGTGAGTCTGTTTTGTATATAGATTCATTTGTATTACTTTTTAGATTCCACATATAAGTAATGTCATACGATATTCGTCTTTCTCTGTTGGACTTTCTTTAGGTAGTATGATAATCTCTAGGTCCATCCATGTTACTGCAAATGGCAGTATCAATATTTCATTCTTCTTTATGGTTGAGTAATATTCCAGTGTGTGTGTGTGTGCGTGTGTGTGTGTGTGTGTGTGTGTGTGTGTATCATATCTTCTTAAACCAATCGTCTGTTGATGAGCACTTGGGTGTTTCCATCTCTTGGCTATTGTAAATAGTGCTACTATGAACATGTATGTATGTTTTCCAATTAGAGTTTTCGCGAAAGATCTAGATTCTGATTTGATAGCAGCACTGGCTCACACCACCACCTGAACAAATTATTTAGCCTTATTGTCCTTTGATTTTCTAAATTGCAAATTGGGAATAACATCTGTTGAACAAATGAAGCCTCTAATAGATATATGTTGAAAAAAAGAATCTTACAATGAAAGCATCTTGTAAACAATGATTATTCTAATGCTGGTTTTCCATAATGTCCTTGATATTCTTTCTCCTTAGGCATATGTAGCCCAAAGAAGCAGCTTTCCCTTTTACTGAATAGAATGATAACAGACCAGCTAATGCGCTGACCTATTTGGGGGCGTAGTCTAGGGGGCGGAGCCAGAAAGCTGTCCGTCATGAAGATTGATGTCACCTGTAGCTGTCTTTGAACCATTCTGAGTCTCACTCCCTCAGTGTGGTGTTTCTTGGCTCCCCAAAGCTGCTAGGATGACTGGTGCTGCAGGGGAACAACTTCCCAGAGCCCAGCCCCCCACCAGCTGGGTCAGTGCACTGACAGGGTAAATCAGAAGCACAAGTGTTGTTTGGGGAGTTTCTGTGAGCTGGGATGTGTCCCAACTGAAAGGAAAAAATAGTCTATTGTGCTTGTGAAGCAGAAAGAGATAGGACCCAGGGAAGTCTGCCCTGAACAAAATCTGTGGTCCATCCCCAGGCCCAACTTCTGACCACTCTAGTCAAGGTTACAGGGCACCATGCTATACTGTGCACAGTGCAGTCTGACAGCTGGTTCGCCCTTCCACGTTGTTCCCTGCAGCCTGATGTTCCCTGGCCCCCCTGATCTTCCTGTCCATTTTCTGTCCTCATTCCTTCCTGAAGTATGGAGGGCAGAATCTGCCTGCAAGCTGGGAGACCTGATTATGATTCCACCTTTGCTGCCAGTTAGCTCTGTGACCTTGGGCGACATTTTAGCAGTCCTCTGGCCTCAGTTTCCTTACTAAATGGAAAACAGTGACATGGGAAACAGGCACAAGGCAAGGAGGACTGAGTCAGATCACGTCTAAGTTCCCTTCCTTTTTATTATCCAACAGCAGTGCTTCCCTAGGGGACCCCTGCCAGCGTTCTATCTTGAGGCAAAGCCATACACTTCAGATCTGCTCTTTCATAGCCTTTCCCACCCCACCTCCAGTACACTTTACCTTCCCAATGCCTAGACCTGACTTTGCCCCCCAAGATGACAAATAATGCATTACATGCACCCACTGCTAAGAAAGGTGAATTTCACCTAATTTGCAGGAGTAAGCAAGGGACTTGGAGTCAGACCCAAATAACAATCCTGCCTTTGCTAAACTAATCTGGGACTTTTGAGCAAGGTACTAGACATTTCTCAGGCTCCATTTTCCACCTCTAATGGATGTAATGCCTACTTTGCAAGACTGCAGGGAGGATTAAATGGATACAATTCACGTAAAGCACTTAGCACAGTGCCTGGCACAGAAAGTGGGCTCAACAAATGTAGTTGCCACCCTTTCCCCAGTTGGATAAAAGGTGCTTATTAAAAACCAACCACATCCTTCTTCCTTACCCTCAAGGCAATGACCGTGATCATGAGAATAAATGGGCAGGGCAGTTAGCATAGTATTAAAAAGAGAGCACTTAATAAATCATCATTACTATTACCATTACCATCATCATCATGAGATAAATTGTTGACTTGTATAAACATTTTCTAAATTAATTCGGCTTCAATTTACTTACGAAGATGCACTGCTCCTTAAATATTCTGACAGGTGGTCTAGCTGAATTTTTTTTAACTAAAAAAACCTATAATTTAATAAACTTCCACAAATTAGGGAAGGACTTGACTCAAGTTACACACCTTCTTTTTAAGAACGTGTGAATTCCGTGGGGGTGAGGTGCAAAAGCTGGTGTTTGAAAAATAAATTAAAAATAGGTCTTTAAGAAACTAAAATCTGTGTCTTTTGGCATTGCTAGAATGTAGAGAACGCATCTGCAGTATTTAGAACCGGTGGCCAGATTGAAAGTTACGGTACCTAAATCCAGGCTGGATTTAGTTCCCTGAAAGCCACCCACATCTTCAAACACTGTTTTCTAAATTCATGTGCTTAGAGTTTTGTTAACCCAAATATAGACATAATGAAAAATTATAGTGAAACTAGTCAAATCCAGGATTGTAGGATTTTAGAACTGGAAAGGATCTTGGAGCTAATTGAATTCAAACTCCAAATTTTGCAAATGAAAATATACTAAAGGTCCAGAGAAATCTTAACATTGCCTAGTGACTTCTCCTTTGGTGGCAAAGGACTTTCTCAGTGAGCAGCTTTGGCACAACAGCAAAAGGAAAGTGACAGTAAAAGTCTTTTTTGTGGGCTTTATCACTTGGTGAGAAGAGAAAAATATATTTTGGGGGAGTCAAGTGTTTTTTCACTACCTGTATCAGGAGTAATAAGTTACCTTTGCAAGGCATTATCCAAGGATTGACAATGACCTTTCCAGAAAGCTGAAATATGTCCAAATCAAACCAAACCAAACCTCTGGATTTCACATTAACACCATACACAGAATACAGATTTTGTAACTGGTTTAAAAAGGGGCTTTCTAGTACTGAGACAAACTCCATTGAGAATGCTTATAGCACAAGTATCATGGCCAGGTTCAGATATATTTGCAAGTCATTTGCATAATCCTAGAGAGAAAATAGTTGACTCTACCTATAGGGTCTTCATTTCTACTTTTTAAATTCTTTTCCCACTCTCTCTTTTCACTGGTAAAACTCTACTTTTCCAGATATATAAGCCAGAGGCAAGTGAAAGACTCTGAATTAGAGCAGATGGCTGAGGACATTTTGTCAAAATTAATTCCATGGGCTGTTAATAAGTGTTATCTGAAAAAAAAAAAATCAAGTGCTTGGAAAACATTGTATTAGTTATAATTAAATAGGATTCTTCACTTAAATACTTGTTAGTGCCTTTTATATGCTAATGTGCATTGTGAACCTTTTGGGAGAGTTGTGTGGATATATATTATCATTTTCAACACTCTCCTAAATTATCTGATCGTTATTCTACAAATCCTACTTTGGTAATGCTGTACTAAAGCATTAGTAACCAAAAAGCAGTTCAACGTATAACTTGCAAAGTCCTATTGCATGAAATTGCATAAGAGAGAAAAATGAAAGTCATTTATTCCTTGAGTAGATTTTCCTTCTTGACTTCCCAAAGGCTATTCCCTACACAGGTATGGAGTCAGGATATGGTTCTTGGCCAAATGCAAAGTAGGCAAATGGTACAGAAAAGTGTTTTCCTAAGCCTAGAACTATACAACAGAAGGTAAAGCTGGAAGGGAAGACTCCTTTCATGCCCAATATGTAAATGTTCGAAGTAAAGCTTTTTAAATTAAAGGTGTAGCAAGAATGAACAGAATTAGAGTCAGCCATTCCCCAGACCCCTCCTGTCCCCTTCCCACCTCTACTGGGGATTCCTCAAAATCTGGAAGCTCTATGGGGTAGGTTTGAAAACAACACATTCTTACGTGTATATAATTCCCTTATTTTTAAGTATGTAAGGTAAGTTGTTATTTTTGAGAACAATTAATTTTTATAGAAAGTGGTTCTATTAAAGAAAAAGTCTTCTTGTTCTGATGAATACGTTGATGGGACTAACTGAATGTAGGCTTAGGGCCAGGGAGAGAGGTGAATAGTTTGGTGCAATAATCTAGAGGAGAGTGTAGCGTCTCCAACGCAATATGGGGTCAGGGGAAGAAAACAGATGAGGAAAGGACAGAAAGGGGGTAGAGGAGAGGATTCAGTCAGAGGACTAGAGTCTAGGGTGAAAAGTGGTACAGATGTCTCAGAAGATATTCCAGGTCAGGAGATTTGTAATTCCAGATGAGTCTAAAATTCAACTTTAAGGCATCTACATTATTATGATTATAAAACCTCCCTTTTATGCTCAGATCTTCAGTAAAGTCCAAATAAACCACTGTATAGAAATTGAGCAAGAAGCAAGTTTCATGTCTCAGGTTATAGAGGGTGGGACATGGATAGGCCACATGGAACAATCAATCCATAAAATTACATAATCCAGAAGCAACAAGGGCTCGTTCCATAAGAATGTAAGAAATCTAGACATCAGCAGAAATCTTAGGGAAGGCTTTACACTTGCATAGAGTGTACAGTGAGGTTCCCCAGTAAGGGTTGGGGATCTTACTTCAATTGAAAGAACAGGGAGATCCCAGCAAATACCTGAATAACAGAAGGAAGTTATACTTTTGCATGGAGGAATACTTCCTCTCCAAGGACCTGTGGCTTTCATTGCCAAAAAATGCAGTATCCCCCAAACGAGTTAACTTATATTCCTAATGATCAACTGGATCTACTTGGATGCCTTTCTAGCACTTTAAATTTAGCATAATCCTGATTGTATCTTCTCCCTGTCCGCCCCAAGTCCCTGTATCTTTGTTTCTTGCTTCTTTGAATGCATCCATCACTCATTCTATTTCTCAAGAAGAAACTTTATTCTCCCCTCTTTTCTTTCATTCACGCCACATAGCTAAATAGTCATCCAACTTTTGCTGTCGCATACTGTCCCCGTCTACATTTTCTCCCTTCTTCAGTTTAGCTTGCATATCCTTGCTAAAATGGTTCCAAGCACCTCTTAACTGCTTGCTTTCTCCACTCCATCTACCCTCCATGCTCCACCAATTATCTACCCAAAATTCACATCTGGTCAAGTCACTCCACCACTAAATATCATTTGCTAGCTCCCCATTGCTCATAGGATGACGTTCCCTGTAGCCTGGCTTTTAGCCATCCTCAGTGCCAGTTCCTAAGCTCCGACCAGTGCCGGCTACAACCCCAGAGCCCTCCTCCACCTCACCTGTGATGGTGACATTTTTTTCTCTTTTATATGTTATGATTTATTATATTTAATATGGTAAAATTTAGATTCATTATAATTTAATCTCTCATCACTTTAAGTTGTACAATTCATTAACTATATCCTCTAGACTGTGCAAGAAGGCTTTTAGCCTTCTTGCAAATGTGTTCCTGCCCCACTACAAATTTCATCTGCCATTCTCCACCATATAGCATTTTCACCTCTAAAGGCCACCCACAGCATTTTCACCTCTGAATCTTCTCTCCTCCTTTTCTTGTCTTTCCCTACAAGACCTTGTGCAAAACATTCGTTCTCTGCCTCTTTACCATAATTCAAAATATCAGTTAAAGTTAAAAATAAAAGGTGTGATAGGAATTGTGCTTGTTCTTCAATGTTTGCCTTGTTTAATACTTTAACTCAAAAGAATAAATAATATGTACAATGCTACATGTTGTATCAGGGGAATGAATTACAAAGATCTTTGGTGATTGCTAATGACACCTCACAGGTGACTATATGTATGTCTGGGCTTGACCAATGGAATGCCTACTCTCTGGAGATTGATTCTTGCTAACGATTGATTCTTGCTAACAATGTAGTGTAAAGGCATAGAATACAGCTTGAGAAAAATGGTGCTTGAGTCTTTGTTTCATCATTCATTGTCCAAGTGGCTTTAGGCAAAACATTTCACTTCTCTGAACTTTAATTTTTATCTGTTATACAGTATCTACTTCCCAGGATTGTTATGCAGATCAAATGGAATCAAGTATGTGAAAATACTCTGAAAAAAGTAGAGAAAGGGCTTTGTAATCTATAAAATGCTATGCAAATGTGAAAAGGAGTGCTATGAAAAGATAACTGGACATGGGGTCAAAATGCATGGTGCAGGGATTCCCTGGCAGTCCAGTGGTTAGGACTCCATCTGTGCTTCCACTGCAGGGGGCCCAGGTTCGACCCCTGGTTAGGTAACTAAGATCCCGCAAGCTGCATGGTGTGGTCAAAACAAAACAAAAACAAACACAAACAAACAAAAACCATGGTGCTGTGGGTTGACCTGTGTCCTACAAAATGACATATTCAAGTCCTAATCCCCAGTACCTGTAAGTGTGACCTTATTTAGAAATAGGGCATTTGCAGATGTAATTAAATTAAGATGAGATCACTAAGGTGGGCCCTAATCCAATATGACTAGTCATTATAAGAAGAGAAGACAGAGAAGCGGGGAAGAATGCCATGTAAAGGTGGGTGCAGAGACTGGAGTGATGCATCTGTAAGCTAAGAACCACAATGGATGCCAACCATCGCCAGAAGTTAATGCAGAGGCATGGAAAAGATTCTCCTTCAAAGCTCTCAGCAGGAGCCAGTCCTGCTGACACCTTGATTTCAGACTTCTAGCTTCTGGAACTGAAGGATGGTAAATTTCTTTTGTTTTTAAGCTACCCAGCAGCCTGTGATACTTTGTTGTGGCAGCCCTAGGAAACTAACTCACATGGGTGTGAATTAACTCCATCACTAATTAACTATTTGAATTTGAGTTTAATTATTTAAAAATTTCCCCTGATAACTTAAGGACACTTACCTTTCTGTGATTGTTTCTCTGAGACCACTGGCCACCCCTTTGACCACGGTGCTAGCTTTGGGGGTCAGCACCACCTGAGATATAAAAAATGATCCCTTCTTCCTTCTCTCAGTGATGGATGCCTGAAGAAACTGGATCAGTTTTTCCGGGTCTGTGGTGTTGGCCCAAGGTGCTGGCATCATCTGCCCAGGCCAGAGAAAGGGTACTTCCAGAGCCACTGGACTGTGGTAGAAGACGAGCACTTGGTAGTCCTTCTCCCACAGGTACTTTAGACTCACTTCCTGGGCAAAAATCGCTGGGCACATTTTATTTCCATAGATGTCTTTCAGCATTTGGACGAGTTTTTCATGGTGATACTTCTGCATCCCATAAAAGTGGTTGAAGTCCAAGAATACTACCTCCTTATGGTGATCTGTGAGGAATGCATTGATCTCCTCAAGGCCTTCATTGACTTTGGCACTGAACAAACCATGAGCAAAGTAGAGTTCATTGTCGGGGTCTCTAGGCTTGGTGGAAATTCGAAGGTCAAAATAACGGATCCCAGCTCCTAGCTGACCAGTAAAGTTCATGGTTTGAGTGGCTAGCCATTTCCGCATCAGCTTTTTCGCCACAGTTCCAAACACAGAGACAAAATTCTGGACAGTTTCTGGCTGTTCAGGCCCCACTGGAGAGGCTTCATCAATGTAGAAGCTGAAGGAATCATGAGATCCTAGAAGAATAACAAGGCACAATGTGGTTACATTTCAGTCCTTTGTCCTTCCCAACTTCTTTCCCTCTTGCCATGTCCATATCTCTCCCTCAAATGAGCCAAAGGAAATACTAAGGAATATTTACCTAGTACATTCGAATGTCTTAGAAGGGTCTTTTTTTATAACCTAGTATAGTAGTACATGGAGGACTTCAACTGACCAAATGGTTTGTAAAATGATAAGAAAAAAATCCCAACTAATCAATTTTTTAAAATTCAAAAGATCATCTTCTACTTCTGTAAACCAAGAATTTAATATATTCATTAGGGTTGGTTTTCCATATAGGTAGCATAAGTGACCATTCATAAAGTACAATTTATAGGAACTCACCAGTTCCCAAATACTTTGTCTACAATCTTGCCCTTTCCCTCTATTTTGGGTTGATTGTAAGCCTAGAGGGCTTGTTTCAATGAATAAAGAAGACCTTTTCACAGGTAGATGATCAGTGTTACGTCCTGCACTTTGGAAAGCACAAGAGGTCACGGGAATAAAGGAGGGGAGAAATAAGGCAAGAGGACGGTACAATTTCTGATATTTTAACATCATTCTTGACCTGCATTTGGGCAATTGTGAATGTAGATGAAGTCAGGTACTTTTTACATATTGAATAAACAATTATTTTTTTCTTGCAAATTAACACAACTGACGGTATTTAAAAATTAACTAGTAGACTATTTTCTTCACAGATATTTCCTCTCTACAGTGAATGCTCTCTTTGGAGTTGCTTGCAAATTTAGAAGAATTTCTTCCTAGGGAGAACTTATTTAATTATTTATTTTTGGCAGTTACAAATATCAAACCTCCAGAAATGTAGCAATGAACATGTGTATGATTTGCCTGTAAGTACAGAGTGCCATTTAAAATATCATTGGACACAATAAAGGAAAATTATTTCATTTTAATTTTAGAGACACAGATGTAGAGAACAAATGTATGGACACCAAGGGGGAAAATGGCAGGGTGTGGTGGTGGTGGGATGAATTGGGAGATTGAGATTGACATATATACACTAATATGTATAAAATGGATAACTAATAAGAACCTGCTGTATAAAAAATAAATTAAATTACATTAAAAAATATTCAGAAACATTACAGAGAATCTTCACTTAAAAGTTCTTTTAAATAATTTTTTTTTTTTTTTTTGCGGTACGCGGGCCTCTCACTGTCGTGGCCTCTCCCGTTGCAGAGCACAGGCTCCGGACGCGCAGGCTCAGCGGCCATGGCTCACGGGCCCAGCCGCTCCGCGGTATGTGGGATCCTCCCAGACCGGGGCACGAACCCGTGTCCCCTGCATCAGCAGGTGGATTCTCAACCACTGCGCCACCAGGGAAGCCCTTAAATAATTTTTAAAGGTAAATGTAAGATTACCAGATCAAAATAAAGTTCTTTTGACTTTGAAAAAAAAAAATCCTCCTTTACTTCTTGGTAAAATTAAATTAATGTATTCTGGATTTTTCACACATTAGAAAAGGCAGATGTCATTATTCCCCATCTGTTACTCAGGCTTCCTTACACCTTGTTGCTCACTCCTGATTTACATCCATTGAAGTACAGCTTTTTCTAGATTTTTCACTCTTCCAACCCAAGATGTGTACTTGTGCACGTGCATGCGCACACACACACACACACACACACACACACACACACACACACCTGTAAGTTTATTATCATCTCAGGGCCTTTAACTGTTAAGCTATTTGAAGCAAAATTTTTTAGTGATGCAATATTTATCTTTGTCTATATTCCACATCTATGTCAATCTATATCTCTATGCCTATAGAGACATATCTATTTATCTATGTCTAGCAGTAAACAGACTACAGTAATTACAAGAGTATGGATATTAGACACCATGGTGGGTTGTTAGAAAAAATAGTTTGAAACATACTTTGATACCTTGTAAATCATAACCTTTCAAGACTTGGAACAGATAATTCCTCAGAATTATTGGAATTTTTCAAACAATGAAAGGTAACCCCAAAATATAGAAATGCCACATTTACTTTCATCCGGAACTATCTGATCTATTTATCTTTAGTAGATGGTATGGGAAGAAAATGTCAGCACTTTCTGGATAAGGAAAACTGTCAGTTTGGATCTGGCATTGGCAAATTTTAATAGGGATTTAAATTGCTGCATGTTGATTTATTAGTTTCTGTTCAGTGAATGGCTAATATAAATGAAGAAACTAAACTGTACTATGGTTTAATATACAGAAAGATTATGTTTAAAGAAAGAAATAAAAAAGTGAGCTTAAGAAGAGTTATAATGGGCTTCCCTGGTGGCGCAGGGGTTGAGAGTCCGCCTGTCGATGCAGGGGACACAGGTTCGTGCCCCGGTCCGGGAGGATCCCACATGCTGCAGAGTGGCTGGGCCCGTGAGCCATGGCCACTGAGCCTGCGTGTCCGGAGCCTGTGCTCCGCGACGGGAGAGGCCACAACAGTGAGAGGCCCGCGTACCAAAAAAAATGAGTTATAATGAAATGATCTAGGATTGGATTAAAATAAGTATAAATAAATAAATAAACCCTCAAAATAAGGGTTAATTTATAAAATTTTAAATTAATTTATAGGCACGTGAAGAAAAGGTGGATGAAAGTAATTAGTTACTTCTGTAATCTAATAGAAGACATAATTGGAAGCACACAGAAAGGGAATTAAATATGACTAGACTTCTTTCAGAAATGAGTTGCTCCTTGTTTTTGACGCGTTACTAGAAATATTAATTTGTTATTAAGGCCAAAATAAGGTAATATTAAAAATAAAAATTAAAAACAGATAACAGGCAGAAGGAGAAACCACTGATACCGCCACCAGTATTTGTTCTAAGCTTGATGAACAGAATTATTCACCAGATGCAAATATTATTTGAAGAGAATTAAATTATCAATCAACATAAAACACTATCTATGCATTTTGGGAGAAAATACATAATCTAACATTGGCCAAGAAAGAATATTTTCAAGACCTTTACTTTCATTTGGAATAGTAGTTCCTCCCAAATTTCAAAATTTCCTCTAAACCATGAAGCTTTCTATTTGTTTGAACTTAAAACAAAAATACAGCACTACTACTTTATGACTTTCAATAACAGAGAAAGCCTCTGGCCCAGCCCTGTGTCTTTAAAATCAGGGAGCCTGCCCATGAGCAAAACAGTGCTAAACACTATTTCTTTGTTCTAAATCCACAACTTGTGTGCCTTATCTGGTCTAATATTTTGCTTCTACACTGGTTCAGTGTTCCTGTCCTCTTGTCCTCTTATTCTTATTTTATCTACCGCCCAAACTCGTAACTTGGACATGATACTTAAAGTTGCTCCTTTGATTCTGAACTTAGCCTTTCAATTTTGGCTTTGATTTGTCCTCTCTACTTAGACAAGAGCTGGTCACTCCCATTATGAACCCAGGCCAGTCAAGTTCCTTTGCTCTGGCTCTGAATAAGCGAATGGAATGGAAGAGGTTATTTTCTTTCATTTCTTAGAAACAGCCACTTTTATTAGTTTCTCCTTAGTCGGCTACATCATTCCCTCATTCAGACAGTAGGCATACTTCTAAGACAGACCTTAACATTCCCTGCCATCCTGACATTTACATCTCTCTGTTGAGTGTAGGTCCAATCTAGTGACTTTTTTCTAATAAATTAAATAACACAAACATGATGGGATACCACTTCTGAGATTATGCTGCAAAAGACTGTGACTTCCATCATGCTACTCTTTCTCTTGCTGGTTTTGATGAAGCAAACTGCTGTGTTGCAAAGGTCCATGTAACAAAGACCTGGGGATGGCCTCCAGTCAGCAGCAAGTTAGGAACAGAGCCCCTCAGTCCAACAGTCCTCAAAGATCTGAATCCTTCAATAGCCACTGAGTAACCTTGGAAGTACATCCTGCCCCAGTGGGATCTTGACTGCAGCCTTGTGAGAGATCTTGAAGCAGAGGATTCAGTTAATATTTGTCTAGACTCCTGACCCACAGAAACTGTGTGTTGTTTTAAGTGACTAAGTTTGGGGATAATTTGTTACATAGCAATAGTTAACTAATGAAAGCTATAACAACCCTTTGGGGTTAATGAGGGCATTTGAGGTCTACAAACCCAAGTGCCTAATATAAGAACTTGAAATGTTAATGAAGAGAAATTAAATTTAAAATGTTCATACGCACTTCTTTATGCTTGTAAACTATGTATCAGATAAGAGAAAGAGTGAAAGAAATCAAGTTGGTTTAAAAAGTTTTCTTGAATGGAGGAGTTACTCCATTCTGCATTCTGGTATGGATGATCTTAGATGTCATATAGTCTAATCAGCTAGAATGCAGCATCCATTTTATTAACTCAACAGTGTAAGGGATCTGTGTGATCATCTCATTTTTATGGTCTCTTGTAGTACTGAACTTAACATCTCATCCTATAATTTGCTGTGGTAGGAAGACTTCTAGGATGGCTCCCCAAACTTCCATCCCCTGTTATAGATGTCCTGTATAATCCCCTCCACTTGAACATGGTAAATATGAGGGATATCATTCTCATGATTATGTTCCAGTATGTGGAAGAGGTTTTTTTTTTCAGATGTAATTAAGGTCCCTAATCAGTTGGCTTTGTGTTAACTAAAGAGAGATTATCCTGAGTGGACCTAATGTAAGCAGGTAAGCCCATCAAACAGAGACAACAAGCAGCAGCAGATGTTCTGTTGTCCTTAAGAAACAAAATGTAATGTGGTAGAGAGGACCATGTGGCAGTTGAAGTGATTAATAGCCTACCAAAATGATATGAAAATTACTTTGAGCTGAATATATCTGAACAAGCAGCAGCCGCAGACAGAAACATTATCTAAATTTAAATAGAACCTCTGAAAATATAGTTACCATTGACTTCCCTCCCAGGGAGTTACTTGATTGGGGAAAAACAAAAACAAAAAACGACACTTAGCACCAGAAGTGTGAATTCAGCTGCTTGTTAGAATTAAAAAAAAAAAAAAAATAGAACCTTTCATACTCTCCCACTGAAGCCCTATCTACCCCTCTTTTGTTAAGTTTAGTATATAAGCCTTTTCTTTCTGGTTATTCCAGTGAGTTACTAGTCTCTGAGTGCTTCTGCATGTACACTGTGCATGCATAAATAAACATTGTCTTTTCTCCTGTTAATCTATCTATTGTTGATTCATTTGTAGACCACCAATCACTGGACCCAAGCTGGAAGAGGAAAAGATTTCCTTCTTATGAAGTGAAGAGTTGGTAGCTTCTAGGAGCTGAGGGCCACAGTGCTACAACTCAAAGAACTACATTCTGCCAACAATCAGCAAGCTTTCAAAAGGATCCTTAGCCTCAAATGAAATTACAGCCTTGGCCAATATTTTGATTTCAGACTGATGCAGCCTGGTCTTAATATTAAATTAGGCAATACAGTACTTTGAAAACAGCATTGAATGTGTTGGAAGACTAGGCTCAAATTTGAGCTCAGTTACTAACTCAAAGTTTAACACTGGAGGGTCATCAGATTGTTAACTCTTCTGGTTTCGGATTTTCCAATTTGTTTAATTAAGATACTCTCCACACCTACTTCATATGATTCTTACAAGGAAGAAATGAACCCATGTTCATGAAGATTCCATAAAAGAACTATAAAACTTAAATTACAATTATTTTCATATGGTGATATACCTAGTCACAAAACATCTATTCACTTGTGGCTAAGAAAAACATTGCCTAGACAAACACACACTGGGACATCTGTGCAAGCAGGAACGGAAATGATTTAAGTTGCAGGATTTAGACTTATGTAAATGTTTTTTGAAAATAAGATTCTTATCCTTCACTTGTCTAAGATTTAGCAAATGTAGGACAATCAACATTATCACATTTCTTGTTGCTTTGAACAGCAGCTAAATATTTACATTCTGCCATGTTAAGAAAATTGATCTGTTATGTATATTAAGTACTACCTCTCTTCCATTCAATATCTTTCCAGTATTATTTATAAAAGCTCTTTGAGATGGAGTTCTGGTTGGTCTCTCAGTTTGGCCACAGTTCCATTTCAAATTCTGCAAAATTATGGGTTTAATAAACATCAAAGAAAACGCATCAAGTTCATTTCATCTGTGAACCTTCAGAACAAGAAGGCCCAGGAGGCTAAGGTTTGACATGCTCATGAGTGTGCAATTCTGATATCTATATCCTGATCTTAGAATTCAGGCTCTGACTCCATCAATATAAGAACTGCTCCTCTCCTGGTCTCTGCAGGGCAGTAAGCTTGCTTGCAAAAGTTTATGCATGGCACTCTGTATTTCCCTTCCCTTGCCTGTTTTATTCCTGTTTTATTAGCACAGCGCCAAGGTTTTTAAGATTCCTGCTTTCAGGGAACAGGTTTCCTGTGTATTTGATATCTTGGTACCTTTTGTGATTATAAGGCCAACACCACAGGAGTAGGGAAGCATATGTACCTGCAATCTGTGAACCGAAAGAAGACTGCTGGATGAAGGGGTGAAAGAGTATATTTAGCTTTTGACGCCCTTTTCTAGGGTAGAAGATAAGCAGGTGTTAGTACCTCCACTTTCCATGGGAAGAGACAGAGTTCTGGAGTGAAGCTTACCCACTGGTCTTCCCTTCATGAAAGTCTCAGTCCTAGTCTTCTTCTGCAACTTACATGTACTCCCTTCTCTGTGGCAAAGCCTTTGTTCACTCATGGTGGTCTTCCTTTCCCCTGAATTCACAGTTCGTCTAGTCGGCAGCTCCTTCTCATCAACCAGTACCAGTTATTAGATGTTGTAACTAATGCTCATTATGTTCATTGAATTTTTATTCAGTCTTTATATCTTGCTCTCCACCTGAAATCCCCCAACATACACATTGATTTTAATCTAGATTGGAAGCTTCCCCAAAAGAAAAAACTATCTCCTGTGCCCACTACTGTATCCAGCTTTATAAATATAAAAACATTTGGTTCAAGTCAATGGGTCAAAATTGTTCACATGGGATATGCCATAAAAGCAAAATCACTATTTCTACTAATAACCATTTTTACAGATTAGGCCATTATTATTGACCCCCTTTTTCTTTACTATTTCCTTTCAGATTTCTCAGAAAATTAGTCTACACAGCCTGGCTCTCTCTCCCTAACTTTGGTTCCATTTGTAACTGCTGTAATCACACTATCATGATTGTAACTCATATAAAACCTCTGTGAAATATCCTCAGTGACTACTAAAGAAACTCACCAGCCTTC
The DNA here is from genome assembly GCF_003031525.2 of Neophocaena asiaeorientalis asiaeorientalis. Classification (NCBI taxonomy): domain Eukaryota; kingdom Metazoa; phylum Chordata; class Mammalia; order Artiodactyla; family Phocoenidae; genus Neophocaena; species Neophocaena asiaeorientalis. Next base: position 239,154 of record NW_020172731.1, read on the forward strand.
TGTGATCTCATTCCTAAATCCTAGCCCAGAGCTTAGCAGCCATTTAAGTTAACATTGTTGAGTAAAGGAATGAGTGAGTCCTGCTCAGCCTTGCTGGAACATTTGATACTGCTATACTTCCTTCTTGAAATATTTTCCCCCTTTGGCTTTTTAGCCATGACTCTTTCCTAGTTTTTCTACTTTCTTGTAACTGTCCTTTCTCAGTCTCCTTCTGCCGCCTCTCGCTGCTCTTCCAATTCCTAAACGAGAGTGTTACCCGAAGTTCTATTCAAGACTTCAACTTGCTCCATGCTTCTTCCTAGGGTGATCTCATTCATTTCTTTGGCCTCATGCCTTATAATAGATGCATAATAAATTGATCCCATCTAATCTGACCTCCATTACAGATTCCCTGTCTGCCTATCAGGTAACTAAATTTCATTGCTCCATGGGAAACTTAAACTTAAAATGTTTTAGATGAAGCATAGTATCTTCCCCTTCAAACCTGCTCCTTTATATGTGTCCCTATCATACTTATCTCATATTCCTTCCATCTCATCCTTGGATTCATCTTGAATTATTACCTGCCCCTCAAACCTCACATTCAGTCAGCCTTAAAGTCGCATTGTACTGACCTCCAAATCCTCTCTCAGATATGGCCTCTTCTTTTTTCCATTCCATTGCCAATGGCCTGGTTTCCAGTTGGGACCACTGACATAGCTTTTAGGTAATGTTCCCTTTATCCTAGCTACTACCATTTAACCTTCCTCTTCAGGCATTATCCTGCCTCAGCCTCTAGAATGGACTTAATCTTAGAAAAAAAGCTATAGAATTGATTTCAGACAATAGAGTGGCACGTCTCATCAAATTCCTCTTGCTCTCTGTCTCACTTTTATTAACAGGAATCTGGCCTTGGTAACTTATCCAGTATTCAAGTCTTCTAAGGAAATTATTTTCTCTTATGACTCCATCCCACCCTTAGGATACTGAAATTTCACCACTAAATGTTAGGCTGGTAAGTAGAACTTAGTTATGTGTTGAGTCTCTCTGCCTGTTGGTGTTCCTTCAGTATCATCGACTCCAGAGTACTAATTAGTCAGCTCCATTCCCTGTTACCTTGTACTAAAATCCCTAAACACAACTCTGTGTGGACTCTGGCCTTGAGAGGGTACAAACCTGATTGATGGCATATAGGACTCTGACCTCAGCACGTGATCATCTCTGCAGGTAGATCTGTACTGCCCCATTCCTGGTAGCACTTAATAAACAAAACCTCCTGTTGGTTTCTGACTGTAATAGAGTAGGGAACATACACAGATTATGAAAAAATATTAATTCTCAAATCACTTTTACTTGATTTGGAAGTCAGTCAATTCTCTCCAATTGTAACTACACAATGCTCAATCTGACAGAAAAAAATGTCAAAATCAATTATTTGGTTATTATTTGACAACCTACAATTAATCTCATTAATTTTTTTCCCCCATCGATTAAAGTGATCGGTTATTTGGATTTTTCAGAGACAAAGGCCAAACCTTGAGGAATAAGGATCACTCCTTATTCCTGTCATGTAATCTTGCTTCAGTCCTCCAGCACATGATCAGGGCTTTGTGGACAAAACAAGCAATTTCGTGTCATCAGAGATAATGCACAATATGTAATACAAACTAAAACACTTCTAAAACTGAACAGATAATTTAAAACTACACACTTGTAATTTAATATTTGTACTTCACTTGACATAAATGTATAGGAAATACAATTTTTAATATTAAATTAAACCCGACACATCTTGTAGAACACTGAGATTAATCCTTTTGTAAAGGAAAAATCAAAATGACCATGCTGTGTTTTCTCCTTGGATAAATCTGTATCTTTCATATTGTGTAAAGCCTCACTCAGCACGTCTCAGAGACAGTAAGCTGAAGTAAATGAGGTTGGTTTCTTTACTTTTAAGTCTTTTGATCCAGGATCCCAGATGCTAAATTTGAGAAGCCTTATTACATGAATGCCTCCCAGTAGAGAAGCTCAATATTCATCACAATTTCTTTAAACTTGCTGGGTCATTTCTTTAAACCAATAGAGGAGCTGACAGTGAATAGTTTAGAACGGCAGCCTTTCAGTCAAGGGGCGGAAAAGAAAGCCTGCTCCAACAGCCACCCTTGGTGAAACTTATTAAACCTCTTTTTCATATAGATTTCCTTTTAAGGACTATCAATAGGGTGGTCTGAAAAATAATTAAAAGACACCCTAAGAAATAAAGAATCCCTAAATTACCGATAACTTCCCATAAACCAGCTCAGCTATACATTCTCCCTCTCCACTGCAGCATCTGCCTGGACCATTCTCAGCTGAGAGTCAAATGGAATCATTCCCTGAGGTTTTGCTGTGTACAGGAACTGCTAAGCCAGGGATAACAGTATCCCAAACTTCTAAATCTGCCAGCATAGCATTGGTGAGGGCAGCTTCCTAAATGGGAAGGTCCTGAGACCAGGAAGAATCTATATATGAAATATAAAGATTTAAGAGGAAAATCAATAGAGCAGCAATACTGTTAGGTAATCAGAAAGACCAATAACCCATCTGTTTCCCTAGAGAAGTGGTATTTAACCAGGGTTGATTTTGATCTAGGAAATATTTGACAACACCTGGAGATGTTTTGTGTTGTTATAAGTGAAGGGGGCAGTGCTACTGGCATTGAGTGGGTAGAGGGCCAGAGATGCAGCTGACCATCCTGCAATGCACTGGACAGCTTCCACAACAAAGAATGAACCAGCCCAAAATGTCTGTACAGTAGTCCCCCTCATCTGCAGGGGATATGTTCCAAGACACCCAGTGGATGCCTGAAACCATGAATAGTATCAAATCCTATATATACTATGTTTTTTCCTATACGGACATACATATGATAAAGTTTAACTTATAAATTAGGCACAGTAAGAAACTATCTGAATTGCCAGCATCACTACTCTTGCACTTTCGGGCCTTTATTAAGTAAAATAAGTGTTTCTTGGAACACAAGCGCTGAGATACCATGGCAGTCTATCTGATAACCAAGATGGCTAAGTGACCAATGGGCGGGATACCCTGCTCAAAGGGATGATTCACTGCCAAGGTGGGACAGAGTGGTCAGCACGAGGTTTCATCACACTACGTAAACAGTGAGCAACTTAAAACTTATGAATTGTTCATTTCTGGAATTTTCCATGTAATATTTTTGGGCCAGAGATGACCCGGATAACTGAAACCTCAAAAAGCAGAATAAGGGGGGACTATTGTACTAACAAGGTTGAGAAAGCTTGCTCTAGTTGAAATTGTATAGGCAGATAAAGTAATTTCCAGAAGCAGAAACCAAACATGGAATTGTCTCCCTCCACCCACACACACATTTTCCCACAGTAAAACTCATCTCTCACATGCTTCTCATTGTGCCATTTTACTTGGAAGGTATTCTGAATACTTACAGCAAGTAAAACCATCACACATGAAGCACTGCTTTTTTTTTTTTTTTTTTTTTTC
>NW_020172731.1:242999-262043 GCF_003031525.2 Neophocaena asiaeorientalis asiaeorientalis
AACCCGCATCCCCTGCATCGGCAGGCGGACTCTCAACCACTGCGCCACCAGGGAAGCCCTGATTTTTTTTTTTTTAACATCTTTATTGGAGTATAAGTACAATCTTGTGTTAGTTTCTGCTGTATGATAAAGTGAATCAGCTATATGCATACTATATCCCTATATGCCCTCCCTCTTGTGTCTCCCTATCCACCCTCTAGGTGGTCACAAAGCACGGAGCTGATCTCCCTGTGCTATGCAGCTGCTTCCCACTATCTATCTATTTTACATTTGGTAGTGTATATATGTACATGCAACTCTCTCACTTCTTCCCAGCTTGCCCTTCCCCCTCCCCATGTCCTCAAGTTCATTCTCTACATTTGTGTCTTTATTCCTGTCCTGTCACAAGGTTCTTCAGAACCTTTTTTTTTTAGATTCCATATATATGTGTTAGCATACGGTATATGTTTTTCTCTTTCTGACTTACTTTACTCTGTATGACAGACTCTAGGTCCATCCACCTCACTACAAATAACTCAATTTCATTTCTTTTTAGGGCTGAGTAATATTCCATTGTATATATGTGACACATCTCCTTTATCCATTCATCTGTCGATGGACACTTAGGTTGTTTCCATGTGCTGGCTACTATAAATAGAGCTGCAATGAACATTGTGGTATATGACACTTTTTGAATTATGGTTTTCTCAGGGTATATGCCCAGTAGTGGGATTGCTGGGTCGTATGGTAGTTCTATTTTTTGTTTTCTAAGGAACTTCCATACTGTTCTCCATAGTGGCTGTATCAATTTACATTCCTACCAACAGTGCAAGAGAGTTCCATCCTCTCCAGCATTTATTGTTTGTAGATTCTTTGATGATGGCCATTCTGACTGGTGTGAGGTGATACCTCATTGTAGTTTTGATTTGCATTTCTCTCACGATTAGTGATGTTGAGCATCCTTTCATGTGTTTGTTGGCAATCTGTATATCTTCTTTAGAGAAATGTCCCCTTAGGTCTTCTACCCATTTTGGGATTGGGTTGTCTGTTTTTTTTGATATAGAGCTGCATGGGCTCCTTGTATATTTTGGACATTAATCCTTTGTCAGTTGCTTCACTGGCAAATATTTTCTCCCACTCTGATGGTTGTCTTTTCATCTTGTTTATGGTTTCCCTTGCTGTGCAAAAGCTTTTAAGTTTCATTAAGTTCCATTTGTTTATTTTTATTTCCATTTCTCTAGGAGGTGGGTCAAAAAGAATCTTGCTGTGATTTATGTCATAGAGTGTTCTGCCCATGTTTTCCTGTAAAAGTTTTATAGTATCTGGCCTCATATTTAGGTCTCTAATCCATTTTAAGTTTATTTTTGTGTATGGTGTTAGGGAGGGTTCTAATTTCATTCTTTTACATGTAGCTATCCAGTTTTCCCAGCACCACTTATTGAAGAGGCTGTCTTTTATCCATTGTATATTCTTGCCTCCTTTATCAAAGATAAGATGACCATTTGTGCGTGGGCTTATCTCTGGGCTTTCTATCCTGTTCCATTGATCTATATTTCTGTTTTTGTGCCAGTACCATACTGTCTTGATTACTGTAGCTTTGTAGTATAGTCTGAAGTCAGGGAGCCTAATTCCTCCACCTCCGCTTTTCTTCTCAAGATTGCATTGGCTATTTGGGGTCTTTTGTGTTTCCATACAAATTTTTTTCTAGTTCTGTGAAAAATGCCATTTGTAGTTTGATAGGGATTGCATTGAACCTGTAGATTGCTTTGGGTAGTATAGTCATTTTCACAATGTTCATTCTTCCAATCCAAGATAATGGTATATCTCTCCATCTATTTGTATCATCTTTAATTTCTTTCATCAGTGTCTTATAGTTTTCTGCATACAGGTCTTTTATCTCCTTAGGTAGGTTTATTCCTAGATATTTTATTCTTTTTGTTGCAATGGTAATTGGGTGTGTTTCCTTAATTTCTCTCTCAGATTTTTCATCATTAGTGTATAGGAATGCAAGACATTGCTGTGCATTAATTTTGTATCCTGCTACTTTACCAAATTCATTGATTAGCTCTAGTAGATTTCTGGTAGCATCTTTAGGATTCTGTATGTATAGTATCATGTCATCTGCAAACAGTGACAACTTTACTTCTTCTTTTCCAATTTGGATTCCTTTTATTTCTTTTTCTTCTCTGATTGCTGTGGCTAAAACTTTCAAAACTATGTTGAATAATAGTGGTGAGAGTGGGCAATCTTGTCTTGTTCCTGATCTTAGTGGAAATGGTTTCAGTTTTTCACCATTGATGATGATGTTGGCTGTGGGTTTGTCATACATGGCCTTTACTTTGTTGATGTAGGTTCCCTCAATACCTACTTTCTGGAGGGTTTTTATCATAAATGGGTGTTGAATTTTGTCAAAAGCTTATTCTGCTTCAGTTGAAATGATCATATGGTTTTTCTCCTTCAATTTGTTAATATGGTGTATCACATTGTTTGATTTGCATATATTGAAGAATCCTTGCATTCCTGAGGTAAACCCCACTTGATCATCATGTATGATCCTTTTGTTTTCCTTTGTTTTCGGTACACGGGCCTCTCACAGCTGTGGCCTCTCTCGTTGCGGAGCACAGGCTCCAGACGCACAGGCTCAGCGGCCATGGCTCACGGGCCCAGCCACTCCACGGCACGCGGGATCCTCCTGGACCGGGGCACGAACCCATGTCCCCTGCATCGGCAGGCAGACTCCCAACCACTGCATCACCAGGGAAGCCCTGTATGATCCTTTTAATGTGCAGTTGGATTCTGTTTGCTACCATTTTGTTGAGGATTTTTGCATCTATGTTCATCACTGATAATGGCCTGTAGTTCTCTTTTTTTGTGACATCTTTGTCTGGTTTTGGTTTCAGGGTAATGGTGGCCTCCTAGAATGAATTTGGGAGTGTTCCTCCCTCTGCTATATTTTGGAGAAGTTTGAGAAGGATAGGTGTTAGCTCTTCTCTACATGTTTGATAGAATTCACCTGTGAAGCCATCTTGTCCTGGGTTTTATTTTCTTGGAAGATTTTTAATCACAGTCTCAATTTCAGTGCTTGTGATTGGTCTGTTTATATTTTCTATTTCTTCCTGGTTCAGTTTTGGAAGGTTGTGCTTTACTAAGAATTTGTCCATTTCTTCCAGGTTGTCCATTTTATTGGCATAGAGTTGCTTGTAGTAATCGCTCATGATCCTTTGTATTTCTGCAGTACCTGTTGTTTCTTCTCCTTTTTCATTTCTAATTGTGTTGATTTGAGTCTTTTCCCTTTTTTTCTTGATGAGTCTGGCTAATGGTTTATTAATTTTTTTTATCTTCTTGAAGAACCTGCTTTTGGTTTTATTGATCTTTGCTACTGTTTCCTTCATATATTTTTCATTTATTTCCAATCGGATTTTTATGATTTCCTTCCTTCTGGTAACATTGGGTTTTTTATGTTCTTCCTTCTGTAATTGCTTTAGCTGTAAGGTTAGGTTGTTTTTTTGAGATGTTTATTGTTTCTTGAGGTAGTACTGTATTGCTATAAACTTCCCTCTTAGAACTGCTTTTGCTGCATCCCATAGGGTTTGGGTCATTTTGTTTTCATTGTCATTTGTTTCTAGGTATTTTTTAATTTCTTTTTTGATTTCTTCAGTGATCTCTTGGTTATTTAGTAGTGTATTGTTTAGCCTCTATGTGTTTGTATATTTTACATTTTTCCCCTGTAATTGATATATAGTAATTGATATCTAGTCTTATAGTGTTGTGGTCAGAAAAGATACTTCATATGATTTCAATTTTCTTAAATTTACCAAGGCTTGATTTGTGACCCAAGATACGATCTATTCTAGGGAATGTTCCATGAGCACTTGAGAAGAAAGTGTATTCTGTTGTTGTTAGATGGAATGTCCTATAAATATCAATTAAGTCCATCTTGTTTAATGTGTCATTTAAAGCTTGTGTTTTCTTATTTATTTTCATTTTGGATGATCTGTCCATTGGTGAAATTGGGGTGTTAAAGTCCCCTATTCTTATTGTGTTACTCTCAGTTTCTCCCTTTATGGCTGTTAGCATTTGCCTTGTGTATTGAGGTGCATAGATATTACAATTGTTATATCTTATTTTGGATTGATCCTTTGATCATTATGTAGTGTCCTCCTTTGTCTCTTGTAATAATCTTTATTTTAATGTCTATTTTTTCTGATATGAGAATTGCTAATCCAGCTTTCTTTTGATTTCCATTTGCATGGAATATCTTTCTCCATCCCCTCACTTTCAGTCTGTATGTGTCCCTAGGTCTGAAGTGGGTCCATTGTAGACAGCATATATATGGGTCTTGTTTTGTATACATTCAGCCAGTCTATGTCTTTTGGTTGGAACATTTAATCCATTTACATTTAAGGTAATTATCGATATGTATGTTCCTATTCCCATTTTCTTAATTGTTTTGGGTTTGTTATTGTAGGTCTTTTCCTTCTCTTGTGTTTCCTGCCTAGAGAAATTCCTTTAGCATGTGTTGTACAGCTGCTGAGGTGGTGCTGCATTCTCTTAGATTTTGCTTGTCTGTAAAGTTTTAAATTACTCCATCAAATCTGACTGTGATCCTTGCTGGGTAGAGTAATGTTGGTTGTAGATTTTTCCCTTTCATCACTTTAAATACATCCTGCCACTTCCTTCTGGCTTGCAGTGTTTCTGCTGAAAGGTCAGCTGCTAACCTTATGGGGATTCCCTAGTATGTTGCTTTTCCCTTGCTTCTTTTATGTTTTTTCGTTGTATTTAATTTTTGATAGTTTGATTAATATGTTTCTTGGCTGGTTTCTGCCATAGAGTCCTCTATGGGACTCTCTGTGCTTCCTGGACTTGATTGACTATTGATTGACTTGTGATTGTCTTGATTGACTCTGTTTGTGGTCTCCTTTTTGCAGGCTCCAGGTTCATAGTTCCTGTTGTTTTTGGTGTCTGCCCTCAGTGGGTAAAGTTGGTTCAGTGGCTTGTGTAGGCTTCCTGGTGGAGAGGACTGGTGGCTGTGTTCTAGTGTATGAGGCTGGATCTTGTCTTTCTGCTGGGCAGGACCATGTCTGGTGGTGTGTTTTGGGCTGTCTATGAACTTATTAAGATTTTAGGCAGCCTCTCTGCTAATGGGTGGGGTTGTGTTCCTGTCTTGCTAGTTGTTTGGTGTGGGTGTCCAGCACTGGACCTTGCTCATCGTTGAGTGGAGTTGGGTCTTAACGTTGAGATGGAGATCTCTAGGAGAGCTCTTGCTGAGTGATACTACATGGGGCCAGGAGGTTTGTGGTGGTCCAATGTCCTGAATTTGGCTCTGCCACCTCAGAGGCTCAGGCCTGACACCTGGCTGGAGTACCATGACCCTGTCAGCCACACAGCTCAGAATAGAAGGGAGAAAAGAAAGAAAGAAAAAAATAATAAAATAAAATAAAATGTTATTAAAATAGAAAAATGTTTAAAAATTATTAAAATAAAAAAATTTTAAGTAATAAAAAATAAGGAAGCAGCCAAACCAGTAAATAAATCCACCAATGATAACAAGCACTAAAAGCTATACTAATATACACATAAAAATCAGTAATTAGTCTGTCACATACAGCAAACCCCAAGTCTACAGTTGCTCCCAAAGTGCGTTGCCTCAATTTTGGGATGATTCGTTGTCTATTCAGGTATTCCACAGATGAAGGGTACATCAAGTTGACTGTGGAGATTTAATCCACTGCTCCTGAAGCTGCACAGAGAAATTTCTCTTTCTCTTCTTTGTTCGCACAGCTCCTGGGGTTCAGCTTTGGATTTGGCCCCATCTCTGCATGTAGGTCACCCTCTGGCATCTGTTCTTCACCCAGACAGGAGGGGATTAAAGGAACGGCTGATTAGGGGGCTCCGGCTCACTCAGGCTGGGGGGAGGGAGGGGTATGGATGCAGGCTGAGCCTGCGAGAGCAGAGGCTGGCGTGACGTTGCAACAGCCTATGGCGCCATGTGTTCTCCCAGGGAAGTTGTCCCTGGATCCCGGGACCCTGGCAGTGGCAGGCTGCACAGGCTCCTGGGAGGGGAGGTGTGGATAGTGACCTGTGCTTGCACACAGGATTCTTGGTGGCTGCAGCAGAAGCCTTAGCATTTCATGCCTGTCTCTGATGTCCATGATGATAGCTGTGACTTGCACCCGTCTCTGGAGCTTGTTTAGACGGTGTTCTGCCTTCTGTGGGCAGACGGGGAAGGAATCCCCTCTCCTTATGCACCCCGAAACAATGGTCTCTTGTCTCTTTGGCAGCTCCAGACTTCTCCCGGACTCCCTCCCGGCTAGCCATGGTGCACTAGCCCCCTTCAGGCTGTGTTCACGCCACCAACCCCAGTCCTCTCCCTGCGATCTGACCTCCGAAGCCAGAGCCTCAGGTCTCAGCCTCCGCCCGCCCCGGCAGGTGAGCAAACAAGCCTCTCGGGCTGGTGAGTGCTGGTCGGCACCGATCCTCTATGCGGGAATCTCTCTGCTTTGCCCTCTGCAACCCTGTTGCTGCACTCTCCTCCGCAGCTCCAAAGCTTCCCTCCTCCGCCACCCACAGTCTCCACCCGCGAAGGGTCTTCCTAGTGTGTGGAAACCTTTCCTCCTTCACAGCTCCCTCCCACTGGTGTGTGTCCCATCCGTATTCTTTTTTCTCTGTTTTTTCTTTTGTGTTACCCAGGTATGTGGGGACTTTCTTGACTTTTGGGAAGTCTGAAGTCTTCTGCCAGCGTTCAATAGGTGTTCTGTAGTTGTTCCACTTGTAGATGTATTTTTGATTTATCTGTAGGGAGGACGGTGATCTCCGTGTCTTACTCCTCCGCCATCTTGAAGGTCCAGCCAAAGCATGGTTTTGAGTTTGTTTGAAACCCAACAGAATATGTGGCTTAGGCACTTATTTCTACCAATCTCTTGATTTTTACCTCAAACTTTCTTTCAATTGTTCTGACAATTCTCAAGATAATCAGTAAATTTTTCAGGCTAAAATTAAACCATGCAGATAAGTACCTTTTATTCATTGATCTCCATCTCCACTCCAGGAACTTCTGTGTGGCATGAGTTTTGCAGAGACTAGATTTGTCTGGTTTGTATTTAACTTATTTAATAAATAAAGTGCCTATTGTGTGCAAGACACTGTGATAGGAGTCTGTGTGTGGCTGAGAAGAGGTGGGCAGTTTGGAGATTAAAATAACAGCACTTATCAAGTAAAGGAAGGGAAGGTGGTTCCTTCTATTAAGTATTCCTTATGCCTCATGTCCTGCTCTGGACTATCAAGCATTTGGTAGACATTTATTGAGTATCTATTACATGCCATGCATTGGGTCAGGGATATGGAAATCAAAGAGTACACAGTTGATCCTTGAACAATGCACATGAGCTAGGGGTGCCCACCCTCTGTGCAGCCAAAAATCTGCATATAATTTATAGGTGGCTCCCTGTATACTTGGTTCCTCTATATTCGTGGTTCTGCATCTGCCTACTCAATCAACCATGAATCACGCTATGCTGTAGTATTTACTATTGAAAAAATTTACATATAAGTGGACCCAAGTAGTTCAAACCCATGTTGTTCATCCTTGTGGAATTCATATCATAGTGGGGTGAATTAGGCAAGAAAAAAAATCACCATTATTATAATGTATGACAAATGCTGTAATAAACTATATGTGATAAAATAGTTGTTCAGTCCTGAGCTGGACATGATCTTCTAGAGATCCTTGATGACCAAAGATAAAGTGTGAGAATAATACCCAAGCATACGCAATCATTAAGGCTATACTTTTTCAATGTTAATGTGCATACGGATCACTTGAGGATCTTGTTAAAATCTGGGATGGGGCATGAGATTCTGCATTTCCAGTAAGCTCCCAGGTATTATCAATGCTGTTGTTTGAAGGACCACACTTTGAATAGTGAGGAATTAAGGTAATATTGGCATCTCTTGCTCATAAACTACATACCCATTACACTGTCTTCTCTCCTCAGTTTCCTATGCTTCTCCACTCCCAGTTCCCCTTTTCACACACACACACACACACACACACACACACACACACACGAATACATACATACACATTGATTCACATACTTCTGCTTGTGTGATTTCAAAGTTTGGAGAGATGTCATAAACACTGTGTTGTGGGTTATGAAAGAAATGTGGCAAAGATCAGGGAGAAAATGGCATATTTTGTTGACAATGCTGGCCTTGGCTATTTTAGCAGAGCCTAGAGAAGAACTCCAAAGGGATCTTTGTTGGTAAATAATGTGGGAAAGAACCAGAAGAAAACCACACTTTCTCTGGTATTCTGCTCTGCTTCAACTCCCAAAGGTCCTGGACAGCCCAAGAAAGACAAGACGGTCTGTACCTAAGAGAGAGATATACTTTACCTAAGAGGAAACAAGAAAATCTGTTTTGCACAGCACTCTCTGGTTCTTCCTCCATTCACTGCCCCCAAAGATGCTCCATGAAGTCGAAAGAAATCAGACTCCCAGGAGCCTTTAGTAACATGTTGCTCAGGGTCCTAATGCCCCTCAAGATGGGACTCCCTTTGCTTGCTGCATCCCAGCTACACCAGCCTTCTTTCTGCTAACCAAATACCTAAGCTCATTCCAATTTAGCCCTTGTGTGCACTCTTCCTTCTGCTCTACCCCTAGTTGTTTGCATGGCTGACACCCTTTTCATTCAAGTCTTAGCTTAAATGTCATCTTCTTAAGTTGACCTTCCTGTATCTAAAGTATCTAACTCAACCCACCCTCCCTGTTAGTCTTCAGCACATGATCGAGTTTGATTTTCTTCATAGTATTATATTTTTCACCAACTTCAAGTTTCATACTATTTAATTGCTTATTTGCTTATTGTCTACCTCTCACCCACTAGAATCTAAATTCCATGAGAGTGTCTAATCTGTCTTGCTAATTATTGTGTCTCTAGCAAAAGGCACAGCAATTGGCACATAAAAGATACTCAAATATTTGTTGTATGAAATAATATCTTTCCATCTCTGTAAACCTCAATATCTTAATGTATAAATGGACAGATGATGCGATCTACGTATAAAAGTATAAAGTAAAATAAATGATAAGCACTGGACATGGATCACGTAAAATACTCCACAAATATTAGCTTTTATCATCACTATTAATTATTATTTCTGCATTATTAACTCTGAGCACTAAGTGCCTGGCACATAGTAGGTTCTCACCAAATACTGGCTCAGCAAACGAATGGGAACTGCACCGAAAAGTTATAAATACTATGGCTGCCCAAAATTCTTAGTACTACTCAATGGAAATATTGTCACAGCATCCAGCAGTGCCTAAGATAGATAAATGTGTTTTAAAGTCCTCTCCCTTATTGATTCCCTGGACCATGAGTTCCCTTTCCTGTACCAGATGCAGCAATGCCAAGAGCCAGCATCTCTGGAAGGCTCTGTTCCTTACCAACATGCCATTCCAGATTCTTACAAGTATAGGTTCTCCTAAAATCCAGAGCCAGAACCCACCTGCAGGGGGCTCAACTGTAGAGTAACTTACTCCATGACCATCTCTTCTCCCCGTAGTTTTATCCTTGGGACAGCTACCTAAATCTAACTGTGCACGGCAGGCACTGAAAGAGATACAAAGAAGATTCAGTCATATTCAGGGAGTATGCATCATAAGGGAAAGGAAAAAAGTTGGGAAGGCAGATGTGGTTGTCACACAGTCAGCCCTGTCTTCCCACTCCTCTTTAGGAGCTGATTGTTTAAGATGCTGATGTCTTTTTAATGCCACTTCCTTCCCTGGATTCTCCACTAAAACCTCCCTGTAGTGTCAGACTCCAGAATTTGGGGCAGCTCTGAATATTTGTAAGCACAGGAGCAGCTCTGGTTACCTGGACAGACAGAAGAAATGTACTGGGGAAAGGGAGGGACCAGAGTAGATAAAACCAAATCCCCATCACTAAAAGCAACTATTCTGAATGAAGAATATCTACTGTATTTTTCCCTCTAAGAAATCAAATATGAAACATGGCAAATAAACAGTCCAATTATTATATTCTCTTAGATTTGAGAGCCAGAAGGTCTCTGAAGCCTATTTAGCTTTGTTCTTGCACGTCTGACACTATTGGTTTTCCTTTTATGAATAACGAAAATCTGAAATAACACAACATTACCCTTAATGTTTGTGCCACAGAAATAACATCTCCTTGAAATACAAGCCTTTGATTCTATGATGCCCTCACAAAACACCACTTGCCAACAGCTGGATCTTTTTTTCTTTTATCAAAGAAGTGTTTGAGGCATGAGGATTATTTATTCCTCCTGTCTTCCTTCCAATCTCCCTTCCTCTTCCTCCAGACTTGAGATCTGAGATCTGTATGTGTAGAGAAAAGCATACTTCATCTTACTTTCCAAACTCATGGCAAAACTAAAATAATAAGCAATGTCTGTAGATCTGGTGCACACATACACACTGGTTTATAAAAACTAGAACATAGGTACCATTATTAGACCTAAGAAGATTCTGAATAGCATCACCTTAATGTTACATGATATTTTGTTCCATAAATCCAAGAACACACATACGTATTACATGCTATATAAACATTCCCAAACCACTTAACCCAAAGTACATATTTGTTATAAAGCATTATTTCTTGCAATAGTATTGGTTATATAGAGTATTGATCAGGGATATACAGTATTGTCTTACTTTCAAATGAAAAACCCATGACTCTACATTTTATCTAAAATGGGTAATGGATGTTGCTGTTTGTGAAATGAAAATATTGTAATGACACTCAAAATGTATTAACTGAAAACTAACTTAGTATTTCACAAACACCTAGTATGTACCCTGTACCAGGCTAGCAGTCAATAGAAAAATAGACAGCCGTTCTCTGCCATCAAGATCTTTCTTAATCTCTCATGGTAAAAAAATAAGACAAAAATGGAAACTTGGGAAAAATGACACCAACAGTCTCATCTAGGGCCTGGTTATCCACCAGCTTCACCCTCCTGCCTCTTCCACATCCCAACATACATATGTTGACTTTATTGGCTGCAAAGCAAATGTGGTAACATTAAGGGATAGAGTAAAAAATAAAGAAGATATGCAATTTTCCTACCTTTAAGAGAGCTTCCCTAGAGAAAACTATCCATTTATCCATATATCCTTTTAGTCTGTGTTCATATGCATTCATATTTTACATAGCTTGATTGGTGTGTACCAAGCACATTGGATTGTATCATCAATGTTTTTCGATAGTATTACATAGTCTTCAAATATTGTTTAAATGATTGCATCATATTGCACATGCTAATACATACTTTAACAATTCCTCTATTAGTATGCATTTTTGAGTTTCCTCTCATATAAATTATATAAAGAAAAGTTCTTCCTTTCTTTTTTTTTTACAAAAAATTGTCAGAAATTCAGTAGACACATTTTTGGGATGATTTAACAATCTTTCTTCCTCTACCACTTCTTCCTGCATCCTCTCAGAGTTGTGTAACTACCTTAAGAGAACTAAAGGACACTAAAAGCTGGCTGTGGAAGTCATGGCAGCTATGAGTGGGGAAAATTACAGTGACAATGAACTCCTTTTCCACTCACTTCTGATAATGACCCTCTTCTAATCCCATACTTTTCTCAGTCAGCTCCCCCCAGGACACAGGCATTTCTTGTTTCAGTTTTGATGCCTCACACCTCACACGTCACACCTCTATTTCCTCATGTATATTCTTTTTTGCCAGTCCTTAAAGTGTCTAGCCACTCAAGACCGTACCTCAAAGACTTCCCCATGCCCAAAAGCCTAGATATTATCTGGACCTGGAGGCACACTATTTAGAGCACACACAGAAACAAATACATCCCAAACAGCTGTTTTACTTCTTAAGGAAATTCTTTTATTTGAAAAATCTTTTTTATTGAGCCAGACTATTTGTATTGTCTTCTGATAGGAACTGTTCGGATTGGATTTAAATTGTGGTCAAGTATGTACTTCATGTTCTTATTCACTTTTGGTGAATGAAAGTTAGAATGATCTCCCGTGGTAACCAGTCATTTTCTAGTGATCCCAGGTTGATATAAAAACAAAACAAAACAAAACAAAAAGTAATAACAATAAACCCTGTTATTTACTGTATTACACTTGTTAGAGTTTAAATTTACTTAGGGAGTTAACACTTGATCACACAAGATTGCAAATAATTAAAAAAACAACTCCCTAATTAGAAGTTACTTATTTTATACAAGCCAAGCAAATACTTTGTAAGTGAATAAGCCCAAGATTAGATCATGAAAGTCACAAACTCTGCAAACATAAGGAAGGGATTGCTGTGAGCTGGCTCTATTTCTGTGTCAGAACAGGCAGAACAAGAGGAACTATTATGGCCACTTTGTTTTGCATTGGACTTGGAAGAGTCAATTCAAATCAGCAAATATATTTTGAACACCTGCAATGTAAAAGGAAACATGCTAAACACCATGAGGGATATGAAAATAAATAAGACAAGTTCTAGCTCCAATAAATTCAAATGAATGTCTTTAAAAGAATGGTCCTGGGCTTCACTGGTGGCGCAGTGGTTGAGAGTCCCCCTGCCGATGCAGGGGACGCGGGTTCGTGCCCCGGTCTGGGAAGATCCCACATGCCACAGAGCGGCTGGGGCCGTGAGCCATGGCCGCTGAGCCTGCACATCCGGAGCCTGTGCTCCGCAACGGGAGAGGCCACAACAGGTAGAGGCCCCCATACCGCAAAAAAAAAAAAAAAAAAAAAAAAAAAAAAGAATGGTCCTTACCTTTAAGGAATTTTAAATTAAAAATTCTATAGAATACTGCCAAGCAGGCTATTATTTTACTTTCCACTATACATTTCTCACTGCCAATGTACTTGAATTGCAGCATATTTGAATTCGCTGAATTAGCTTCTTGGTCATAAAAGTTTTTCTCAATACATTTGAGGTTACTAGTCCTATGGAGTGACTTGCCCCAAATCACACAGTGTATCTGTCAGAGTATCAACAGAAAACATACGGAAAAATCCAATTAGGATAATTCAAGGAGAGTTTATTTACAAAGGGAACATGTGGACGGGGTAATGTATAGTCTCAAGGCTAGTAACAGCTGAAGAACTGTTGCCACTTCTAGGCTGCAAAGAATAAGGATAAGGAGTGTTACCAGAAACTGGTAGAAGAGGGCTGTAATGAAGGCTGCCTTGAGAGGGACAAAGAACTTCAGTGAAGGGACTCACCTGTCTCAAAGCAAGCTCAGAGAGGGATGCAGAGCAATAAATGCCCCAACATCACTTTCCTATAGCTACTTGAGGTACCTCCACTGGTTAAACTGAATTGTAACCCTGAGAACACAGAAACCCATTAATTAATTCCATAGTAGTGAGCCTTCTGAAACCAAGGGCAAGGTGAAGAACAGTGGAGAGATCTGGAGGGGAAAAGAAACACTATCTGGGCACATAGCTTTGGTTGTAGTAGAGTTCTCCTAACTCTAACTCCACTGTCAACTAGAACATAATTCTTCTCATATTACTCAAGATGCTTAATGAATTGAGTTGAATTACTGAATTGAACGATAACTTCCCAACAGGAAGGAAGCACTGGGCATGTAATGTTGAGTCAGGGCCCAATAAGGGTGGGTCTCAGACCATCTACTACTTTTAGAATTGGAATCAGATCAAAGAGCTGTACTCGGAAGCAGATGGGAAGCCACAGTTTGTTGAAAATGCTGTATCTTGAAGCAACAAAAATTTCTACATCTTACGTCAGTAATGGGGCTTCATGAGGCAAGAAAATATAGGAAAGACATAAAATGCTCCACAAGCATGGTTGGGTTATCACTTGCCTTCTCTTCTCAGCCTTTACCTGTCCAAAATTAACTCAGCAAGCCTGCAAGAGAATTCTCTGACCTGGATGGTGTGTGCCCTATGCTGAGGGACAGTACTCACTTATCTGTTCAGTGACCTTCGCTGGTTTCTCTCCAGGACACCTTCAAGGGGGCCAGAGTAGTCCCTGGGGCTAACATAATTTGAAGATATTAATTACCCAAAGTCTTTGTGAGGGAGAATGAAATACTTAAATTATAAAATCATCCTTAAAAATGTACTATCAAGTGTAAAGAAAATAGAAATGTTTCCATGAAAGAGAGGGGAAATTTTTGGCACATCAGATATCTGTCCCCTCAGCCTATCACAATGCTTCCATCTTCTGCTTATCCAAGCTGGCTCTAAGAACAACTATGTTCCCCCAGCTTTGGCTGACCAATTGGTTGTCCTCTAATGGATATTTGACCAAATTGCCTTCACTTGGAAATATGCCAGAAAGGAATTCTCTACTGAGGAGCTAATTGTACCACGGGCAAGAGTCACGGAACAGATGCACGAAACATCAGAATTAGAGGAGATTCATGCCAATACCCTGGACTGGAAATCATCTATTTCCATGTAGGGATTTAATCTCTCACTGATAATGTCCTGAATTCCAAGCATGAGATTTGGGATTACTACCTAAAATTTTATTTAATTAAAGAATAGCCATAGATAGAACTCCTGGCCTATTCTCTGGTTTGAATAGGAATGAGAAAAATACTTAAGTATATTCTTCTCAGTATATGAGAGACTGTGCTAAGAGTTTGTAAAGGTAAAAAGCACACCAAGTATATAAAATATACTTCTTTTATATGATCTTTCTTTTTTAAACCACTCTATTGAGGTATGATTGACATACAAAAAGCTATACATATTTAATATCTACATGTTGATGAGTTTAGAGATTAGTATACATCTGTGAAACCATCACCACAATCTATGTCATAAATGTATTCATAAAATTCTTGATATTTAGACATAAATTTTTGCACATTACTTGGTGGTGACATTTGTATTAGGTTATAGATTTATTCATGTAATATAATCACTTTAGTAATAAATGTATCCAAATTTTCTTGCCAAGGTAGATAATTTCGTAGATGTGTTCTAGAAATTATACAACATGAATTGGGAGGGAAATACTCACTGGATTTTACATTAAAGGGCTGGTTGTCTGTGTATTTCACTTTTCTGTTCTTCACTTAAAAATAAAACTAGCAGAACAAAATCCAATCATCCTTTTTGTTTGTTTTCTGACTAAATGGGAGTATTTTACATTAAAGCCCACAGAGGGAGGTCTCATTGACCTGGCTGTCTTGCTGACCCATTATTAACAGATCTCCAGTAGAAACAAGATTTTTGAAGGTAAGAAGCAGATAATTTCAGATTTCAGATGACACTTTGCTTTTAGAAATTTAGGAGGGGAATAGTAATGTGATTACCTCCAATTTCAAGTCACTCTCTTACAAATGGTCCATGATGGGTGCCAGGCCCATGAGGCTTGTTTATGCCAAGAGCCCAGGGCAGCCACATGGGACCTCAAACAAGATGAGCAAGAGAGAAGCCAGAAAGATGGAGCAAGTAAGATGAAGCAGAGGTGAGAGATCCCTCTGTCTGCAACATGAGAGGGACTTCCAACTACCCAGTGTCCACCCAAAAAAAGACACAGCTTTCCCTGGTTTCCTGCCCTCGGATGCTGTGAAATTGTTTAAATTGACTTTAGAATCCAGAGAGGATATGAATACCTGTTGAATATAATCCAGACTGAATATTACAAGGCCCCCTTCCCTTACTTTGTAATTTAAAATAAAAACAATTTTAACAATTGAATGCAGAAAGTGCAATTCTCATACTGGTAATAAAAGTAGAGGAGTTTCTTTCTAAGTGTTCCAATTGTGAAATTTAGGTAAGTTTATCAAAGCTGAAAAACTCTAATTTCTTTGGCTACCACTGCTTTTCTCGTGGCCAGTATCAGTTAATTCAAAAGGTAAAGGAAAGTAAGAAGGGAAGAGAAGGAAAGGGGGAGGAATGAAGGAAAGAAGATGGAGAAGTTGTACTGAAATAAGGTCATTAATTCCTTATTATAATAATTAATTCCTTATTTATCTTATAAGGTCTTAAAATTTTCAGGGGTAAACTGCATGCCATTTTTTCAATGTCTACTCCCCCAGTAATTACTTTAAAACTGTCCTTTCCAAAGCACACCTTGCCAGAGAAAAGCAAGTGAGAGAACCAAGTTCCAAGAGGAAAGAGATGCTGTCAGTGGTGTCTGAGCACCCAGCGCAATCCGCCACAGTCAGTGCATGAAGGGCATTGGTTGAGCAAATAAATGGGAGCAAGAAGATGCTGCTTATTTTCATATAATAACTCAACTCACCGATGAAAAGAAAAACATGTAATCAATCAGTTGTTGTGTCTTAAATAAATAGCCGTGCTCCAGTGGCTCTCTCGACATTTTTGTTGAAGTGACCTGCTTATAGGTTGAATTGACTGCTGTATCTTTTCCCGTAAAAGGACAAAAAGGACTGTCTACTCTGTCCACATCTCACTCTGTAGTTTTCTTTTGGGCCAGAACCATTTTCTTATGTCACAAGGAACTTGACCTTATTTTCAAGGTCCTGGAGCAGCAAGCTAGTGCTGACGTTGAGGTCAGAATATTGCACCCCTGAAGCTCTGTGCAATCATCCTTGCAGAGCGCAGCCTGCTCTATTCAATCAGCCTGAGAGCAGTGCTCTCAGCATTTTATGAAAGAGGAACTCGGAGGTAACCTGCACAACACCAGCCTGCTCTCTGCCTTTGTGGCCGCTCTCCTCTGCTGGAGTCAGATTGGGATGGGAATTTGGACTCTGCTACTTACCAACCAGGTAACCTTGGGTAAATCTTTGCTTCTCTGAGCCTCAGAATCCACACCCTAAGTGAAAATAATCAAACCAATCTCATTGCCCTGTTTGAAGATTATATGATAGTAAATCCCTAATGCTCATAACCTGGAATATGCCCAGTTTTTGTTAAGTGATACTTATCTCTTTCTCTTTTGCCCCCTTTCCCACCTATCATGTACCTAAATGATGCTAAAGAGAAAGTCAGAAAAATGGCCTGAGGTTGGCTCCCCCAAACCTCCCTATTGTAAAAAATCCCACTCAATCATTGCCAAAACACCTTTCCTCAGTCTCAAGATCGAGGTGGCTAGATTAATTGCTCAGGGACCTCTGAGAGCAGTTTTATAGATTTTTCCATGTTTGCTCAGGCACAGAAGAAATAAGACCTGAGCTCTTGGTGCCAAAGTGGTTTTTCTATTACTGACACGAAAAGATGACAGTAAAAATTAGCAAATAAAATGCTCATCCTAGGAATGATTAAAGTGGTGTGAACACAGCCCTGCATTCTATTCAGCACCGTCACAGTAGGGAGAGAAAATTGTTGCAATATTAAGTTAAAACTTCGTGAATCAATTCTTAATGCACAGAAACAGAAATATAAAATGACTCCTCTCCATTGAGGTGATATGATTTTTCCCTCTCCTCTAATCTCCTTCCATCAAAAGCCTGGAGGTGGAAAGGGGAAATGAATGGATCACTTGAGTAGCTGCGATGTGATATGATCTGATTGGAGCCAATGGGATGCCGCGTTTCAGCACGGGTGATGTACGCATGCATGGCAAACACATTCAGCAGCAGCGCCTGAGCCATTCACTCCTCTCCTACTGCACAGGAAAACAGCAGGAGATGCTCTCACAGCCACTGCAGAAAAATCCCAGGGCTGCTTGCCCAAAACAGTGAACCCTATGGTTCTTCCACATGACTTTGCTTACCTCCATTTGCCCTGGTGGCTGCTACCCACATTGCTATAGTACAAAGCACCCCCGGTTTGATTTCTGTGTGTGATTTTGGCCAAGTCCCTTGACCTTTCATTCATTTATTAATTCATCCGATGAATATTTATTGAGTACCTTCTGTGTGCCAGACACTGTATAGGGGCTGGGGATACAATGGTAAGCAAAAGCAGATCTGGACCCTCTCCTCATTGGGTTATGAAGAGATGGGTATGGATAATGTATGATTATCCAGTGGTACATTATCCATATGCAACTGGGACAATGACTAATAACAGAAGGACGTGACCTAGTTAAGGAGGTCAGGGAGCAGTCTTGTAAAAGCAGAATAGGAACACAACCGATAGGATGATTTCAAAGGCATCAAGAGTCTGAGTTATCCAGGATGAATCTTGGAATGGGCCTTGAAAGATGGATAGAATTTTGGTGGATGGAAGTAATATGGTGAAAAGAGAAGAGGTGGCATCGTGTTCAAAAGCAGGAAAGTGATTATCAAGGACCTAGGTGAAAGTGAGGCTGGTAAGAGTGTGGGCAAGAGGGGCTGTCCCTAGAGAGCCCTTAGGGTTGTGCCTATAGCTGGTGTTACAGGTATTTTGGAGGACTTGGTGAAAGTAGGTAGGATTAGAATTGGTAAACCGGGGGAAAAGGGGTCTAATGTTTTGTTTTTCTAAATGAAAACAGCTTCATAGCTTTTTCCTCTTATTTTAACTGTAGTACACACACCTTGCAAAACATTTTCAGCAGTATAAAAAGTACCGTATATGAAGACAACAGAATTTATATATAATACTTCTATTCAAAGAATGTCTATTAGTATTTTGGCATATAGGATTTTAGATATTTTTCTTTACATACAGACATGCATCCACACGCACAAGGGCACATATGGTTTTAAATTATGCCGTACAGAGAATATTACTTTGTAAGCTGCCTTTATCACTTTTTGATATTCCCTGGACATTTCTCCAATTCAACAAGTGTACGACTTTTTCATCATTTTTATAAAAATGGTAGATGCCACTATATGGCTGCACCACAACTTATATAATTAGCCCCATGGTGATGGATATTATTTTCCAAGTTTGGACTATTGTAAGTCACCTTCTGATAAACATCCTTTGAGAAGCCAGAGTATGCAAAAAAAAATGCCAGCCTGCCTTTGAAACCCAAGATTACTGTCTAGCTTTATCATCTGACAGAGAGGAATGTTGTGGAAAGTGCACTGGGCTAGATGGTAAAGATGTTGAAAACTTAACATCTCAGCTCTTGCCTGAGAAATCTTAGAACAGTCACCTGGCCTCTCTGAATCTGAATTTCCTCATATGTAAAAGAGAGAGGGGGGGTGGTTGGGGTGGGGGTGAGGGGTT
>NW_020172731.1:262106-299608 GCF_003031525.2 Neophocaena asiaeorientalis asiaeorientalis
GGGGAGACGAGGGCATGTTAGATCACAAAACACTTCCCAAAACTCTAATTCTGAGCAAAATTAATAGCTGTTCTTTGGTAAACATAATGGTTCTGCTGCAGAATACGTTTCAAAACACTGGATAATGTGTTGTTTCAGAGAATGGGACCTGTTATATTACTAAATTGGGTTCAAATACTGGCTTTGTCTCTTACCAGCTGTATACCATTTGTAAGTTACTTAATTTCTCTAAGCCTTGTTGACTCAGCTCCAACCAGAGGCTTGGTGAAATAGTTAAAGTACACCCACAAGTACAGAGTTTTCTACTTAACATGTTCAATAAATGTTAACTATTACTCTTCCTGAATTATTTGAAAAGTTATTGGCATCTCCTTGTAATAGCATCAGCAAACATTCTACTAAGAAATCCCAAAAGTAGAAGGTTGTGACCGTCCAATACTACCTAGCATAACACGCAGCCATGAAATCTTTCAATTCAATACTACAGCCCCTTACTAGGCACTTGCTTAACAGGTGCACAATAAGAGGGTACGGGTACAGAGGGCCAAATCAGAGCTTGCA
Organism: Neophocaena asiaeorientalis asiaeorientalis; assembly: GCF_003031525.2. Taxonomy (NCBI): domain Eukaryota; kingdom Metazoa; phylum Chordata; class Mammalia; order Artiodactyla; family Phocoenidae; genus Neophocaena; species Neophocaena asiaeorientalis. Next base: position 262,668 of record NW_020172731.1, read on the forward strand.
GAAAACAGACAGCTACTTCACATTTCTGTGGGCTGTGTTGGACAAAAGATAGAAACCTACCTGAGAATAGATTTTTTAAAACCAAACTTAGTGTATTAAAATCCAAAATAATTTATTTATAGAATTCAACTAAAGTTCTGCTATTTGATGTCACTGATTCTGTACTTTGGGGTATTTAGTATAGTCAAGGAAAAAGTATGAGCTTAAATTGTCACCTTAATTCTTCCTGGAAGCTCTTTTACTTAAGCAGCATATGGACAAGTCTTGTCATAGAATCTCATGAGATTAGAAAGGGGAGTGGTGTAAAAATCTGACCTTCTGATTTTGTCCTTAGAAACCTTCTGTATTTTTTCCCTTTTATCTTTCATTAAATAGACTCACCCTAGTGGGAATGTAAAGATAAAATTAAATTAGAAGACATCACCTATAATCTAAACACGGTGACAACTTACATAAAATTAATGGAAATATGAAATATTGAGACATTGGGCCCACTGGAAAGAATTATGAGCCAGTCTGATAGAGGCTCTGGCCACAATAAACCTTCATTCTATTAAGTGGTGATAAACAGCGAATAAACAACCACTGTAAATAAGTAAATGCATAAAGAAAGGATATTCCAGAAACTACTTATTAAAGAAGACCATACTGACAGCCTTGTGATAGTAACTGGTGGCAATGGGAAGTGTTTGGGGAAAGCCTGCTTTCAGAGGTGACGTTTGAGGAGAAAGTGGGCTGATGAAAAGGAAGCAGAAATGTGAACATTGCAGGGTGCTCCTTCCAGACCCAGGACACAGCACATTCACACACTTGAGAGTAGCAACGAGCTCGGTGAGGTCAATAAATAGAAAGAAGCCACTGTGGCTGAACCCAACTGATGCAAGAATGAAGTGGGTGGTGTCAACAAGAGTCATTGGCTAGATAATGTCATGTCTGGTAGATACTGGCAAAAACTTGGGACTTATTCAAGTGTTAGGGGCAGCCATTGGGGAGATTGGATCAGAAGAGTAGTATGATATAATTTACTTTTTAAAAAGACCTCTTTGGCATTGGTGGAGACTAGATTATGAGGTACAGAGCGTGATAGAAGGGAGACTAACTATTGTCCATTAATGAGTGATAAATGCTGCTAGCTGGTCATCCAAATCCAATTTTTCCTTCTTTCTGGACACAAGGCTATAGGATATTCCCCAGTTTCTCTTGTAGCCATGTGTAAGGCTTATCACCGGAATGTGAGGAAAATAATGTGTGAAATTTCATTCTCATTTGTTTGGAAAGAAACCCCTAACCCTGGGCCTCTTATTTTAGCGACTTAATCATTTTACCTTAATTTAATGCACAAGGCAATAAGAGCAGCATGCTAACACATGTGAAAGTCTCTCCACTAGAAACGTCCAAGGTTTCAGTCTGGGCAGTGTCCTTTGGAACTTATTTAGTATTGAGACTATGGTTAGAAAAGCAACTTCACAAATTATTTATATCAACTAAAGTCAGAGCATAAAAAAAAATCTAAGTGATCAGTCAAATGTTTTTCTCCTTGAAAAAGAGCCAAGGAAAGCAAAGCTTTATATGTGTCTATTTCTTTAACCATAAAATTACATTTATCCAGGTAAATTTCAAGGCTTTTTGTTTGTTTTGATGCAGGAGAGCCCCCATTTTTAACAATCTAAGCAAAGGATAACAGCATCATAGGTGATTTATTATGGTGCTCAAGGACGTGTCCTGATATACTATTTTCATAAAAAGGAGACCAGGCTGCTCTCCAGGTGTCCTGAACCTCCCAGGAGCCACCCAGAGCACATTCTAATTTCTTGCATGGATAATGAATGGAAAATTTGTCCATGAAAAATTAAAGGTAGTGAGAAGAAACTAATAGATTATTTCCATTCTTTATGTGGCAAAACTTACTAGCTGCTTATCTAACATGTCATCTTCCCTTCCAACTTACTACTAAAACCTTGATTTTTAGGTGGGTACATTGATGTGCTAAATAAAGGACTACATTTCCCAGCCACTCTTGCAGCTAGGAGTAGTTGTATGAAAAGTTCCATCCAATGAAATGTAAGCTAACGTATTATTTGAGAACTCCAGGAATTCTCCTTAAAAGAAGGTTTCCCATTGAGGAGTGCACTTCCTCTTCTCTGCTGACTGTAATGCAGATATAGTATCTGACTGAGATGACCTTAAGGGTGGATGCTGAGAACTAAGGATGTCAGAGCACAAAGATAAGCGCCTTCATCTTTATGATGAAGATATCATAAAACTACCATTTCAACCCTGGACTAACATCTTCCAAACTTCCTTCAGGTGAGAGGAAAAAAATATCATCTTATTTAAGCTACTATTATTTGTATTCTGTTATATACAATGAAGCTCACTTTTTTTTTAAACATTTTTTTAACATCTTTATTGGAGTATAATTGCTTTACAATGGTGTGTTAGTTTCTGCTTTAGAACAAACTGAATCAGTTATACATACTCATATGTTCCCATATCTCTTCCCTCTTGCATCTCCCTCCCTCCCACGCTCCCTATCCCACCCCTCTAGGTGGTCACAAAGCACCGAGCTGATCTCCCTGTGCTATGCGGCTGCTTCCCACTAGCTATCTATTTTACGCTTGGTAGTGTATATATGTCTACGCCACTCTCTCACTTTGTCCCAGCTTACCCTTCCCCCTCCCCATATCCTCAAGTCCATTCTCTAGTAGGTCTGCATCTTTATTCCCATCTTGCCCCTAGGTTCTTCTGACCATTTTTTTCTTTCTTTTCTTTTTTTTTTAGATTCCACATATATGTGATAGCATACAGTATTTGTTTTTCTCTTTCTGACTTACTTCACTCTGTATGACAGACTCTAGGTCCATCCACCTCGCTACAAATAACTCAATTCATCTCCTTTTATGGCTGAGTAATATTCCATTGTATATATGTGCCACATCTTCTTTATCCATTCTTCTGTCAATGGACACTTAGGTTGCTTCCATGTCCTGGCTATTGTAAATAGTATTGCAATAAACATTTTGGTACATGACTCTTTTTGAATTATGGTTTTCTCAGGGTATATGCCCAATAGTGGGATTGCTGGGTCATATGGTAGTTCTATTTTTAGTTTTTTAAGGAACCTCCATGCTGTTCTCCATAGTGGCTGTATCAATTTACATTCCCACCAACAGTGCAAGAGAGTTTCCTTTTCTCCATACCCTCTCCAGCATTTACTGTTTGTAGATTTTTTGATGATGGCCGTTCTGACCGGTGTGAGGTGATACCACACTGTAGAAACTCATTTCTAAATTGATAGTATCTCATATATTTAAACCTAATATCTAAAACCTTCAATATCTCAAGTTTCCATTGACTTGTATATTGGTCCCTTATCAAGTACTAGATTCTCCAGAGACACAAAAGAACCATAAAACATTGTCTCTCTTTAAACATTTCCTTATGCTAGTTGGGCAGGCAGAATAAAAAGTGAAAACAATAGCAACTGTGCTAAATTGGATAGAAGTGACTGTGAATTTTAAAAAGTGGAAAGAAGTCTACAGCATGTGTAGAAGGGGGAGGATTCATAGACAGGTGGGATGTGGGCTTGGTTTATATGATGGCCATTTATAGAGTAGTAGAGGATAGTGATTAAGTCTATGGATTCAGGACCAGACCATCTGGGTTCAGATCCTCTTTCCACTGCTGTTAACTCTGTGTCCTTGAGCATATTATATAATCTCTCATGCCTCAGTTTTACAATCCATAAAGTATAGGAAATAATATCTACTTTATAGAGTTATTGCAACGAGTCTATTTGTTGATATATATGTAAGTACACAGAGGAGTGTGTGGCATATAATAAGTGCTCTCTAGAATTTAGCTGTTATGATTATGATTCCGATTCAGACTCTTTCTGGTAACACTCTCTTCACTGTGGGAACTCTTGCTCATACTTCATTATAATCATGGCACTCCACTCCCTCACCACCTCACAGGTGAATAAAAGGGCCCAAATTAGGCCAAAGCGTAACTCACCCACGGGCCACTTTGATTATTCCAGGAAGTTGACATGTGCCCTAATATAAGGCAGGCAGAATGTTCCCTAGAATCTTTAGAACCGAAGCTGAGGAAGAGGAATTCTCCCCTTTTAGGGAGACTGGAAAGAGACGGACCTACAAACTATGGGTCCAAACTCACAGAAGAAACTGGTTTAAGAAGAAATCACTAGTCCTGAGTGAGCAGGGCCCTACACTTTGAAGGGCCTTCCTTGAATATGTTAAAGCCCCCTCTGGTGTCTGGGACAAGCTGGGTTTGGCAGTGATATCTGTGTGGCCTCTGAGCCTAGATGAGGACCTCTGTGTCCCTAGTCCTGTTTCTTCCCTTTGGCGTGCTCTCAGGCCCACTATTCCTGCACATAGGGTTGACCAGATGCTCTGAGGAACTCTGGGATTTTTGCCTATATGGTCATCGCAAGACCCCATGCCCAAACCCTGATTTTATATTCCTTCTGCCCAGTGTGGTATTTCTTTCACAGGATATTGGCTGAGGAGATTGGGAGATTGGGCTGTCAGAACAGGATGCCTAGGGGTGTCCCTGAAAGCCAGTGTATAGGGAGATGCAGAAAAAAAAACGGAGACAGTTCTGATGGTATTCCAGGTCCAGAGAATCAAAGCTGTCTGATTACTGCAACCTTTCCTTTAATTTTGTGAACTACCCAAATATCATGCCACTAATTTCTGTCCATTTGTCTACTCATTCATTCATTTATTTATTTAATTTTTGCTTAAAATAGTTCAAGCTGGGATTTGGGTACCTGAAAAGATGACAGACCCCAAAAATACAGACTTAAAGAGAAGTACAGTGAAAGGGGAGTGGATACCTGGCAAAAAGGAACAGCACTAGCCAAGACACAGAAGAGAACTGGATTAGAAAACTCACTTATGCCATGTCAGTGTCATTACTCACTAAATGTGCTGCAACTCTAGCAGAGTCAAGGCATCCCTTCTGCCACCATTTGCAAGATCATTACTTCTCACAGGGAAGAGTACAAATGCATCCGAACCCATAAGTATTGCTCTGATTTTCACCCTTCTCCTCAATCTCATGAGAAGTCAGTTTCTCTTTTTATGGCCAATAGAAGTTCCTCACCTGCGATAGCTCCTCTAAGCATCCTCATGGAGAAACCTCTCTCCAGGGAGGAGTTCAAGGTGGACCCAAGAGATTTCTCCAGAGCCTCTCATTTGTCCACATGCACCATTACTTCTTTAGGTAGATTTATATATTCTGGACCTCATCATGCACTTTTAAGGTAGTTTCTTGATTCTTTTGTCTCCCTGTGTGTCTTTCATATCACCTGCAGGAGAAGTCCAGGCCAAATCTTAGGGATAATCTCAATTTGTCAAAAGAACATGAAGGGATCATCTCACCTCCTTATATTTCAAGTTCCCTGCCTGTAGATGAAAATAATAACATGGTCCATGCTATAAATGCAAATATCTAGAGTGTCTCCACACATAGGTCACAGATGCTTGCTTTGATCACCTCTAAACACTCAGAAAAAAAGTTTAAATCTATATGAGGGCTAATTTTGTGGAAGTCTTTGTGTCTGGATTTAAATCATTCTTTTTAAAAGTATTACTATGTTTGGAAAGCAAAATTTATATTTTGAGTAACAGACCATTTTAGATTCTCCCCTAAGTCAACTCAAGTGTTGCTGTCCATTAAAGAACAGTATGTAGATCAGCAAAGGATTCCAGAGTCTTATTATATGATCATATTGAAATTTTAATCATCCCATGGAAAGAAATCATTCCATCCTATGGAAAGAAAATAATTACTATTAAAAAGAGCAAACTTTTCATAGTCCAAGATAATAATGAATTTCTTTTCTAAATCCATATGTAATAATGAATAAAAAACTCAAGACAGGTGTTAACTGACAGGTAAGTGAGTGCACAAAGTAGGCATGCTGTATGACTTAGCTGACAATATTCTACACTCTTCCAAGTTCACTGGAAAGCTTCCAGTGCCAAAGAGCTTCTTTAATATGTTCTGGTATGTTGGTGCATCCCAACCCTTTACATGTCATGGCACACCTTAAAATGATGGTAAATATATATGAGGACTAGGCTACTGCCACCTTGCCCAAATCACCTTGTTTCTAAACCACCGTTTTCTTATTTATGAGTGGAAGAAAAATAAAAGTCACCACTGTGAGGATTAAATGAGATCACGAATGTGTTAAACCACACATAATATATCATGGAGGTATTTTATGGTTTGCCTGAGCAGAGTCACACTGAGCAGTGAGACTTTTCCAACATCCAAAAATAGTTAAACTAAGCAAGCTCAAATAAAGTGTATTGCAGTGGCAAAACAATGCCAAAGGAGAGTGCCACTCACTACACGGGAGAAATTTCACAGTCTGCTTTCCCCACCTCTTGAGCTGCTCCTAATCCACCTTCCCTTACACAAACACCTCAAATCAAATCTGATTGGATGACACTTGTCTTCCTTGTCCTTCCTCTCACCTTCTCTAACTGTAACTTCTAATGTGACTCAGTCAACTTGTCATGGTTTGTTTTAGTCCTTCCCTTCACCCTTCACTCCAACCCACACAAGTCACAAAAAATGAAGACAGCAGATTCAGAATTCTCCTTATTGTGAGGAGGAAGAGAAGGAGTAGATCCAGGGATCCCCACACATTAATATTTGCCCAGTAGAGAGATGATACATAGGTAAGTAGATAGATAAAATCAGTCATTACAGGACCTAGGATTTAGTAAACATTCAATATATTGTCATTACGATGATGATGATGAGAGGCACAGCCTAGAGCATGGAAGAAATGGGCCAATCGTTGGCAAGAATGCCGAGAAGGGTAGCAGTCTAAGGGAAGAAATCTGAACTGAGTCTCCCCTTTAGGAAACTTGGGATGCGTTGTTAAAACAAAATAATTACCATTTTTGAGAAGCATTTCAGGGCAAGCTGGGTGAAGTACAGACAGACCAGACTTAGCTATAAGTATAAGGACAACCTATGAGTTGCTAAAAAATAAGAAATTCATCTGAGAGTCCATGTATACTATTCCTCAGCTATTGGTTTTTTTTAACCCTGTTCTGTCTTGATACAGAACTATTTTTTGGTAAGAAGGTGGAGTCTGCTTTTTTTCTAGTTAAATTATTGTGGTCACTCTTTTTTTTATACTGCAGGTTCTTATTAGTCATAAATTTTATACACATCAGTGTATACACATCAATCCCAATCTCCCAATTCATCTCACCCTCACCACCCCCCGCCACTTACCCCCCTTGGTGTCCATACGTTTGTTCTCTATCTGTGTCTCTATTTCTGCCCTGTAAACCGGTTCATCTGTACGATTTTTCTAGGTTCCACATATATGCGTTAATATATGATATTTGTTTTCTCGTTCTGACTTACTTCACTCTGTATGACAGTCTCTAGATCCATCCATGTCTCTACAAATGACCCAATTTCAGTCATTTTTTTGGCTGAGTAATATTCCATTGTATATATGTATCACATCTTCTCTATCCATTCATCTGTCGATGGACATTTAGGTTGCTTCCATGACCTGGCTATTGTAAATACTGCTGCAATGAACATTGGGGTGCATGTGTCTTATTGAATTATGGTTATTGCTGGGTCATATGGTAATTCTGCTTTTAGATTTTTAAGGAACCTCCATAGTGGCTTTATCAATTTGTATTCCCACCAACAGTGCAAGAGGGTTCCCTTTGCTCCACACCCTCTCCAGCATTTGTTGTTTGTAGATTTTCTGATGATGCCCATTCTAACTGGTATGAGGTGATACCTCACTGTAGTTATAATTTGCATTTCTCTAATAATTAGTGATGTTGAGCAGGTTTTCATGTGCTTCTTGGCCATCTGTATGTCTTCTTTGGAGAAACGTCTATTTAGGTCTTCTTCCTATTTTTTGATTGGGTTGTTTGTTTTTTAAATATTGAGCTGTATGAGCTGTTTATATATTTTGGAGATTAATCCTTTGTCCATTGATTCATTTGCAAATATTTTCTCCCATTATGATGGTTGTCTTTTCATTTTGTTTGTAGTTTACTTTGCTGTGCAAAAACTTTTAACTTTCATTAGGTCCCATTTGTATATTTTTGTTTTTATTTCCATTACTCTAGGAGGTGGATCAAAACAGATCTTGCTGTGATTTATGTCAAAGAGTGTTCTTCCTATGTTTTCCTCAAAGAGTTTTATTGTGTCCGGTTTTACATTTAGGTCTTTAATCCATTTTGAGTTTTTCTTGTGTGTATGGTGTTAGGGAATGTTCTAATTTCATTCTTTTACTTGTAGCTGTCCAGTTTTCCCAGCACCACTTATTGAAGAGGCTGTCTTTTCTCCATTGTATATCCTTGCCTCCTTGTCATAGATTAGTTAACCAGAGGTGTGTGGGTTTATCTCTGGTTTTTCTGTCCTGTTCCATTGATCTATGTTTCTGTTTTTGGGCCAGTACCATGTTGTCTTGATACTGTAGTTTTGTAGTATAGTCTGAAGTCACGGATGCTGATTGCTCCAGGGCTGTTTTCTTCCCTCAAGATTGCTTTGGCTATTCAGGGTCTTTTATGTCTCCATACAAATTTTAAGATTTTTTTTTCTAGTTCTATAAAAAATGCCATTGGTAATTTGACAGGGATTGCATTGACTCTGTAGATTGCTTTGGGTAGTATAGTCATTTTCACAATATTGATTCTTCCAATCCAAGAATATGCTATATCTCTCCATCTGTTTGTATCATCTTTAATTTCTTTCATCAGTGTCTTATAGTTTTCTGAATACAGGTTTTTTGTCTCCCTAGGTAGATTTATTCCTAGGTATTTTATTCTTTTGGTTGCAATGGTAAATGGGAATGTTTCTTTAATTTCTCTTTCTGATTTTTCATTAGTGCATAGGAATGCCAGAGATTTCTGTGCATTAATTTTGTATCCTGCAACTTTACCAAATTCATTGATTAGCTCTAGTAGTTACCTGGTGGCATCTTTAGGATTCTCTATGTATAGTATCATGTCATCTGCAAACAGTAACAGATTTACTTCTTCTTTTCCAATTTGTATTCCTTTTATTTCTTTTTCTTTTCTGACTGCTGTGCCTAGGGCTTCCAAAACTATGTTGAATAATAGTGGCAAGAGTGGACATCCTTGTCTTGTTCCTGATCTTAGAGGAAATGCTTTCAGTTTTTCACCATTGAGAATGATGTTTGCTGTGGGTTTGTCGTAAATGGCCTTTATTATGTTGAGGTAGGTTCCCTTTATGCCCACTTTCTGGAGAGTTTTTATCATAAATTGGTGTTGAATTTTGTCAAAAGCTTTTTCTGCATCTATTGAGATGATCATATGGATTTTCTTCTTCAATTTGTTAATATGGTGTATCACATTGATTGATTTGCATATATTGAAAAATCTTTGCATCCCTGGGATACATCCCACTTGATCATGGTGATGATCCTTTTAATGTGTTGTTGGATTCTGTTTGCTAGTATTTTGTTGAGGGGTTTTGCATCTATATTCATCAGTGATATTGGTCTGTAATTTTCTTTTCTTGTAGTATCTTTGTCTGGTTTTGGTATCAGGGTGATGGTGGCCTCATAGAAGGAGTTTGGGAGTGTTCCTTCCTCTGCAATTTTTTGGAAGAATTTGAGAAGGATGGGTGTTAGCTCGTCTCTAAATGTTTGATAGAATTCACCTGTGAAGCCATCCGGTCCTGGCCTTTGGTTTGTTGGAAGATTTTTAATCACAGTCTCAATTTCAGTGTTTGTGACTGGCCTGTTCGTATTTTCTATTTCTTCCAGTTCAAGTCTTGGAACATTATACCTTTCTAAGAATTTGTCCATTTCTTCCAGGTTGTCCACTTTATTAGCATAGAGTTGCTTGTAGTAGTCTCTTAGGATGCTTTGTATTTCTGTGGTGTCTGTTGAAACTTCTCCTTTTCATTTCTAATTTTATTGACTTGAGTCCTCTCCCTCTGTTTCTTGATGAGCCGGGCTAATTGTTTCTCAATTTTGTTTATCTTCTCAAAGAACCAGCTTTGAGTTTTATTGATCTTTGCTATTTTTTTCTTTGTTTCTATTTCATTTATTTCTGCTCTGATCTTTATGATTTCTTTCCTTCTACTAACTTTGGGTTTTGTTTGTTCTTCTTTCTCTAGTTCCTTTAGGTGTAAGGTTAGATTGTTTATTTGAGATTTTTCTTGTTTCTTGAGGTAGGCTTGTATTACTGTAAAGTTCTGTCTTAGAACTGCTTTTGCTGCATCCCATAGGTTTTGGATTGTCGTGTTTTCATTGTAATTTGTCTCTAGGTATTTTTCGATTTCCTCTTTGATTTCTTCAGTGATCTCTTGGTTATTTAGTAACGTATTGTTTAGCCTCCATGTATTTGTATTTTTTACTTATTTTTCCCTGTAATTGGTTTTTTTTTTTTTTTTTTTCTTGTGGTACGCGGGCCTCTTGCTGTTGTGGCCTCTCCCGTTGCGGAGCACAGGCTCCGGACGTGCAGGCTCAGCGGCCATGGCTCATGGGCCCAGCCGCTCCGCTGCATGTGGGATCTTCCCGGACCGGGTCATGAACCCGTGTCCCCTGCATCGGCAGGTGGACTCCCAACCACTGCGCCACCAGGGAAGCCCGTGTAATTGGTTTTTAATCTCATAGCATTGTGCTCAGAAAAGATGCCTGATATGATTTCAATTTTCTTAAATTTACTGAGGCTTGATTTGTGACCCACAATGTGATCTATCCTGGAAAATGTTCTGTGTGCCCTTGAGAAGAAAGTGTATTCCATTGTTTTTTGATGGAATGTCCTATAAATATCAATTAAATCCACCTTTTTTAATGTGTCATTTAAAGCTTGTCTTTCCTTATTAATTTTCTGTTTGGATGATCTGTCCATTGGTGTCAGTGAGCTGTTAAAATCCCCCACTACTACTGTGTTACTGTCAATTTCCTCTTTTATAGCTGTTAGCTGTTTCCTTATGTATTGAGGTGCTCCTATGTTGGGTGCATATATATTCATAATTATTATATCTTGTTTTTGGATTGGTCCCTTGATCATTATGTAGTGTCCTTCCTTGTCTCTTGTAACATTCTTTATTTTAAAGTCTATTTTATCTGATATGAGTATTGCTACTCCAGATTTCAGCATATATATGGGGCTTGTTTTTGTATCCATTTAGCCAGCCTGTGTCTTTTGGTTGGAGCATTTAATCCATTCACGTTTAAGGTAATTATCGATATGTATGTTCCTATTACCATTTTCTTAATTGTTATGGGTTTGTTTTTGTAGGTCCTTTTCTTCTCTTGTGTTTCCCACTTAGAGAAATTCCTTTAGCATTTGTTCTCAAGCTGGTTTTGTGGTGCTGAGTTCTGTTAGCTTTTGCTTGTCTGTAAAGCTTTTGATTTTTCTGTCAAATCTGAATGAGATCCTTGCTGGCTGGAGTAATCTTGATTGTAGGTTTTTCCCTTTCATCACTTTAAATGTCTCATGTCACTCCCTTCTGGCATGTAGAGTTTCTGCTGAGAAATCAGCTGCTAACCTTATGGAAGTTCCCTTGTATGTTATTTGTCTTTTTTTCCTTTTTGCTTTCAATAATTTTTCTTTGTCTTTAGGTTTTGCCAATTTGATTACTATGTGTCTCGGCATGTTTCTCCATGGGTTTATCCTGCCTGGGACTCTCTGTGCTTCCTGGACGTGGGTGGCTATTTCCTTTCCCATGTTAGGGAAGTTTTTGACTCTAAGCTCTTCAAAATCTTCTCGGATCCTATCTCTCTCTCTTCTCCTTCTGGGACCTCTATAATGTGAATGTTGTTGCATTTAATATTGTCCCAGAGGTCCCCTAGGCTGTCTTCATTTCTTTTCATTCTTTTATCTTTATTTTGTTCTGTGACAGTGAATTCCACCATTCTGTCTTCCAGCTCACTTATCCGTTCTTCTGACTCAGTTATTCTGATATTGATTCCTTCTAGTGTGTTTTTCATTTCAGTTATTGTATTGTTCATCTCTGTTTGTTCTTTAATTCTTCTAGGTCTTTGTTAAACATTTCTTGTATCTTCTCCATCTTTGCCTCCATTCCATTTTTTTTTTTTTTACGGTACACGGGCCTCTCACTGTTGTGGCCTCTCCCATTGTGGAGCACAGGCTCCAGATGCACAGGCTCAGCAGCCATGGCTCACGGGCCTAGCCGCTCTGCAGCATGTGGGATCTTCCCGGACCGGGGCACAAACCCGTGTCCCCTGCATCAGCAGGTGGACTCTCAACCACTGCACCACCAGGGAAGCCCTGTCTCCATTCTTTTTCCGAATTCCTGGATCACCTTCACTATCATTATTCTGAATTCTTTTTCTGGAAGGTTTCCTATCTTCACTTCATTTAGCTGTTTTTCTGGGGTTTTATCTTGTTCCTTCATCTGGTACATAGCCCTCTGCCTTCTCATCTTGTCTGTCTTTCTGTGAATGTGATTTGTGTTCCACAGGCTGCAGGATTGTAGTTCTTCTTTCTTCTGCTGTCTGCCCTCTGGTGGATGAGGCTATCTAAGAGGCTTGTGCCCGTGGTCATTCTTTTAAATGAGAAGATTAATGAAGTACAAATCAGTCTGTAGATATATTTTCTTCTCAGGTTTTGTTACTCATCTCTAGGCCAGTATCTTTAATTAAGTTTTGCCCTATAATCAGTGGCCTTAATTTAAAGTGAACAGTGATGATGACCGAATTTCTCACATAACAGTTATTTGGTGATTTGGTATTTTAATGTTATATCCTCAAGTCTACCCATGGGTATCACCCTCAGGTTAGGGTTTCTTCCTACAAATCCCCAAGATTCCTCAAGGTTTTTTAGGAATATCAATATTGTACCCATTCTCTCTGAGGATGGCAAAGTTAGAGTCAAAGAGAAGAAATCCTAAGGATAGCACTTCAGGTGCCAGGAGTAACAGATAGAGTCACAATTTTGGTTGGGTTAGAGGAGCTCATTCAATGCTTCTCAGAGAGCATCAGCCAATATCTTCCTTCCACCTGAGCAGTAGTGTCAACTTTGCCAAGAATAGCCTGTTTGTCTATAATTGAACTAAGTTCCTGCTGCTGAAATGTAAGCCCAATTCTTGTTCTGTTCTAATTACTTAAACAAATAACTCAGGTCCTATAATATCAGTTAAGCTGCAATACATGCTGATAGGTTAACAATGCATGAATTAATAAAAGAGGACACATTTTAAGCAGCGATTTCATAGCTGCAGATAATGATATTAATAAAAATGAAAAGTCAAATGTCCAGTTCCATTTTAAGTAGGTATCATAGGCTGAAGACCACTAAGTATGCATCAAAGCAAACAGACAGAAGCAAATTACTCATAGCAAAGGTGTGCCAAAGTTATTTTATTAACACCTGGTAGACGTTTTGATTATGGTAGCATATATAAGGGTTTGCTATTAATATGGATATTAATTTTGGCATTAATTAATGAATAAAATTAGTAGAGTACTTTGGGATATTATATTTTTTAAAAAAGGGAGAGAGGGAAGTAAAAATTGGTTCATATTCTTGAAGTGAACAGAAGAGAAAGAGCTTGTTCAATAAGCTTTTGTCACATAGACAGCTTGTAACAACATGTAAATATGTAATATGCTCTCCCTGGATGAAGCTCCAGAAATAATTCTCCACTGATGAGACTCCCATGTCCCTGAAGAGAAACCTGTTTCTTTAATGTGCTGAGCATAGTCAACAAGGGGGAAGGTCAATTTCGATTTGTGACTTTGAGGCTCCTGCCAACTGAATTCATAACAAGGCTGGTTTATTGCATCATGGGGAGTAATTCCTGGTGACAGACTATTTTCAAGTACCAATTCATTTATACCCAGCATTCAGGGTCTCTCATTAAGGAAGGGCATATCATGGCTCCCAACCTAGGAATTATGCTGATTGGGACATCCTTATTATGCCACCTTTTACCCAGTGAGTGAAAGGAAAACTAATATCACACCTCAAATACATGACAGAATTTCAACAAGCAAGTCATTCAGATGGGAAGAATTATTAAAGTCTTCAAGTCTCCTTCTATGGGAATATGGCAATGATGTCATGAATTCTCACTAGGAAATGAGGCTTCAGTTCAATGAGGTAAGACTTCCTTGAATCCCTCTCTGAAACTGATTAGCAGAGTCTTCTCTGGGGAAAAGATCAATGAAATAATTTCTCCAAAAAGTTAAATGCAAGACAAAGTATATTTTGGGGGAGAGGGAGGAAGGTGAAACTATTTTTCAGAACAGTCAGAGAATAGTGTATGGCAGGGAGGACAGTACTATTGTTTGGTTCCTTCCTACCAGTGAATTAGCACCTACAAGCTATTTTAAGGTCTCCTTGGCTTTAGAGGCTGGATTAGCCAATCACATTCATACCAAAACAATTAACCAGTAATGGAAAGTATGGCTTCTATCCAGCTGGCTGTTCATTGTAAAATTTATTGGACTGTGATGTGACTCAACTAGTCAATTCTGAAAAAGAACTTCACATGGGTGTTTCATACTGGCAAATGAAGCCTGTGTAAAAATCCCCATGGGATGAATAAATGCTAGTTTCAACTGAACAAGCTTTTTAATTTGAAAGCCAGTCTTCCAAATAAATGCTAAATTAACTGTAAAATTACTTTATTCTGAACCTAGCTGGAGCTACATGTAGGGGTGCTCTAATAATTGCTCAATAGTTGAAAAAGCTATTAATGTTCATAAATAACTTCCACCTACATGCCACCCATGCCAAAAGCTCTTATACAATGGTTATATGTGTGGGGTGGAGGTCAGAAAACCTCATGAAATTTGGTTTGGAAAATGGGCTGGAGAATGATTCTATTAACCTTTAGTTCTTGTAAAACTCTTACCCAGTTCCTGGTTCATGACTGATTATGAATCAATTTGATTGTGTTAATAGACCTGTTGTCCTTTTCTTCTCATTGCTAAGCATTAATAAGTTACCAGAAAGGAAGACTGGGAAAGAGGTGGTAGTTAGCCAGGGTTAAAGATTCAGTGGTAATTGAAGTGAATGGAGAAAAAGAATTTGAGAGAAAAAGGACAAGGCTAAAGTATCTGAAAAGCTAAAGCATCGTGTTAATTTCTCTTTCTTTGGGAGGTTTAGGTTTTCATGTCATATTATTTCCAGGATCCTAAATCCTGCTGCATTAAAAGAGAGAGGAAAGGAGGGAACAAAGAGGACAAGGAGGAAAGAGAGAGACAGAGCCAGTACACTTGCAGACCCTGTTTGATAACAACATATCAGAATGAAGATGCAACTCCATGGATTATGTGACTTGAGTAGCCTCTTCATCTAACACATGGGTGAGTATCAGGGAATGTTGTATTTAATTGCCAAGAATAGAGAAGGAGAAAAGTCGAAATGGCCCAACGAACATAGCAGCAGGAGGAGGTCATAACATCTTTCTCTGCAAATGGACCTGACAATACGTCAGCATAAAGCTACAATTTTTTCTTCTACCCACTTAGGTAAGACTGACAAATAAAACTAGCATAAACCTTCAAAACTGGGTGGCAAACAGTTATCTAATTAAGGCAAAGCCCATTAACTTGCTATCATCATCTGGCTGAACATTGTGCTGTGAATAAATTAAACATGGATTCAGAAACACTCTGGCTGTTGCTGGTTGACATGCAATATAATAGTACGGACACAACCGATCATTCACATACAGAAATGATGGTGCAGAAAGGAGGAGGAAAGAGAAAAACTGGCCTCAGACACTCAGACACTGGTACAGCTGTAACTGAAAGCCTCATAAACAGTTCTTAAAATGCCATAAAGAGTTGGAACATCAACTCTATAGATCATATTTCTCTGGATCTCCAGGACCAAAACAGACATCAAAGGCTTCATGAAATCAATGCATCTGACAAGGTGCTCTTGGCTGGCACCTGGAGCCCATTTCTCCCATCACTCCTGGAGCCTGCAGAGCTGGTCCAAGCCGGGAACCCTTTTGACTTCTATGAGCCAAGAAGGATGAAAAGACCACCTGCCCTTGAATAGAGGAGGTCTGGGGCCAAGCTTGGGGCACATTTACCAACTGGGCTGGAGTCTTCTTACTTCCCACATCCCAAACTGGCCACTAGTCAGTATAGTAATCCTTTGAAAAATGCCTTGAGAATTGGTACCAATTAGGTTTACCAAAAGTAACTGAGAAAATGGTTAGAATCAGAGAGCAAGATAAAATCTGTAACATGTCTCACATTGTAAAACTATTCAGGGCTGGTATATGGGTTCTGTGTGTAGCCTGCCTTAAATCTTTCTAGAGAAGTTAGTGAATAACTAAATACATAATTTGTCTAAAACCAAACTCATTCTCCCTTAATTTTCCTAACTTTCAATCATCCAAGGTCTGAGTCATCCTCTTCTCCTTTTCTTTGTCTTCTTTTCACCAGGTAACAAAACCCAGTGTATACCTTTAAATAGAGCAGAATCTCAGTATGTGTTTAATGAAACAGATGAATAAAAGAATGAATGAATGCTAGTACTTTGTTCAAAAACAGAAAAAGAAAAATTATATTTACCTTCCAAACTCCTTAGCCTGACATTCAGATTCTTTTTAACCTCATATTTTTAACTTTAATGCTTCCCTAAAAGAATCTTCCATTTCAGCCAGATCCAGAATGCCACACATACACACTTTATCCTCTCTGTTCCTGTAAAACTCCTCTAGCACATCAGGGATCCTATTTCATGAGATTTTCCAGGACACTTTCCATACACATGTCTTCCTCTCTGAACACCTCCAATATGTATCGTCTCCATTTTTATGTTATATTTTGACATTGACTCCTTGGCATCCTGCATATTATTTTATCTATTATCTTTAACTTTTTATGTTTTCCCCTATTCTCCTCAAATGTGCTAATATTCTTATAAATAGAAAAAGATATTACATTTACTGATATCCTCATAGCAATTTGCATTAATGCCTTACATATCAGAGCTCAGAAAATTTTTTTTAAATGAGTGACTAAACAAGATTGTGCTGAGATTATAAAGCAGAAATCTTAGAGCATAGGCCCTGGTCTAATTTCAAGATAACTTTCTAATTTTCTAAACTACATGCAGATTTTTCTATTATTATCAGTGACACCATAGATTTTCATGTTCAGAGAATAAAATATATTATTTCTGTTTGTGGCTTAGTTTGGCTTGCCCAAAAGCAGATGCTGAGCCTAAGATTTTAATACAAATAGTTTATTTGAGAGGTGACCCCTGAAGCACCAGTAGGATATTGGGCAAGTGAAACAGGGAAGGGAAAGAAGCCTATGCAAGGCTTAATGAGCAGGATATCATTGTGAGACTTGGGGCTCTATCCCACTGAGAACATCTGGGATATAATATTGAATATGTCTCAGAGTTGTTTCACCAGGGGTTTAGGAGGCTGGGATATTTATTTACCAACTTCTTTTTGTTACTGGTTAAGCCTCTGCCTGCACTTCACCCCTCAATCAACCTTTTATTAAAAAGCCTTGCATTTAGAAGCCATTGGTAAGCACAGGAATGGGGAGTGCCAAGGACACCAACGGTGTCTGCTGTACCATATATCTCAAAGCATAATTATAAGCCTAACCAGAGAAATGGTATTGACACCAAATACTTTTATAATTTTAATCCTAAAAGAGATGTCATTGGCATTATTTGGAGAACTACACAAGAGAGCAACAATGTAGTAAGTATGTCTACATACAGAAATGGTACCCTGAAAACAAACTGAAAGAAAAGAAAATGATTCTGCCCTATGGCATCCCATCCTTTCTTCCAACTTCAAATCTGCCCTTGGTCTTAGCTTGATTGCCCTAGGATCAAGATGTTGAGGAGCCTGGTGAAAACAGGGACAAAGGACAGCCTGGAAAGACTCCGTACAAAAAAACTGATGCAAGGAGAGCAGAAAACCTGCTGATTTTCTTTGCAAGTTGCAATTGACAGGAAATTAACATTTATAGCATATTAGGCACAAAAGCTTCAAGCCAGGTGGTAGTTATGTTATCTCTAGACAAGCTTCTACATTCCATTTTTCAAAGGTCTCTAAGATAGAAGAACGTGGACTTTTAATTAGCAAGTTTCAATTGACAGAGAATTAAAATTTAACCTATTCATCAATAATTTAAAGATGAAGTTCCTTTGGGCAGTGCTTAGGAAAGGTGGCTGTCAGGAGAGGGGCTGGTAGTTTACACATACCTCACCGACAACACTGTCGAAGCAGGATGCAAGTTTCTTGCAAAGAAAGAAACTTCGGGTCTCTCCAGCAGTAAAGAGAGAGGCTAATTTACCGTTTTCCCATTTAACTCTCGTCTTCCTAAGAATGCTTTACTTGCTAAGATTTTCTATAGAAGTTCCTTATCAGTGACACATTTTCTATATGCAGGTCTCTTGAAGCTTTGGGCTGCCTCTAATGCCTACACACAGATCCTCCTCCATGAGAAAAGTAGAGGGGGGTGGCCACAATTGATTCCCTCCTCTTTGTTCATGGGATTCACCAGATGGAGAAGGACAGAGAGAAGAGGGGCAGTAGGAAGAGAGGAAAGGAGATGGGTTGCAGCACAGACTGTGGGGAGGATGCAAGCAGAAAAATGGAGGAAGAGGAATAAGGTCAACTAGCAAAGCTGGAGCTGGAGTCTCCTGCTGCCTCTATGCCAAATTAATGAGACCCTGCAGTCAACTCTGTGTCCTCATCTCTGGTCTAGAGGAGGCCTCCACATCAGGAGAAGATTCTCTGTGTGCACACTTCTGATGAGAATAATGGAATCTGGAAAAACACCATTCTTTTGGTACATTTTGAACCAAGAGTCTTCCTCTGGGGGGACTTCATAAGATACTGAAGGCTCAAGGATTCCAAACACCTTAAGGTATCCTGAGACATCTCAGTTAAAAGCAGAAATGTAAATCTAAATTTGTTTTATTATTTTTTGGCTCCTGAGATACCCATGTAGAATATTTTGAAAGCTAGTGAATTGCTTGATAGAAGAAAGGTATGTATAGAATATTTGCCCTATGATGATCTTTGGAGAATGTTATAAAGATCTCTGCTTGAGGGGGAAAATGGTGGGATTGTATTTACAACTCAATTTGATAGACCTCCATGTACCTATTATTGCAAAAGTGAGCACAAAACCATCACTGATGCCAGCAAGATCAGAGTCTAGCAGAAAAAATGAGTATAGACCGCTGAGATAATAAAGGTGGCATGCCCCAAATACTTATGCAGGGAGGAAAAAGCACTGCTTTGCCAAAGACATTTGAAAGAAACACCTCGGAAGAGGAATAGAGTGATTATATTGTCAGGTAGACATGGGCTCTGCTTACTTTCCACTGGGTGTCAACCCCAAATCCTTGTTTTCAACAAAGGACCCCATGAACTCACCTAACAAAAGACATTGGAGGGAGTCTGTGCCCTAGGAACTGGCTCTCCATGGGGGTTCTTCCTTTATTCACATTTGTCACTTTATTCTAGAGCCTTCAGATAGCAAATTTCTTTAAACAATGTAATCAACTGATTCACTGAACAGTGAGATAAAATATCATCTTGTTGGTTTGGAGGCTTCCCAACACCTGCCTGACACTTGGACACTTGGAGTATAATATTTACCCAATTTTCCAATGAAGACAATTTTGTGGCTATGCTGAGCAACGGTGATATCTTGATTGCCACACTGTCAGCCAAATCTTGCTTACCTCTCACAGAGATTATGTTCCTTATTGAAATATAACCAATACCCCAGGTACTGGTGCCTGAAGGAGGATTTTGATGGGAAGATCAAACTGAGCTGCCCTGATTTTATCTCCCAAGTTTGTCCTTCCCTTGGTGTTCTCTTCTTTCTAACTTTGCAGCTGTTGTCTCCTGCTAAATCGTTTGTCCGAGTTTGAACACGACCACTTTCCTTTGGTTCTCTTTAGCACTGTACCACCAAGATCTCAAAAGTGCAGAATTTTACTAAATACTAAGGAAGAGAAAATGGGAAATGATTTAAGAAAAATATCTATCTACATAAAATGTAGCTGATTAGATTTTCACCATATTTAGAAGGCATGCTTGCAATGGTCTAAACTTTATAAATAGAGGCTATAAGGTTTTCATCCAGGGCAGCACCTAAAATAAGTAGGCAATGATCTCCCAGACCAGGTGAAACCAAGTCCAAGAGTCCTGTGTAACTGCTGATAAGGAGACATGCCATAGATTACAGAGCAAACAGAACAAACAACAAAAATAGTGTCAAATATGACCTCCAAATGAAAACTCTCAAGAGCAGACATACAAGGCAGTGATACACACTCAAGCTGCGCCCCACACAGAGCATCTCTGTGTAGTCTACTTCAAGGTCAGTGTGGGCAGAGACATATTTATTTAAACAATGGTTAATGATTTTCTTGAACAATGCTGGCAAGCCCAGCTAGTAACAGAAATTTAAAAGCATTTGCACTTAAAGGAACACACTTCTCAGGCTCCCATAGCTAATTCCAGTCTCAAAAACCCTGGGCCATTCCATTCTTTTTTGCCAGAGAGTCTATCAATATTCTTATGCCAAAGAACCGATACAAGTGTCACAGATTCTTGGCTGGATACTTTGCTACTATGCTCACTATTTTCTATTTTCTTTTCTCTGCCACATGGGAACTAGTCTACTAGATATCCTTATTCTTTCATAAGCATGTCCCCTCATCCAGCCACTCACCTGGGGTGTGTCCATTTGGTTTTGCTTCTGTTGTATGACATAAGCATAGACAATTTAAATTCTGGCTCAATGACTCATTAGAACTATGTATCTTGGGCAGATTTTTTAACTTTCTTAATATCTTTGCCTCATCTGTAAAATGGGGCTAATAAGTATCTTACACTGCAGTTTTGAGAAATAAATGAGTTACTTATGTTTAACAGAGAATCCATCATAGCACCCAGCATGTGGTAGGTGCTAAATATATTTCTTCAATGGAACACAGATGCTTTTCTGCACAGAATTGTATAACCCCAGGTTCTAAGGACAGGAAAACATGTTCACGTGTAGGAAATTTTTGTCTCAGTCACTTTTCCTCAGAGAGGCACATCCACTGAATTGCCCAGAGTCATTCAGCTGGTCTCTGGTTTCTAGAGGCTAGCATCACATTTCCTGACTCACTCTATGTGCTGATGTTGGCAATGGGAAAATTCAGTTATAACACGCAGGGCTTGATTTGATTATGTGTCCTTTTAGATTTTATCCAAAACAATGATCATGACTTTTAGGCTTCTATGTTCCATATTCCAAATAACTAAATCTGCACAAGTTATTTCCATTGACAAGAGAAAAATATCTTTATTGGAATGGGTTTAGACTTTCCAGGCATCTGCTCAATCACATACAAGAACACCTCATAATACCAGCACTCCTTTGAAAACTAGAAACAGATCACAAGGTATACTGGGTTAGATAATGTACTCTCCGAAATTCACGTTTACTCTGAGCCTCAGAATGTGACCTTATTTGAAAATAGGGTGTTTGCAGATTTAAATCATTAAATTAAGGTGACATCACACTGGATTAGAGTGAACTTAAATCCATGACTGGTGTCCTTATATGAAGACACAGAGACACACACAAAGGGAAGAAGTTTATGTGATGATGGACTCAGAGATTCGAGTGATGTGTCTACAAGTCAAGGAACACCAAGGATCTTCAACAACCACCAGAATATAGGAGAAAGATATGGAAAAGATTCTCCCTCAGAACCTCCAGAAGGAACCAAACCTACCCACACCTTGGTTTCAGGTTTCTAGCCTCCAGAACTGGGAAAGAATAAATTTCTGTTGTTTTAAGCCACTCAGTTTGTGGTAATTTTTTACAGCAGCCCTAGGAATCTAATACATGAAGTCTTTCACCTTTCTTCATTTTTCCATTTACTTGACTCTCTCTTTCCCAATATCCACAGCCTAAACCATCAGTTTCTCAGTTTGAATATGACTGAAAACTGCAAGGGACATCAAATAAGGATGCCCAGTTGGGCTCTTCCAGAAGGACAATGAGATCAGATGTCAGGCAGGAGTAAAGGGACAAGCCTTAACCACAAACGCAATGGCTGAACAGCACTGGAGAAGCTGAAAACAGAAGAGAAAAGGAATAGAACTCTGATGGAAAGAGGAAATGGGAAGGAGAAAAGTTAGATGTAGAGCCATGTGGATTGAAGTACAGGAACACAGACTCCAGAAAATAAAACAAAGTACAAAAGGACATAATCCTGCCATATGAGAGTTCATGCATTCTAAAAAGATACAATGCCTATCTTAAAATATCTGCTAATATTTTTAGAATATTTGTTTTTAGCAGATTCTCAAAAACCTTTTGAATCATTATCAATCCTGTAATAAGCTCACAAGGGGAATTTCAGGAACTATATTGCCTCTACCACATTTTCAAGTATGGCAACGCAGGTCCTGAGAGAAAGAGAAACACATATGGTTACTGTTCCATATCATCATTTTAAAAATAATACATGTGAAAATTTGTTGCAAACTATAAAAACATTTAAAATATAAGATATTACTACTGCTACTGCCCAGTCCTTTATTCCTAGGTAACTAGGCAGCATGGTACATGGTACATGGAGTCTAGAGTCAGGGAAATAGAGATTCAAATCCTACTGTACACTTATTAAGCTATGTAGAGTGGCATAAATGGAATTGGTAAGTGCTGAGGGAGAGTGGTTCAATTTTATATGGGATGGTCGGGGAAAGCCTCATAAGGAAAGTAATATTTGAGCAGAGATCTGAAGGAAATATGGGATTTATCCCTTAGCTAGATAACAGCCAGTTGTTTATTATTCTCAATAATTCTAGAATTCTCCTGGCATCCTAGGTCCTGTCTAGTTTTGTGGAAGCTGTCTGAATTCTGTGTATGATCTTTGTACATAGCTACATAGCAAACAAAAACATAGCTATCCATTAAAACCTATTGTTCCAAAACATTCTATGTGTTTCTAAGTATGAAATACAGTATGCAATTGCTGATTTTTTTCTAAAAGAGATAAGTTCAGGATGGAAAGACCCTCATAAGGAAAATTGAAAAATAAAATGGCCATTCATGTTGAAAAAAGAAGTTCTCAAACTCTGTAGTTATCCATTTTATTAAGGAAGATCACTTTTTTGTTGTCTTCTTACACTTTTTAGACTGGATGGTGTATTATGAGAGCACATCAGCACTAATGAGAAAATGCACATACCCAGCACATACAAATCAATAGGACACAAGAACTTTCTGCAAAAATACATTTGGGGAATGCTTTTGCCATTTCAGAAGCATGAAAGTAAGTCAAGCCAATATAAATACTTGAAATATATAATTCAATTTCATTGGATTACCAACTTAAGGGCCTACTGACACTTGTATATCCTGGTAACCACCCTTGTCTGCCCCATCAGACAGCTGTTATAAAGTGAATGGCATGAAACTCTGTCTGAGAACACTAGGCTTTTTTTTAATGATAAGGAAATTTAATGTAACTATGACAATAACCTACTAATAATAGAGGGAGATATTTATACATTTAAGTGACTATGGTGGATGTAGTCAGCTATCTACGTGAAGCTCATGCTCCCGGGAGTTGGCAAGTCACTCAGAGAAACAGACATGAGGGTTTAGTCTTGGTCAAGGGAGTGCCCAGTCTCCTCTCAGATGACTGGAAACCAGGAGGGTGCCTTCTCTGGTACAGCCTATTCCTGGGGAACTTGTATTTGTTCCTGGGTATAGTACAGGCAGGACACTGATACCCAAGCTGACTGTGTTCAAGTAACCTTTGATCCCAGAAAAGTATGACTATATTCAAAATGGTGCCCTTTCAAGTAAGTCACATAAATTCCTTTTGCTTATTTTTGTTTCAGAACACTCTCATGGGACAAGGTCTCTTAGGAGGCACATGATAGCTCATAATATAACAGGTTACACCTTGGGACAGGGCAATGGAGGGAAAGGAAATGCAAGAAGACTGGGTCACCCCCATCCTCTGTGGACCATTGTGTTTCAGCTCCCTCTCCCCGCCTGCCATGATGTTCTGTAGTTCTAAGAAAGAAAACAGTTCAAAGACCACAGAAATATAAGTCTCCTTGTATATGGATGCTAAGAAAAACTGTGTATCTATATGAGTGGAAAGAACCAACAGAAGCAGCAAATTTAACTTAGGAAAGAATCAACCATCATTATATACAATGTGTCTGAGATACAACAATGATTTTAAAAGGGAGAGAACAAATGTGAATTGTCACTGGAATGATGTTTCACCAGCATGCATAAATTGTTTTTCCTCCTGCCTCTCCCCATTCTACATAACATCCATGGTGGTAAAGATAAGCTTTGTCAGAGGTGACAGGGTAGAGGGTGGTCAGTGTCATATTTTAGAAGCCAGATTCAGATACGACCCAAGTAGATGAAGCTTTAGGGATTTAATCTTTAAAGAACTGAATATAGAAGGATAAAAAACATAGTGAACAGCCTGAGAATCTCCAGTGGAAATTACAGGTTAGAAACTGAAACTAAAGTTGAAAATAAAACCAGAAGTAATGAAAATGTAATTCTGGGTAGTAAGAGAGAAGAAGCAATGTGACCAGGATGAATAAGAAATATAAACAGTTATTTACCTCGAAGAGTAAAAGTTTTTCAGTGACAAGGAAAGTTGGAGCAAATATTATGAGGTCTAATAATTTTCACTTAGTAAATATTAACTGAATGCCAATCCTGTGCCAGGCACTGAGCTAATTTCTGGGAATAAGTGGTGGACGAAACAGTGGATTTAAAGCATATAGTCAGGGCCAAGGGTCAGGTCATTTCAGAGTAATGCTGAACTGCCCCCAAAATCGGAATGCTTTTCTTTGTACTGTGAGGCCAGAAAAAGCTAAAGTTGGAAGAATGGGCTCAAGCGAAAAACCAGGGTTCCGAGGAAGAACATCCAAAGGCATCTACATAAATTGCATTTATTTCAGGAGCTACACAAACATTTCACAGGGAAAGTACCCTATCAGACCCTGTAAGATAATTTACACAGAAACATTGGGTGGTATTATGCATACATATGCAACATACAGCACATTTTAGCTGTTCACAAAAAAAGGTATATTTATATTTTTTCAGTGTCTGTCCTACAACTTATTTCCTTATGAAAAGCATCTTTTGCTTAGACGTTTCCATAGAGTATTGCTTGATTTTTTTTCTTTCTTTTATATTATTTTTTCCTAAGAAAAATATTTCCCTTAAATGCCAAGTACTTTTTCAAATGGTTAAATAGAAGAACAGTAAAGTTATTGATTAAATGTTCTCTTCTCTTTCTGAGTCTCTTCACTTAGGTTCGAGACTATAAAGAAAATATGGCTTAAGAAGACAAATGACAAAAATACATTTGCAGCCACTTTCATGTCTGAACAGGTTAGGAGGATTTTGTGTCTTGATTCTTCCAAATGTAAATGGCATTCAGACTAAACAAAAGGAAGAAAAAAATAGTCCCCAGGATTTCAGAAATGCTGTAAAAAATCACCCACATCAATGTGGCAGAATAGCTTGCTTAAAAGCCCTTCAATTAGATTCCATTGCTATAAATGGAGGTGAGAAATCAATCACCACAACCTGGGACCAGAAATAATGTCACAATGAATAAATACTATAAGTCGAGCTTGATATCAATAATTTTGAAAGAATGGTAAATTCATTTAAATGAATGGAGCATGTCCAATTAGCATCACAACTCAAGCCCTTTTAGCACACCAATGTCAAGTTAATATTCCTAAAACACCACATTTGTAAGGTCAATAACAAAATCTCATAGCCCTGTCTTCAAGACTGCCAACTGGTTAGATGGCCTTGTCTCTTACTGCTTCCTAACATATTCCACTGCATTCAATCAGATACTCCCAGGGCTTCCCTGATGGTGCAGTGGTTGAGAGTCTGCCTGCTGATGCAAGGGACACGGGTTCGTGCCCCGGTCCGGGAAGACCCCACATGCCGCGGAGTGGCTGGGCCCGTGAGCCATGACCGCTGAGCCTGCGCGTCCGGAGCCTGTGCCCCTCAACGGGAGAGGCCACAACAGTGAGAGGCCCATGTACCGCAACAGTCCCAGGTCAAGGTCATGTGTAAGAAAGAGCTTAATTGTGCAATGCAAAAAGAAAAGGAACTACAATTTTGAAGACTTAATTAGCTTATATTTTCCAACAAGATATGTCTATATAAAATATGTCATAATGGTCCCCAGTCTCCTCTAAACGGTGCTTTTATGGGTGCTTTATCTTCCCATTTGTGTGGTAAATTTTTCAGAGATAAAATTTTCATTTTTAGCACTCCAATGCCTACCACAGTGATGACCACGTTGTTAGTTCTCAATACTGTTGGCTGAATTTTAATATACTACACATTTGCTCCTGCTGAACTGTACTTAAAACATTGAAAATGTGGACAAATGTGTCAGGTGCACAGGTAGTACACATGTGTCTTTCATCTTCTGTTAGTATATATGCTATAGACTGAATGTTTGCGTCCCCACAAAATTTGTATGTTGAAAACTAATCCCCAATGTGATTGGAGGTGGAGTTTTAGGGGGTGATTAGATCATGAGGACAGAGCCCTCATGAGTGGAATTAGTGCTCTTATAAAGAGGCCCTAGAGAGCTCCACCGTGAGGACACAGTGAGAAAACAACCATCATGTAAGAACCAGGAAGCGGCTTCTCACCAGACATCAGATCAACACCTTGATCTTGGACTTCTCAGCCTCCAGAACTGTGAGAAATAAATTTCTATTGTTCTAAGCCATCCAGCCTACAATATTTTGTTATAGTGCCCCTAATGGACTAAGACACATAGATCATTAGATTTACTTTTTTTTTAACTTAAAGAAACTTTGGAGTGATGGCTATGAAATCCCAGCATGGAAATTCCAGGATTTATTCCAACTCATCAACATTTAGAACAAAGTGCCTCCCGGCACATTGAAAAAAACCAAGCAGTTTATGTATGCTTCTACTTTAATGCCATTGTGCTCTGGGTAACCAAGAAATTGAATGTGTTTCCACACAAATAATTCTACCTAGTGAGTCCTCATTACTCTGCAACAATGGAAAGATTCATTGCTATATTTATGACAGACTTATAAGATAAAATTTTATAATGTATTTATAAAATTTTATGTATTTATGTATTTATAAAGTTTCATTTGAAATCGTTGATAATTAGATTTTATGTATTATCATTAACAAGTGGCTTACAGTGCTGGCATCCAAAATAAAGCAAATTTTCCTTTCCACCAACTTGCCTCCTTATTGGCTTTTGAGCGGCGAGCAGCCAGACCTCACTTTCAGTTACAGCAGGAGCGTGCTTGTCATATTCAAGGAGTGGCAAGCAGGCCAGGGTGGTCTAGTGGAGTGAGCAAGGGGGAGAACGATACAGAATGGAAGAATAGGAGATGAGGTCAAAGGGGTGTGGGATGGGAGGAGGCAACCATGCAAGGCCTTGTAGGCATTAGAAGGACTTGGGCTTTTACTCTAAGTGAGATGGGGAGCCATCGTAGGATGTCAAGCAGAGCAGTAACCTGCTCAAACTTAAATTCTTAAATCCTATAAAGCGTTCTGCATCCTGGAAGTAATTTAGAATTCTTGCTTATGAATGTGTAAAATTATATTTTTTAATAAATTTATTTATTTTTGGCTGTGTTGGGTCTTTGCTGCTGCATGTGGGCTTTTCTCTAGTTGTGGCTAGTGGGATTCTCATTGCGTGGCTTCTCTTGTTGCAGAGCATGGGCTTTAGGCACGCGGGCTTCAGTAGTTGTGGCTCGCGGGCTCTAGAGCACAGGCTCTGTAGTTGTGGCACATGGGCTTAGTTACTCCTCAGCACGTGGGATCTTCCCAGACCAGGGCTCAAACCCGTGTCCCCTGCATTGGCAGGCGGATTCTCAACCACTGTGTCACCAGGGAAGTCCTGTGTAAAATTATTGAAACTATTCTTTGATTGTTTAGGAATTGTCAAGTTTTTTCCTTGTTGCTATTGTCACTGCCTAAATATTTTGTCTTTGATCAAAGGGATTATAACAAGTTCTGGGTTCCATTTTCAGTGTATGATTAATTTTTTAATATTTTATCAGCAAATGCACTTAAAATATTCTCAGTGGTATCAAATCTTTGTCCCCTAACAATTGGTTTGTTATTTTCTGAAAGGACCAAAAGTTGTCTGGACTACACCTACATTATCCATTTGAAATGGAAAGTCAAATTATATAATACAGTTTGGTATTATATTGGTTTATTGGTAAATAAACTAAGCAAAATATTCCTTCCAGATATTGGAACAGACTTTGCTATATAATCCATAAGTTGACTCAACAGACAAAACCAGAAAGGATACATTAGTGTGTTATGCATTGAGAATGAAGAGATTAGGATTCTGTTAGAGAAGCCTGGAGGAACTGTGTAACACACGACTGAAATAATTTCCTTTTTTTTCTGTATCCTACAAAAGATCAGGAAATTGTCACTCCTACCTCAAAAACCTGTAAAAGAGGAGCAGGAATAATGTGATTTTTTAAAAGTAATAACTCTCCATTAAATCATTGCAATCTGTTTCACATACATTTGAGGATTAATTTTCTCTCCTCCATAAAATGTGCAGCAAAACCATGGTAGTTTCTTTCTTTCTAAGACACTGGGTGACAGAAGCATTTTTTATCACTGCTTCACTTGTTAACCTACACTGATATTTCTACTTTCATGCTTATTTTTACAGTATTTCAGGGGTGTCTGATCATCTTTCAAATGATTAAGTGATAAGACAATCGAGAGAGAGAGAAAGGGACGTTGACACCAGTCACAGCGGTTGCTTGAATGTGGGAGAACGAAGCAGCTTCTGCTCCCAAATCATAGCAACTGACCAATTCAGTGTCATGGCCAGAACCCAACTGGCTTCACACCAACACCCAATTAGGTTCACACCAACACATCAGCATCCCACTCCCATCAGAGGGACAACTCTTTAGAAGTTGAGTCATGATAATTTAGTCTCCCATATTTCTGTTTTCCATTAACAAAATCAATTTTAATTTAGGTATCAAATCCACTGAAGAAGTAGGTACCTCATATTTGATAACTTTGTTCCATCCACAGCCCTGAGAAACTCCCAGGAGCCTAAGAGAGCCTCAGGGTCACATATGGTGACTCCAGGCAGTAGGTGTCACACCCTGCAGGAGACACATCTAGTTACAAGAATCACCATATTCAGGAAAGCCCAAAGATTTGATGTCCACCTCAGGTACGTAGAGTTTTCACTAGCAAGATCCAGTTTAGAAATCCTGGGTCATTTTATCATAAGCAATTCTGCTTAAAAACATGGTTGACATTTTACCCTGATCAGGTTTGCGGGGGAACAAAGCAGTCAAGTTAACCAAAGGGCAGATCCTGACATGGCAAAGGAAATGGGGTATGGGCAGAAGTGCGGTTTTGAACATATTTGCAACACCTGTGAGACAATCTAATGGCATATTGGCAGTTGGATAGTCCTGGAACGCCTATGAAAGATCTTGACTGGAAATATAAATTTGGGATTTATTTGCATATAGGTAGTGTCTCGTCTAGAGTGAACATATAGAATGAAAGGAGAAGAGGGTACAAGACAAAGCCTAAATCTAATATTTAGAAATCAGAGTAGAGGAGGGCTGAGGAAGAATGGCTCAAGAGGTAGGAGGAAAATCCACTACAGTATCATGTAGCAGAAGCCTGCAGAATAAACTGTCTTCTTAAAGAAAGATGATGTGCTCAACTTTGTGAAATAATGCTGAGATGCTGATTTTAACATTTATGGTGAACTAGAATGAGCATTTTTAGCAGAACAGTGAGGGCAGCAGCCAACTGATTAGAGTAGGAAAAAGAATGGAAAGTGAGAAACTGGAAACAACATGCATAGAATTCTGAGCAAACTTGGCTTTGAGGAAGGTTTATATATGGTGTATCTTATAACCAATTGTATAAAACAGTTGTGGTCTCATCTAAACACCAGTCCCACCTAAAATAGAACTTGTCATATTGTACTTGCTTCTGCTGCTACGAGATTCACATTTCTGGTATTTGTCTTAGTGTTACCTTTCTATCTCTAATACGTGTTTGCAACTTCTTAGGGATCTTTCCAGGGCTTGCTTTCTGGATGCCAAGGCTCCATGTTTTCCCCAGAATTTAAATAACCATAGCACAAGGCTTATATTCCTGACCATGGCAGGTGTCCCTGTACTGCTGTAGCACTGTTAGCTGTAAGCTTCTCTAAACTGTGCATTGGCATTAACCACTATTAGGCTTGGTTTTCCTTGGGCTTCCTTCTTTTCCACCCATCATAGCATTCACTTTCAGAGCTACCTTCCTCTTTGGATACTTGTCCTGTCAAAGAGAATTAAGCTTTCTAAATCCTTGGGAATGCAACAAAATCAGCGACAACACTTTTTAATGTAAAGTTTTTATTAGCAATTTTGCTACAGGCCTTGCTCTAGACACATGCTAAAAATAGCAGTGAGATGATGAAATAAAATGTTTGGGTAAAAATTATATTTACTTCCAGTCTCCACTTTCAAAAGTTTCTCCTTTAGCTTCCACTGGTCATCATTTTTCTAGCTCAGTACCCAGAAGGTGTTCCCAGTCTTAGATTTATGTCTTATGTTTGGGGGAATTCTCAACCATAATCTTTTTAAACTCTGTTCCTCTTCCATTCTCTGTATTTCCTCCTTTCTGAATTTGTAGCACATGTATGTTGGACTTTCTGAATCTTCTATGTCTCCTAGTTCTTTTTTCACATTTTTCTTTTCTATATCTTTGGGCTATGTTCTTCTAGTTCATTAGTCTCCCCTCAACTATTTCCAGTCTTCTACTCAATGCATGTAATTGTGTTTCTCTTTATTTCAATAACTACTAAGTTCTAAGAATTCTAACAGTAATTTTCAATACATCTGCTTTTTTGTTTCATTATCTCTTATTCTTGTTTTATTATCCCCTGTAATTTTCTGGTGTTCCCATTCAATTCTTTATGTTTTAAAAGATATTAAAAGTATTTATTTTATTTTTTTTTTCAGATTCTTCAATGTTTCCTAAGTTGGGGGATGTAAATAGATTCCTAAGCCTGCTAAACTTATTGCATGTTTTTCATCATATTGACATTCTCAGGACCCAAGGAGGTCATCTTTTATGTAAATCCAAAGTAGTTTCATGGAGGCCCCAGCATTGGTGGTGTAGTGATCAGCATTCAGGCCCCGTTAGGGAAACTCAGACGATGTAATGTTCCTAAACTTCAGTTCCTACTTATGCCCATGGGTTTCTCTCTTTTTTCAAAAAGGATTTCTACTTGTGGTCTCCAGAGACTTCCCTTTCCCAGAGTTTGAAATATTTATGTGTTTTCTAAATTTTTATAAGTATTTAACCAGTATTTTTTTATGAGTTTGGACCAGATAGGAGAGGATTTGACATGTGCTCAATTCTCAGTTCACCCTTTGAATCAGAAACCTTGTGTTTGGTCTTTGCCTCAGCTTTGCTTTCAACCCAATAATCAACCAGGGAAATAAAAAAGAAAATTGAGGTTGAGTAGGGAAGTGACTCACAGTCTCTTTAGAGATATTCAACCACTGCATATTCTAAAATGATGCTCTAAGCAGGCATGGGGACCAGGGAGCATTTGTCTGTGGTCTGAAAACTGGACTGGCCATTACAAACCTCTATTCTTAGCTCTGCTCTTGACGTTTGGAATAGTTTGGGGTAAAAGCTGCTGTCTCAGCTCCCTTATTGATGTTTCTTACTAACCTCAAAAGAACATTCCCCTCAATTCAATTTGAAAATATATCTCTGCTATGAAATTGGCTAAGAGTTTTAAAGCCCCAAATTTTCCTATCCCACAAAAACAAGATCTTGAATTAAAAAAAACTACCCAATTAAGTTTTTCCTTCCTTTTCTCCCCTTATCCTTCTACAGACACAAAAGGAAACCCATTACTTTCATGTTTCTCCTTCGATCTCATTAACTGACACTTAAAACAAGTATTGCTCTCTTTCATGCCCTCTTTTTCTAATCTTCTAAAGTGTTGTAGTCTCCAAATAGAATGAAAATTTAAAAAAGAATATGATCTTAAAATACTATGTATAGAATTTAAGGGTCAGAAAATTGTTTTTAAAAATTTCATAGAAAAGTATTTTCAAATATGTAAGAAATTTGAGCACTGGACAGAAAAAGCACATCTAAAAAATGCTTATAAAGTTCATAATTAAATCGGGCAATGTGGGGAAAAAAATTACACGTACTAGAAAAAAATTATTATAGTTTCCTTTTTATAAAACTGCAATAATAATTAAAAAAAAACTTACTATCGATTAAATAACAAGTGAGAAGAAATTAGGGTATATTTTCATCTGTGCCATATTAATATATCATTTTGGTAGGAAAATGTTCTTTCTGTATCATATGTTGTTTTCATTACTTTTCTTAGTGATGTGAGTCATAAATTCACTTACCATATTCTTCTACTCAACTGAAAGGTCTTAGGTGCCAACAGTTTATCCAGAGTTTCTATTTTTTTAAATGCCTTGCTTCTCTTGGGTGAGATGAAGAATGAGAATGGTAGGACAAAAAGTGATGATGGGCTGATAAAAGCTAGTCTGGAAAGATCTCAACAATGGCCTCTTTGGTGTGATCAAGACAGGCAGCTCTGTCCAATGATATCACTAGCGAAGACACTTAAAAATACATGATGAGGAATGAATTTAGATTAAATATGTGTGTTTATCTCTATTCCCAATCCAAACTAAAAAAAAAAAAAAAAAGAGATGTAAAAATTGTAAGAATAATGAGAATATGAAAGGAAACAGAGATATCAACAAATATCTGGATAATGAAAAGTAGATGAATTAATTAATTATAAATAATTTAGAAGAGCAGAGGGAGCTGAAACCCAAGGGCCTGAAGAGAGTATACTGATAAAAAGAAAGATGACAGTGGGGGAAGATGGCGAAAGAGTAAGACGCAGAGATCACCTTCCTCCCTACAGATACACCAGAAATACATCTACACGTGGAACAACTCCTACAGAACACCTACTGAATGCTGGCAGAAGAACTCAGACCTCCCAAAAGCCAAGAAACTCCCCACGTACCTGGGTAGGGCAAAAGAAAAAAGAATAAACAGAGACAAAAGAATAGGAACGGGCCCTGCACCAGTGGGAGGGAGCTGTGAAGGAGGAAAGGTTTCCACACACTAGGAAGCCCCTTCGCGGGCGGAGACTACGGGTGGCGGAGGGGGAAGCTTCAGAGCCGCGGAGGAGAGCGCAGCAACAGGATTGCGGAGGGCAAAGCGATGAGATTCCTGCACAGAGGATCGGTGCCGACCAGCACTCACCAGCCCGAGAGGCTAGTCGGCTCACCCGCCGGGGCAGGCAGGGCTGGGAACTGAGGCTCGGGCTTCGGAGCGCAGGGAGAGGACTGG
The DNA here is from genome assembly GCF_003031525.2 of Neophocaena asiaeorientalis asiaeorientalis. Classification (NCBI taxonomy): domain Eukaryota; kingdom Metazoa; phylum Chordata; class Mammalia; order Artiodactyla; family Phocoenidae; genus Neophocaena; species Neophocaena asiaeorientalis. The sequence continues at coordinate 296,146 of NW_020172731.1, forward strand.
GGTTGGCAGTGTGAACACAGCCTGCAGGGGGTTAGTGCACCATGGCTAGCCGGGAAGGAATCTGGGGAAAAGTCTGGTCCTGCCGAAGAGGCACGAGACTTTTTCTTCCCTCTTTGTTTCCTGGTGCTTGAGGAGAGGGGATAAAGAGCGCTGCTTAAAGGAGCTCCAGAGATGGGCACGAGCCGCGGCTATCAGTGCAGACCCCAGAGACAGGGATGAGACGCTAAGGCTGCTGCTGCCGCCACCTAGAAGCCTGTGTGAGAGCACAGGTCACTATCCACACCTCCTTTCTGGGGAGACTGTGCAGCCTGCCACTTCCCGGGTCCCGTGGTCCAGGGACAACTTCCCAGTGACAGCCTTATTAAAAAAAATAAAACCTTAATCCAAAAAAAAAAACCTCAAAACGCAAATACAAAGAAAACATATTAAAAGCAGCAAGGAAAAACAACAAATAACACACAAGGGAATCCCCATAAGGTTAACAGCTGATCTTTCAGCAGAAACAGCTGCCGCCACCTAGAAGCCTGTGTGAGAGCACAGGTCACTATCCACACCTCCTTTCTGGGGAGACTGTGCAGCCTGCCACTTCCCGGGTCCCGTGGTCCAGGGACAACTTCCCAGTGAGAACGCATGGCGCCACTCAGGCTGGTGCAACGTCCCGCCAGCCTCTGCCACTGCAGGCTCGCCCGGCACTCTGCACCCCTCCCTCCCCCAGGCCTGAGTGAGCCAGAGCCCCAGAGTCAGCTGCTCCTTTAACCCCGTCCTGTCTGAGCGAAAAACAGACGCCCTCAGGTGACCTAAACGCAGAGGCGGGGCCAAATCCAAAGCTGAGCCCCTAGAGCTGTGTGAACAAAGAAGAGAAAGGGAAATCTCTCCCAGCAGCCTCAGAAGCAGTGGATTAAAGCTCCACAGTCAACTTGATGTACCCTGCATCTGTGGAATACATGAATAGACAACTAATCATCCCAAATTGAGGAGGTGGACTTTGAGAGCAAGATTTATTTTTTTTCCCCCTTTTCCTCGTTTGTGAGTGTGTATGTGTATGCTTCTGTGTGAGATTTGTCTGTATAGCTTGCTTTCACCATTTGTCCTAGGTTTCTATCAGTCCGTGTTTTTTTCTTTAAATTTTTTTTCTTAATAATTACTTTTTTATTTCAATAACTTTATTTTTTCTTACTTTATTTTATTTCATTTTATCCTCTTTCTTTCTTTCTTTCTTTCTCCCTCTCTTTCTAATTTTTCTCCCTTTTATTCTGAGCTGTGTGGATGAAAGGCTCTTGGTGCTACAGAAGGAGTCAGTGCTGTGCCTCTGAGGTGGGAGAGCCAACTTCAGGACATTGGTCCACAAGAGACCTCCCAGCTCCACATAATATCAAATGGCAAAAGTCTCCCAGAGATCTCCATCTCAAAACCAGCACTGAGCTTCACTCAACGATAAGCAAGCTATAGTGCTGGACACCCTATGCCAAACAACTAGCAAGACAGGAACACAACCACACCCATTAGCAGACAGGCTGCCTAAAATCATAATAAGTCCACAGACACCCCAAAACACACCACCAGATGACCTGCCCACCAGAAAGACAAGATCCAGCCTCATCCACCAGAACACAGGCACTAGTCCCCTCCACCAGGAAGCCTACACAACCCACTGAACAAACTTAAGCCACTGGGGACAGACACCAAAAACAACAGAAACTACGAACCTACACCTGCAAAAAGGAGACCCCAAACACAGTAAGAATGAATGGATACAAAAACAAGACCCATATATATGCTGTCTACAAGAGACCCACATCAGACCTAGAGACATATACAGACTGAAAGTAAGGGGAAAGAAAGTGATATTCCATGCAAATGGAAACCAAAAGAAAGCTGGAGTAGCAATTCTCATATCAGACAAAATAGACTTTAAAATAAAGACTATTAGAAGAGACAAAGAATCCAGCCTCATCCACCAGAACACAGGCACTAGTCCCCTCCACCAGGAAGCCTACACAACCCACTGAACAAACTTAAGCCACTGGGGACAGACACCAAAAACAACAGAAACTACGAACCTACACCTGCAAAAAGGAGACCCCAAACACAGTAAGATAGGCAAAATGAGAAGACAAAAACACACAGCAGATGAAAGAGCAAGATAAAAACCCACCAGACTTAACAAATGAAGAGGAAATAGGCAGTCTACCTGAAAAAGAATTCAGAATAATGATAGTAAAGATGATCCAAAATCTTGGAAATAGAATAGAGAAAATGCAAGAAACATTTAACAAGGACCTAGACGAACTAAAGTTGAAACAGGCAACGATGAACAACACAATAAATGAAATTAAAAATACTCTAGATGAGATCAATAGCAGAGTAACTGAGGCAGAAGAACAGATAAGTGAACTGGGAGATAAAATAGTGGAAATAACTACTGCAGAGCAGAATAAAGAAAAAAGAATGAAAAGAACTGAGGACAGTCTCAGAGACCTCTGGGACAATATTAAACACACCAACATTCAAATTATAGGGGTTCCAGAAGAAGAAGAGAAAAAGAAAGGGACTGAGAAAATATTTGAAGAGATTATAGTTGAAAACTTCCTTAATATGGGAAAGGAAATAGTTAATCAAGTCCAGGAAGCACAGAGAGTCCCATACAGGATAAATCCTAGGAGAAACATGCCAAGACACATATTAATCAAACTGTCAAAACTGGCCCCCACTCCCACAGGTGGCAGCCATGGCAGCCTGGTAGGTCCCGGGGTCTGCGGGCACTACGCTTGGGAGGCAGCCATCCCCCACCCCACCGCCAGAACTGCCCCGGGTCGGAGAAGGGTTCCGACAACGCCTCAGCTTCACCCTCTGCTCCTCTTCACAGGGAGACCTTAGCGGCTCTGGGCCCGACTCACAGGGCGGACCAGAGGGAGCAGCGAGGCGTCCGGTGAGCAAAGAGTTAATAGCGACAGAGCGGAGGGTCTCGGAGCTTCACGCAGCTGCCTCCGCGGCTGGCCGGCTGAATTTCGTGGACCCAGCTACCGGCTACATGGTGCTCACCCGGCTGGCCCACTTGCAGAGAGGCAGATGCTGCAGGCCTACCTGCAGACACTGTCCATATGGTCAAGTCAATGTTAAAGATCCATCCAAAAAGAAGCAACTCAATTCACATTTTTATGTTTGAGAAGAATTTCATTTCTGTTCTCCATCTAATTCAGCCTTATTAAAAAAAATAAAACCTTAATCCAAAAAAAAAAACCTCAAAACGCAAATACAAAGAAAACATATTAAAAGCAGCAAGGAAAAACAACAAATAACACACAAGGGAATCCCCATAAGGTTAACAGCTGATCTTTCAGCAGAAACTCTGCAAGCCAGAAGGGACTGGCAGGACATATTTAAAGTGATGAAGGAGAAAAACCTACAACCAAGATTACTCTACCCAGCAATGATCTCATTCAGATATATTTTTTTTTTTTTT
>NW_020172731.1:299631-299851 GCF_003031525.2 Neophocaena asiaeorientalis asiaeorientalis
CCCCAAACCTATGGGATGCAGCAAAAGCAGTTCTAAGAGGGAAGTTTATAACAATACAATCCTACCTTAAGAAACAGGAAACATCTCGAATAAACAAGCAAACCTTGCACCTAAAGGAATTAGAGAAACAAGAAAAAAAAAAACCCAAAGTTAGCAGAAGGAAAGAAATCATAAAGATCAGATCAGATATAAATGAAAAAGAAATGAAGGAAATGATAGC
>NW_020172731.1:301015-301251 GCF_003031525.2 Neophocaena asiaeorientalis asiaeorientalis
GAAATCAAGAAAACACTCCCATTTACCATTGCAACAAAAACAATAAAGTATCTAGGAATAAACCTACCTAAGGAGACAAAAGACCTATATGCAGAAAATAATAAAACACTGATGAAATAAATTAAAGATGATACAAATAGAGATATACCATGTTCTGGGATTGGAAGAATCAACATTGTGAAAATGACTCTATTACCCAAAGCAATCTACAGATTCAATGCAATCCCTATCAAACT
>NW_020172731.1:301966-324817 GCF_003031525.2 Neophocaena asiaeorientalis asiaeorientalis
AGACACAGACCTACTAGAGAATGGACTTGAGGATATGGGGAGGGGGAAGGGTAAGCTGTGACAAAGTGAGAGAGTGGCAGGGACATATATACACTACGTAAAATAGATAGCTAGTGGGAAGCAGCCGCACAACACAGGGACATCAGCTTGGTGCTTTGTGACCACCTGGGTGGGTGGGATAGGGAGGGTGGGAGGGAGGGAGACTCAAGAGGGAGGAGATATGGGAACATATGTATTAGTATAACTGATTCACTTTGTTATAAAGCAGAAACTAACACACCATTGTAAAGCAATTATACTCCAGTAAAGATGTAAAAAACAAACAAAAAAAAAACAAATACAAAAAAAAAGAAAGACAGTCATTCCACAGAATGCTGAAAAAGCATAAGATTTAGAAGCACAAGTATCATGGAAGATGCAATGAGGAGACAAGCTGGAAATGAAGGTAACATTAGTCAAAACTCTATGAATCAGAGTAGTTAGGTCTCTTCCTTCCTCCGATATAGCTGGGCAAGGTTTCCACCCCACAGTGGAGGAAGAAAAAAGACTGCTCTGGAGGAATGGATCTAGGAGGGGCATGCGTATGGTGGAAACTGAAGGTGGGAAAATGTCACTCAACAGTGGGAATCCCAGCTCTCTTACTGGTCTAGTTCCCCTAATGTTAGAAGCCTAAACAGACAAAAGACTAGAATATTCTTTTCTGGATAACCTGCAGAGCTTCTGAGAAAAAAAGCAATAAATTCTTCCACAAAACAAGCAGGGAAGATGTCTACCTCGGTGAACAGACGTGCTACCATCTGATCACCTTGGAGTGAATCCTAAGAGTTGATAAATGAACTTCATCCCTAAGCTTCCAACATATATCATCATCATCATCGAACTTACAATAAATCCCTTTGCTCTTTCATTCATAAATATGAGTGCACATCCAAGATCACCAGATATTTGAATGAAGCCTCCAGCATGAAAGAGAGGGACTCAAAACAAATGAGAAAAGGAATCTCTAAGGACACAGACTAATAAGACTTTATATTGTAAAGAAACAGATAAACAAACAAACAAAAAAACAGGAAGGAAACTAGTAAAAAAGCAAAAAGGAAAATTTTGGAGTCCTAAAAACATAAAGTTTATAGATTGAAAGGGCCACCAATTACCCAGCAAAATGAATGAATAAAAGGAAATCATCATCAGAGGTCAAAACTCTAGAGATAAAGAGGAGTTCCTAAGAGGTTACAGAGGTTATTTACAAACAGATCATACACAGGAAGTCAAATGACATTTTATTTCTTAAAAGTAACATTGATGCTAAAAGATAATGCTTCCAAAATTCTGAGTTAAAACAAAATTCCATACCTAGCTAATATATCAATCAATCATGAACATAATATAATGACATTTTCTGACATGCAAGGATTCAAAGCTTTACCCTCTAAATAACTCTTTAATATGTAATGAAGATATATCTTGAGAAAAAGAAGCAGTATATTAAAATGATTAAGGCACAGATCCTGGAATCAGAATCCTGGGTTTGAATATTGACTCTTCCACTTTCTAGCTGTGTGCCATTAAGAAAACTAACTGCTACTTACCTCAAGTTCCTCATCTGTAAAATGGAGATAATAATAATACCTAACTCATGAGCATTCAGTGAGTCCTTGCATGTAAACAGTGCCTGGCACAAAATAAATGCTACATATAACATTATTATCTTTATAATATCATGGAAGATATGGACTTAGTACACAGGATATAGGAAGTTTATCTATCTATATATCTATATATATATATTATATATATATTTATATATATATATATATTTTTTTTTTACACAGGTTCAGAAATGGTAAGTCCAGATAACAGCTGCACATCAAATCTACAGAGTAATCCATACTAGGGCATGAGGTTGGAGGGCTCAGGAATGAGGTGTCCAGGTAAAACTGGACCTGATGCACTGTTTGGAACTGTGAGCATTTAGAAAAAATATTATAAGCAAGTGACAAATCTTTGTATTTGGAACACAATAGCCATAAGCATAAAGAAAACAAAAACTTTAAAAAATGCAAACTTTAACTTTAGTAAAACAAAAAAAACTTTATGAAATATAATCATATTACTTGGCTTAGTAGTAAAAAATAGTTACCTAGTCATAGGAATGTAAATAGCAGCTAATCGATTTAACCAAAAATGGTAATATAATTATAATGAGAGAACAAGGGGTGGAGATGGGAGTCAGTAGGAGTCAGTGAGTAAGTAGTCCTCAAGTATACTATATCAAAAAAGTCAAAAGATGGTGACTAAAACTGACAAATCAGTAAGTATCAATATAAGGTTATTATTTAGAGATAAGGAGGTAAATATCATAAAGTGTAGCTTAAAAGAAGTTAAGAGTGGTTTTTCTCTACAAAAAGGGACAGGGTGGGGACAGCAGACTTCCACTTTTCAGTATAAGCTTTTGTACTATATAATTTTTAGCTATTACTTTGTTTACAAAATTATCATAAAATGATAAAGTAAAAATTGAAAACAATAAATGAAGAGAATAATGGCATATAAAAATGCATACATTCATTCAAACATTATTGAACCCCTACCACAGGCCAGACATTTTAGATCCCGAGTGTGTTAAAATGCATAAAATGATCCTAGGCTTAAGAAGCTCACACACTAGCAAGGAGATTCAACAGAAAATCCTTAACAGGAGACCATTTGATAAATGTGATGATAGGAAATGAATAAAGTAGTCCAGAGAATAGGTGACAAGTCCATTTGCTCTTCCCAGGCAGGTGAATTTTTTAAAACAATGTTTTGAATAGATAATACACACACCTTACAAAAGTCGAAATATCTAAAATGACATAAATGGTAAAATTTAAATCTCCCTCTCATCCTTGGTCTCCAACAAATTTTCACCTCCCAAGGGCTAATGATTGTTACCAATTACTTTGTATTTTTCCAAAGATAACTATGCATTCTGAGCATATATATAAATATATATTCATACATAAGCATTAAAAAAATTCTTGAACACAAATGGCTGCACATAATACAGATTTCTTCACGGTAGTTTTCATTTAAAATACTGTGAAGATCATTCCACATTGGACATATAGAGCTGTCTTAGTATTTTTTTAATGCTTGCAGAGTATTTCATTGTAACATAAACTATTTAAACAGACCCCTCCTGATAGGCATTTAAGTTGTTTCCAATGTTTTACTACTGCAAACAATGCTGAAACATCTTAGTATCAATACATATATCACTTTGCAAGTATACAAGCATATCAGTAGGATACATTCCTAGAAGTGGACTTCCTAGGTAAAAGCAAGTCTCAAAGTAAGTTCATACTGAGAGTGACAGTTAACCTAATGTCAGATTTTAATTGGATAACTTAAGTGAACACCTGCAACAAACCTACATGGACTTCAATAAAATGAGTCTGATCTTGAATCTAGTTGAATCAATAAGGTAGGAACATTTCGTAAAGCACATCTTTGAAGATAAATGAAACCCATCTCTATTTCACTAACCAAGGTTTTGATATTGAGATTGACCTTCAACTTGCCCACGGAATTTAATCTCTCAGTTATAACCCAGGTTAAATACCAATATGATTATTTGTCAGACCTAAACATGGTCTTTCCTATTACTACATATAGAAATATTTGTCAGCAAAACCAAAATGAGGTAGGGCACTTCCCTTTCACATTGCTTTACTTCTTGTTGCCCTCTCTATATAGTTGTGTTTGAATGATTATCCCATCTCCTTCACTATTCACGTGACAACCAAGACTCCAAGCCCCCAGGCTAATTTCAGAACAATGTCACAAAATTAAAACCTGGATCTACTTCTCACTTAAAATGTAAGTTGCTAAATATAATGAGCTCACAACTGAAAGTTTCAAATCAAATGATATACTTAAGCAGGTCCCTGCATAAAGGATGCCTTATCTGGTTACAAAAGATTTACTGTTGAAGCAGTTTGTTTCTTACTTTTTCAAACTCAATGCTTCTGCCATTCTGTACAGTTTAGGAACAGGCAGTTAATTCTGTAAGCACCACTGACTGCATCCAAGCTGCCCTGACTGGTTTCTGAACCATTTGGTAAGTAGAGTGTGGTCTAAGAACTGAATAAAGCATTTATTCTCTTCATTGTCTAATTAAATACCATTTTTCTTATGACCTAAGATTTCCTTGCCTACAAAACTGAGTAAGAGATTTAAGATCATGAAGAAGCATATAAACTATGTTAAATTGTACATGATAGAATTGGAAATGGCTATATTACTGAGTTTTCACTCAAGTGGATTTCTTTAAAGTCCTCAAATAATTAAAGCAGATTCTTAAAAAGAAAATAATTAAACAATCTAGACCATAATTGCTATATAGTAAAATAACATGAATCTCATTCCAGGATAGGCAGGCCGTGTCACTCTCTTTCTGAGAGATGACATTGCAATGGCCCAAAGCTCTGCCTTTTAAGAAGCAGTGAGGGTTTGGAGGTTATAGTTTTGTCAGAAAAGTACCGCATTATTAGAGAGTTGATGATCTTTAGCTTGGTACCAATTTCTCAATACTCAGGAGATTCATTAGCTGACCAAAGAAGGAAAAACTGTTCATTGCAGATACTAATGTATTCATAAGTTACATCTCCATTATTAAGAGATAATTGGTTTATTAAGTGTAAAGAGCAGAATAATTTTTTTGTTTTCCTTTAAGAACACATGTGTTTAGAAAAAACTCACGACTGACCCAAATATCAGCATCAAGATTGTGGATAATCCAAAAAAATAAATGAAACTATAAGCCTCTTCTATCTCCTTCACGATTTGTATGATATTTTATGCCAAAAATTTATTTTTAAATGTTTTACTTTCTAAAGCATTTTCTATTGTCTAAAAAAATCTGCACATGAAGGAAAATATTCTGGATGGCTGGAGAAAATCTGCCTGGTATTAAAAATTAGCATCTAAAGTAGCCATAAAGTGGAAAATGCATTGGTGGGTAATTGAAGATTAACAATATTGCAACAGAATAAAAGAGGAACTTTGACATCTTGGGTATTTAATGAATCAATTTAGAGACATTGGGGTTTCTACAGCACAAAACAAAGTAATGACTTACTCCCTCATACAAAGACAATAAATGTGTGATAGTAAATTTATCATCCTTTCTTGGTGCCAGTTGTGAGCAATACAATGACGGAACTGGTAGTAGAACCATTCCATATTCAGCTTTCCTTAGTAGGGAGAAAGGCACATAATGAAAAAGTCCACAGAAGTAAACTTGTCAACTACTACTGTACAATAATTTGGATGTCACCTTCAGTGGAAACTTGGAGCAAAAGTCCCTTCTTCTTTGTTAATTTCAAACAAATCTGCAAAGTTTTAGAAGTACATGAGTATGAGTATCCTCCACTATCATGGGAATTCTGTACATCAGGATGATATTGTCTCGTGTGTGTGGACCTCTCTAAGTATCTCTTTGGCCAATAAGGCATAACACTCAAGAGATTCCTGGGAAGATCATATTCTTAATTGCTACAGCTTGACAGATGGAATTAATGACATTTTCCCATGTGGTTATATGGCTGTGTAATGATTCATAACACACAAATATATCCACAAAAGATCATGCCATTTCTGCAACCCTCTGAAACTTTCTCTTTATCCCGCTTTGCCTCCTGGTTAATCTGCTGAGAGTAAAATATACTGTTTTGTGGGCTCATTCTCTGCCAAGAATTATGTAAGCCTAATACATTATCTCATTTTAATCCTCCCCACTTTGGGAGAGCATGCAGAAAAGAGTTAACTAGGCATCTTGAGTTTTATTCTTTGAAAGGCCTACCTACAAACTTCACACTTGACTGGTATCTAGGAACTTGGATTTCAGGAGGGTTCCCACCATTTCCAGAATTGATAAGAGTAGCTCCCTGTGCCTAAATTGTTTGTATAAACAATACGGTTTATGTTGAACACCTGCTTTCCTTCTGGGTGTCTAGAGCTTGATACATGCCAGGCAGAGGACACTTACATGATCAGCCTCTAATCAAAACCCTAGGTACTGAGTCTCTTATATACTGCCCTGATTGGCAACATCTCACACGTGTTGTCATGACTCGCTGAGAGAATTAAGCATGTCCTGTGTGACTCCAGTAGGAGAGGACTATTGGAAGCTTGTGCCTGGTTTTCCTAGACTTTGCTCTATGTGCCTTTTCCTGTTATGATTTTTAGTTTGTATCCTTTCACTGTAGTAAATCATAGCTGTGAGTATCACCATATCCTGAGTCCTGTGATTCTTCCTAGTGAGGCACTGAACCTGGGGTTAGTCTCAGGGAACCTGACACAGAGAATAAGTATTATTATTATCCACATTATACAGAGGAGAAAACTAAAGTACAGAAAGATTAAGGAAATCTCAAAGTTCTCATCAAGGCTTTTAGTAAAGGTCAAAAATTATTCTGCAGGACATAACAATGCATAATACCTCAATCTTCCACTGATTCTGACATGGATACAAAATGTAGTTTCTATAGATTTTCCTATTTAACCAGTATTCAGTGACAATGTTCTTTTCATTTCCTGCTACAAAAATTTAATTAATTCATTAAACATATGCATATGTATACAAATGTACTACTAGACACTAGACCAGGAATCAGCAAACTACAAACCACAAGACAAATTTATCCTGCCACCTGTTTTTGTGCATCCTGCATCCTAAGAATGGCTTTGTATTTTTAAATAGTTTAAAAAGACAAAATAATAATATTTTGTGAAATTAAAATTTTGAGAAATTCAAATTTGGGTGTCCATATATGATGTTTTAATACAACACATCCACGCCCATTTGATTACATATTTTTATGGCTGCTTTTGTGCTACGTGGCAGAGCTGAGTAGTTGCATCAGAGATCATATGGCCCTCAAAGCCCTTTACAGAAGAAGTTTGAGATCCCTCCTCTAGACCCGTCATGTTCAAGGCCTCCTCTCCTAGTCAAACTTATGCCACTTGTACTGTTCTCATCTCCCACATATCACTTTTCTATACCTGTCATCCTGAGAAGACTCCCTTTTCTAAAAGCCAGAGCCCATGTTTTATATTTCTGGTCCTGTGAACTTGGAGAAAAATCACTTTTTTCCTCTGGGATTCAATGTCCTCATCTGAAAAACGGGAATAATATTATTATCCTTACAGTAAAATTATGAAAATTAAATGAAATAGTATAGATTAAAAAAATCATTTAGTTCAAAGTAAGAACTCAAGAAATGGTACTTGTTACTGGTATTAGTTGGAGTTTCTATAATAGGTAATAATCCTTTTATCTCTTAGTACAGTACAGTGCTTGTTATAGCTGATTAATAAAAAATCAACAACATACTTCATTAGCATGGCATTATAGAAAGTAACAAGGATGCACTGGGTAGTAGAGAGAATTTGGGCTAGTTATCTACTCTGAGTTTCGGCATCCTTGTTGCTAAATACACCTCTGACAGTACCCGATTCTTTCTGAAGCACACTTCAAAGAATCAGGTACATCTTTTCTCAGATCCTTGGCCTGAAATAGTACTCAGGATCAAGATGTCTCTTCCATGATCCCTAAGATCTAGCCTCCTTGTACCACAGCAACTTCCAAATTCTGGATTTCTCAGCATTGCTGCTTGCTCAGAAAAACCTCATGTAGGTATTAGAAGTCATTTTGAAGAGGCTGTCCTATATCTCAGTGCAGTTTCCTAATTATCCACTACAGACTATCCCTTGCTTTTATCATATTGTAACTGACCTAATTTATAAAGACTCCAGTGAAAAGAGTCTCATTAAAAGCCTTCATCTCTTTAGCAGTCTCTCTTTTATCCCCCAAATGATCTAGGACAAAATGGCCCAATACAACCAGCTGGGAAAATTACAAAGTCACTTGAGAACCTTCTGAAGGGAGCTTACAAGGAGTGGGGTCTCTAAGGACTGGTGACAGACATGCACTGGCCAGAAGTGGGGTTGGGTGTAGTTGCAGGATTAACAGCACTTTAAGAAATGTCTGGCAAAATATAGCACTGGGTCACTACTACTCCACTTTCCCTTACAGAAAAGTTTTAAGAATCCCTGGCCACTGCACTTTGGATTGATGATAGCTGTGATTCAGAGACATTTTATTTTGACCCTTGTGCTTCATGCAAAACAGGTACAATAAAACAATTCTCAATAACAGCATCATTCAATCAATAGTTATCAAGTCTGCTATGTGCAAAACATTGCAACCATGGAGGCTGAATCAGTTAGGTATTCCCATAATAATACTGCGTAACAAATGACTTCAAAATCTCAGTGGCACACAACAATGAGCCTTTACTTCTTCTTCACAAATTTCAAGTGGCTGAGAAGGCTTGACTGCAGACATCAATGGCTTGTGTTGTTCTACTCCACATATCTCTTGGCTTCCTCTTGGGGCTGGCAGGCTACCCAGAGAAAGCTACTATCACAACAATGGCAGAAATGAAAGAGGGAGACCTCTTTAAGACTCAGAACTGGCATACTGTAACTTCTGTCCCTATTCTCGGCAAGTCATATGGCCAATTCTGAAATCAAGAGGTAGGGAAATATCCTCTGCTCATAATGAGGCTACGCCAAGTAGATACAGGAGGCATGAAGGTATTTCAACATTTCAAGCTGCTACAGAGTCATAAGATAAAACAGTCTCCAGGATCCTGGGAAGCATCTAGTCCAACCCTGAAAGTTCAAAGACAAGAACTCTGAACATAAGAAAAGTTCAATTACAGCTAGCCCAAGGAAACAATTTTTTTTGTACCATGGTGAATCATACATACCACGATCTGCCCTCTAAAGGAATAAGAGCTTAGAAAGATTGATTGAAATCACCCATCATAAACAATACTTGGCTGTTAGGCTTTGTTGGCAGGTTAGGTAGCTGAGACAAACCCAGAAGGCAATTGGGGGAAGTTTAAATAGAAAACAAGGAAAGAAAGCTGAGACAGGGGCAGTATCCTGGTGTCCAACTGGATAGCAGGATGGATCATAGGAACTATGATTCAAGGCATAACTTAAGTCCTTTGGAGGATTATGGGGAAAGATAAAAGCTCAAGTCCTATAGACACTTGAGCAGAGAGTATTTGAGGGGAGAGAACTTCCTTCCTCACTTCTGATGTTTCTGGCCTATCTCCACATACTTCTGCAGTCCTCCCCATGAAGGGTGCAGGAAGGACTATCACATTTAGCTTGCCCGTCTCTCAGTAGACACCCTGCCCTACCAGGGAATGTGTTATGTTTTCCTCTCTGCCAGGTGGTGGCAGTTAGAGTCCCTGAGGTTAAGCCAGTTTAATTCTGGGATTTTGTATTAAGAAGCTCATTTGTACCTCATATAAAAAGTTGGAGTAAGACCACCAATTGGATTGAGAAGCTAATCCAAAGCCACTCTTACATTAAAAATTTAGTACACAAGAAAATGAAGCTAAATTAATACTAAGTAACTAAGCCATTGTTCAGAGTCAGCCTTTTATGAAGTGCCTGGAGCTGGGGACCCTATAAAGGGAAACCTGAGAGGTCCCAGTTCAGAAGATCAAGGAATGCAGTGATATGGGATTCCCCAGACTTATTGCTACTCCAATATGAAGTCTTACTTGGCAGTTCTTCTCACCATGTGATATTTTACATTCACCTTATCATTGTTCACTAGGCATAGGTGAAAAGATGGCTCCAGCTGAAACTCTCATTCTCCTAGAGCTCTTATTTACTGTTCTCTCTTGTCTCCAAATATGTTGCTTTGTGTCAAACAACTAATGATTCCTTGACTGTGCCATATTACTTGATAATGTGATGCTTTTTGCATGTATTGACCCTTCTGCCTAGAATTGCCTTGAACTTCCTTTCCTGATAAGAAAACTAATTCTTTGAGACTCAATTTCAGCATTACCTCTATGGTAAATCTTCCCTGTCTACTCCCCTCACTACTTATACATTCCACAGAAGCTAAGCATATCTCTACTTTGGTTTTGTTCATACTGTATTATTATTATTTTAAATATTTGTGCTTTCTCCAGGAAACTATGAACTACTTAAGGATAGAGACTATCTTATTTTTTGTGGGCACAGAACCTAGCAGTGTCTAGTAAATTCTATAAGGTAAATGGTCATTGAATGAGTATAAGGAGGGAGGACATACTGATTTCTTATGACTAATCCTCAAAAACAGTAGCTTCTCCATTTCAGGAGAAGGAAGTCTTTTCCATTTTGGTTTTGCTTTCTTTGAAGTTTCTAATGAAGATAATTCTTCCTATTTTAGTTTGCAGAGGTCTATTTTTCTCTCTGTCATCAAGTATGAGAGGCAAGTGGAAATGGGAGATAAAGCCAAATGGGTCAAAATCCAAGTAGATTTTGGATAGAAACATGGACCCAGAGCACAAGTGGGAGTGTAGGAAAATAACCAGGAGCCAAGATAAATGTCCTTACCTGAATTGGAATATGAGGGACCTAGTAGTGGCTGGGTGGTTTGGCTGGCCTAGAAAAGGCAAGGATTCAGGGAAGATAATTTGCTGAAATGCTGCAGTAGTTAGAAATAGTAATCCCTCAAAAGTCTGAGGGTAATGTTTTGTCATAATTCCAGTTATTACTTTAAAATGTATATCTCAGAAATAACTATATTTCCTTGTCAATTGCATTATTATGAACTTTCATCAAATCTTTAACCGTGGTCATTTTTAAGTCTTTTGTCATTTACAGACAGTTCTGGGTGTACTCTGATGTTTTGCAAAAATGTTCCTATAAGAGGGTTTCATCTTCAAGGAATTCATGGAAAAGACTCTGACAAGTACAGGGTTCTGGTAACTGACTATACTGCTGAACTGAATGAATGAGCATTTTCAGAACTCTAATGGAAAACTGATGAATTCATAAAAGTGCTAACAAAAGATCAAGATGAAAAAATAATTAATTACATGGGACTGAGTGAACTGATGAGGATGATTATAATTTTTGTGACTTTCTGTTTGAATTTTTTTTAAAAAGTAAAAAAAATTCATTCCAATATGCATCAGGTGCAGACAAATACTGGTTGATTCCACTTATACGAGGTACCTAGGATAGACAAATTTATAGAGTCAAAAAGTAGAGTGGTAGATGCCAAGGGGTGGGGAGGGGGTGGGGTGGGGAAGAGGAATGGGGAGTTAGTGCTTAAAAGGGACAGAGTTTCAGTTTGGGAAGGTGAAAAATTCAGGTGATGGATGATGGTGAGAGTTGCACAACAATGTGGATGTACTTAGTGCCACTGAACTGTACAGTTAAATATGGTTAAATAGTATGTTTTATATAATGTGACTTTTACCACAATAAAAAAATTAAAAAAAAAAAGAAGCGGCCAAATCAGGCAGCTTTTATACTTTTTAGACAAAGAAACAATAAATTTGAAAGGAACTGACAGGACAAAGAAATTGAGGTTTCGATGCTTAATTAGGTGCTTTATTAGTAAAGAATTTAAGCAAAGTTTGGGCTTGGGTAATAAATTAGTGAAGAATCAACAAGGTTTGTTTGTAACAAGGATGTTTTTCTACCTCCTAGTACAGGGAGGGCAGCTTTCATATGGGAGAAATATATGCCACTGAGGCATATTTTGGGGGCACCTGCCCTGGGCCCTAACAGTAAAGTCTATCAACTACTTAGCACAGCGTCTAGTACATAATAGGGGCTCAATACATGTTAGTTGTTATTACTAAAAAAAATAAAAAAAACCAAAAGACCACACCATTAAGAAATTATCTTAGGATGACTTGCATATATCATGGCTAAAGACAATATTTAATAATTTAATAATCATGACAAACTGATTATTATTATATCCCCTTTCCATGTGGCCATGTCATTTATTGGTAGTTATTTATTTTGAGTGAGATCACTGGCCATTATTGAGGCCATTTGTACCATCAGTCAATGATGTTTTGTTCTGGTTTTTGGCAGGTGCACAAAGCCTTATATTTGCATTTTATACTCAACATCTGGACTAAGTATTTCCTCACGCTAATCCAGACTTGAGCTTAGGGACTGACACAGATAGATAATAAGCATCCATAACTAATAATAATTCATGAATTTCCAAAAAATAGTTCTGCTATGAATATCATCCAATGTTTGGTCCATTACCAGAACATAATCACACACAGTTAATATCTAGATTAAGAAATCTGAATTCAAATAACTATAATATTTTACTTATCTAGAAGTCACTACTCCTATGAACTTAATTATCTAAAACACCATCAATAACACTTTCAATTATATACCCTGAAAGTACATAAAATAAAAGAACATTTCAGTGATAAAATAAATATAAAATTTATATACTAAAGCTGATGAACTTTATTTAATTAAATGTCCCTCAGAGTCTATTTACTTCTATTCTAAACACAACTGTAATCAAATTAGCTAAATCCCTCTTCAGCTAAGAGAAAATAAACAGCAAAGTAGAAAGAGGTATAACTAGGTGGGGAAAGTTTCTTGAAAATAGGCATAATGAAAAGGCAGCAAGAGAGATCAAACTACAAGAATAAGATTCCTCAAAAAATTAAACATAGAACTAACCATATAAATTAGCAATTCCACTTCTGTGAATAGACTCAAAAGAAGTAAAAGCAGGGACATGAACAGATATTTGTGGAACAATATTCATAGCAAATTATTTACAATAGCCAAAGGTGGAAGCAACACAGGTATCCATCAACAAATGAATGGATAAACAAAATGTGATATATACATCCAAAGCAATACGATTCAGCCTTAAAAAGGAAAGAAATTCTGACATGTACTACAACACGGAAGAACCTTAAAAACATCATGCTAACTGAAATAAGCTATTCAAAAGAGGAAAAATATTACATGAGTCCACCTATATGAAATACCTAGAGTGGTCAAATTCATAGAGACAGTAAGATGAATGGTGGTTTCCAGGGAATGGGAGGAGGGAGGAAGGGAGAGTTAGTGTTTAATGGGTTTCACTAGAGGAAGATAGAAAAGTTCTGGAGATGAATGGTGGTGATAGTTTTCAGAACAATGTGAATATACTTAATGCAACAGACTATATACTTAAAAATGGTTAAAATGGTAAATTTTATGTTGTATGTATTTTACCACATTAAAAAAAGCTAACAATAAAACACAAGAACTTAGAAACATAGATATCTGGTCCAGCAAGTATATGTACAAACAGCTGTGAACATACCAATGCTTTTCCAAATATCTCTTCATGATATATAGTTTAATAATTTATGCTACTACTAATTATAATCCTGTATAATAAAATGGTTAAATTATATTGGTCCTTAGTACTCTGAAAAAGGAGAGAGAGAGAGAGAGAGGGAGGGAGCGAGAGAGAAAATATGGTCCTTAAAAAATTATGCAAAACACTTGAAATTAATCATGGTATTACCCTTATTTTTTATTTTTTGTAACATCTTTATTGGAGTATAATTGCTTTACAATTGTGTGTTAGTTTCTGCTTTATGACAAAGTGAATCATCTATACATATACATATATCTCCTCCCTCTTGCATCTCCCTCCCACCCTCTGTATCCCACCACTCTAGGTGGTCACAAAGCACAGACGTGATCTCCCTGTGCTATATGGCTGCTTCCCACTAGCTCTCTATTTTACATTTGGTGGTATATATAAATCTGTGCCACTCTCTCACTTCGTCCCACCTTACCCTTCCCCCTTCCCGTGTCCTTAAGTCCATACTCTAAATCTGTGCCTTTATTCCTGTTCTGCCCCTAGGTTCTTCATAACCATTTTTTGTTTTTCATAGATTCCATATGTATGTGTTAGCATACAGTATTTGTTTTCCTCTTTCTGACTTACTTCACTCTGTATGACAAACTCTAGGTCCATCCACCTCACTACAAATAACTCAATTTTGTTTCTTTTTATGGCAGAATAAAATTCCATTGTATATATGTGTCACATCACCTTTATCCATTCATCTGTCGATGGATACTTAGGTTGCTTCCATGACCTAGCTATTGTAAATAGAGCTGCAATGAACATTGTGGTACATGACTCTTTTTGAATTATGGTTTCTCAGGGTATATGCCCAGTAGTGGGATTACTGGGTCATATGGTAGTTCTATTTGTAGTTTTTTAAGGAACCTCCATACTGATCTCTATAGTGGCTGTATCAATTTACTTTCCCACCAACAGTGTAAGAGGGCTCCCTTTTCTCCACACCCTCTCCAGTATCTATTGTTTGTAGATATTTTGATGATGGCCATTCAGACTGGTGTGAGGTGATACCTCATTTTAGTTTTGATTTGCATTTCTCTAATGATTAATGATGTTGAGCATTCTTTCATGTGTTTGTTGGCAATCTGTATATCTTCCTTGGAGAAATGTCTATTTAGGTTTTCTGCTTATTTTTGGATTGGGTTGTCTGTTTTTTTTATACTGAGCTACATGAGCTGCTTGCGTATTTTGGAGATTAATCCTTTGTCAGTAGCTTCATTTGCAAATATTTTCTCCCATTCTGAGGGTTGTCTTTTCATCTTGTTTACGGTTTCCTTTGCTGTACAAAAGATTTGAAGTTTCATTAGGTCCCATTAGTTTATTTTTGTTTTTGTTTCCATTTCTGTAGGAGATGGGTCAAAAAGGATCTTGCTGTAATTTATGTCATAAAGTATTCTCCCTATAGTTTCCTCTAAGAGTTTTATAGTGTCTGGCCTTGCATTTAGGCCTTTAATCGACTTAGAGTTTATTTTTGTGTATGCTGTTAGGGAGTGTTCTAATTTCATTCTTTTACATATAGCTGTGCAGTTTTCCCAGAACCAATTATTGAAGAGGCAGTCTTTTCGCCACTGTATATTCTTGCCTACTTTATCAAAAATAAGGTGACCATATGTGTGTGGGTTTATCTCTGGGCTTTCTATACTGTTCAATTGATTTATATTTCTGTTTTTGTGCCAGTACCATACTGTCTTGATTACTATAGCTTTGTAGTATAGTCTGAAGTCAGGGAGCTTGATTCCTGCAGCTCTGTTTTACTTTCTCAAGATTGCTTTGGCTATTCGGAGTCTTTTGTGTTTCCATACAAATTGTGAAATTTTTTGTTCTAGTTGTGTGAAAAATTCCAGTGGTAGTTTGATAGGGATTGCATTGAACCTGTAGTTTGCTTTGGGTAGTAGAGTCATTTTCACAATGTTGATTCTTCCAATCTAAGAACATGGTATATCTCTCCATCTGTTTGTATCGTCTTTAATTTCTTTCATTGATGTCTTATAGTTTTCTGCATACAGGCCTTTTGTCTCCTTAGGTAGGTTGATTCCTAGATATTTTATTCTTTTTGTTGTAGTGGTAAATGGGAGTGTTTTCTTAATTTGACTTTCAGATTTTTCATCATTAGTGTATAGGAATGCCAGAGATTTCTATGCATTAATTTTTTATCGTGCTACTTTACCAAATTCATTGATTAGCTGTAGTAGTTTTCTGGTAGCATCTCTAAGATTCTCTATGTATAGTATCATGTCATCTGCAAACAGTGACAGCTTTACTTCTTTTATGATTTGGATTCCCTTTGTTACTTTTTGTTCTCTGATTGCTGTGGCTAAAACTTCCAAAACTATGTTGAATAAGAGTGGTGAGAGTGGGCAACCTTGTCTTGTTCCTGATCTTACTGGAAATGCTTTCAATTTTTCACCATTGAGAACGATTTTGGCTGTGGGTTTGTCATATCTGGTCTTTATTATGTTGAGGTAAGTTACCTCTATGCCTACTTTCTGGTGGGTTTTTATCATAAATGGGTGTTGAATTTTGTCAAAAGCTTTTTCTGCATCTATTGAGATGATCATATGGTTTTTCTCCTTCAATTTGTTAATATGGTGTATCACATTGATTAACTTGCATATATTGAAGAATCCTTGCATTCCTGGAATAAACCCCACTTGATCATGGTGTATGATCCTTTTAACGTGCTGTTGGATTCTGTTTGCTAGCATTTTGTTGAGGATTTTTGCACCTATGTTCATCAGTGTCATTGGCCTGTAGTTTCCTTTCTTTGTGACATCTTTGTCTGGTTTTGGTGTCAGGGTGATGGTGGTCTCGTAGAATGAGTTTGGGAGTGTTCCTCCCTCTGCTACATTTTGCAAGAGTTTGAAAAGGATACATGTTAGCTCTGCTCTAAATATCTGATAGAATTCGTCTGTGAAGGCATCTTATCCTGCGCTTTTGTTTGTTGGAAGATTTTTAATCACAGTCTCAATTTCAGTGCTTGTGATTGGTCTGTTTATGTTTTCTGTTTCTTCCTAGTTCTGTCTTGGAAGGTTGTGCTTTTTTAAGAGTTTGACTATTTCTTTCAGATTGTCCATTTTATTGGAATAGAGTTGCTTGTAGTAATCTCTCATGATCCTTTGTATTTCTGTAGTGTCAGTTGTTACTTCTCCTTTTTTATTTCTAATTCTATTGATTTGAGTCTTCTCCCTTTTTTTCTTGATGAGTCTGGCTAATGGTTTATCAATTTTGTTTATCTTCTCAAAGAACCAGCATTTAGCTTAATTGATGTTTGCTATCATTTCCTTCATTTCTTTTTCATTTATTTCTGATCTGATCTTTATGATTTCTTTCCTTCTGCCAACTGTTTTTTGTTCTTCTGTCTCTAATTGCTTTAGGTGTAAGGTTAGGTTGTTTATTTGATACGTTTCTTGTTTCTTGAGGTAGGATTGCATTGCTCTAAACTTCCCTCTTAGAACGGCTTTTGCTGCACCCCATGGGATTTGGACCATCGTGTTCTCATTGTCATTTGTTTCTTGGTATTTTTTGATTTCCTCTTTTATTTCATCAGTCATTTCTTGGTTATTAAGTAATGTATTGTTTAGCCTCCATGTGTTTGTATTTTTTATAGATATTTTCCCTGTAACTGATATCTAGTCTCATAGCATTGTGGTTGGAAAAGCTACTTGATATGATATCAATTTTCTTAAGTTTACCAAGGCTTGATTTGTGACCCAAGATAAGATCTATCCTGGAGAATGTTCCATGAACACTTGAGAAGAAAGTGTATTCCATTGCTTTTGGATGGAGTGTCCTATAAATATCAATTAAATCCACCTTTTTTAATGTGTCATTTAAAATTTGTGTTTCCTTATTTATTTTCATTTTGGATGATCTGTCCATTGGTGAAAGTGGGGTGTTAAAGTCCCCTACTCTGATTGTGTTACTGTTGATTTCCAATTTTATGGCTGTTAGCATTTGCCTTATGTACTGAGGTGCTTCTAGGTTGGCTGCATAAATATTTACAATTGTTTTATCTTCTTCTGGGATTAATCTCCTGATCATTGTGTAGTGTCCTTCATTGTCTCTTGTAATAGTCTTTATTTTAAAGTCTATTTTGTCTGATATGAGAATTGCTAGTCCAGCTTTCTTTTGATTTCCATTTGCATGGAATATCTTTTTCCATTCCCTCAATTTCAGTCTGTATGTGTCCCTAGGTCTGAAGTATGTCTCTTGTAGGCAGCATATATATGGGTCTTGTTTTTGTATCCATTCAGCCAGTCTATGTCTTTTGCTGGGAGCATTTAATCCATTTACATTTAAGGTAATTATCAATATGTATGTTCCTATTACCATTTTCTTAATTGTTTTGGGTTTGTTATTATAGGCCTTTTCCTTCTATTGTTTTTCCTGCCTAGAAAAGTTCCTTTCACATTTGTTGTAAAGCTGGTCTGGAGATGCTGAAATCTCTTAGCTTTTGCTTGTCTGTAAAGTTTTTAATTTCTCCATTGAATCTGAATGAGATCCTTGCTGGGTAGAGTAATCTTGCTTGTAGGTTTTTCCCTTTCATCACTTTAAATATGTCCTGCCAATCTCTTCTGGCTTGCAGAGTTTCTGCTGAAACATCAGTTGTTAACCTTATGGGGATACCCTTGTATGTTATTTGTTGGTTTTCCCTTGCTTTTTAAAAATATTTTTTCTTTGTATTAAATTTTTGATAGTTTGATTAATACGTGTCTTGGCGTGTTTCTCCTTGGATTTATCCTGTATGGGACTCTCTGGACTTCCTGGACTTGATTAACTATTTCCTTTCCCATATTAGGGAAGTTTTCAACTATAATCTCTTCAAATATTTTCTCAGTCCCTTTGTTTTTCTCTTCTTGTTCTGGGACCCCTATAATTAGAATATTGGTGCAATAGTTCAAAGTTCTCTGAGACTGTCCTCAATTCTTTTCATTCTTTTTTCTTTATTCTGCTCTGCAGTAGTTATTTCCACTATTTTATCTTCCAGGTCACTTATCCGTTCTTCTGCCTCAGTTATTCTGCCATTGATTCCTTCTAGAAAATTTTAAATTTCATTTATTGTGTTATTCATCATTGTTTGTTTGCTCTTTAGTTCTTTTAGGTCCTTGTTACACGTTTCTTGTATTTTCTCCATTCTATTTCCAAGATTTTGGATATCTTTACTATCATTACTCTGAATTCTTTTTCAGGTAGACTGCCTACTCCCTCTTCATTTGTTTGGGCTTGTGGGTTTTTACCTTGCTCCTTCATCTGTTGTGTCTTTCTCTGTCTTCTCCTTTTGCTTAACTGACTGTGTTTGGGGTCTCCTTTCCACAGGCTGCGCAGTCCATAGTTCCCGCTGTTTTTGGTGTGTGCCCGCAGTGGCGAAGGTTGGTTCAGTGGTTTGTGTAGGCTTCCTCATGGAGCAGACTGGTGCCTCTGTTCTGGAGTATGAGCCTGGGTCTTGTCTTTCTGGTGGGAAGGACCATGTCCAGTGGTGTGTTTTGGGGTATCTGTGACCTTCTTATGATTTTAGGCAGCCTCTATGCTAATGGGTGGGGTTGTGTTCCTGTCTTGCTAGTTTTTTAGCATAGGGTGTCCAGCACTGTAGCTTGCTGGTCATTGAGTGGAGCTGGGTCTTAGAGTTGAGATGGAGATATCTAGGAGAGCTTTCACCATTTGATAATACGTGGATCCAGGAAGTCTCTGGGGGACCAACGTCCTAAACTTGGCTCTCCCACCTCAGAAGAACAGGCCTGACACCTGGCCAGAGCACCAAGACCGTGTCAGCCACACGGCTTTTCCTCCTGGCGTCTCCTGGGTCATCAGAACCCCAGCTCCTGTCAGCATGGACACAGCCCCGTGTTGTCCTGAAGCCCAAACCCCAGTGAGTCCAAAGAAGACTCCGCTCCTGTCAGCAGAGACAGTGACTCTGGCATCCCAGCCCAAGCTCTGGCAGTGCTTGAGACAGAACTTCTTCAGTGGCGCACAGAGCCAAGCATGGTATTATCTTTAAAAGGGCAAATTCTATAACTTAAAAAAGTGACCCTATGAGTGCATTACATATAAATGTTAGCTAATATTTACCAAAATATCTAACACACTCCCTAAAATTATAGAAAACAATTGTTAAAGTTGTTTCCGCATGCTACTTTTTTTTAGTGAAGAAAAAAAAATCTAGTAAAATGTATTTCTTTCATTTAATTTCCTATTAAAATATTGTCAAAGTTTAGGAAAGTGCATGTGTTATGACTGTCAGCAAATGTCACAGTGCAATCAAATCATTTTAGAGAGACTGGAGCCAAAGCTCTGTCATATTCTATTCTGAACTTTAGTAGAAAAGAGGTTTTCAGCAGGAATAAAAATGGTTTTTGCCCAGACATTAGCCAAGAAAAATCCCTTGAAAACAATATTCTGGGAATGGCTCTAAATTCTCGATAGAAAAGCAATCAAAATCAAAATGCCATCTCCCACGGTCAAAGGCCAATGTGTCAACCATTGGGAGACTCTCAGTAGTGTCCTTCTGAATATAACATTGGGATTCAAAGTTCCATTAGGCCTTTGTGAGGCTAATGTAGCTGCTCTCATCATCTTTTTCATTTATAACATTTGCTTTTTTCTCATCGTAGAAGATGGTATGATGACATTTTGCAGGGAGTAGGGTGTGAAGGGAAAACACAACTTGGGGTTTAAGGCATA
Source organism: Neophocaena asiaeorientalis asiaeorientalis (assembly GCF_003031525.2). Classification (NCBI taxonomy): domain Eukaryota; kingdom Metazoa; phylum Chordata; class Mammalia; order Artiodactyla; family Phocoenidae; genus Neophocaena; species Neophocaena asiaeorientalis. The sequence continues at coordinate 321,918 of NW_020172731.1, forward strand.
AAGCAAACTTTTATTCTCACTCTTGCTGAATTTAATTCCATTAGCTTTGGTGTTTTACTAGTTTAAGTATTTAAGAAAATATCTGAGTACATTTTTAAAGTGATAGCATAATGGAAAAGTAGGTTAAAACATTAAAATACATAAATACTGATTGTTTTTGAAAGGGCTTAAATAAATATGCACTTAAAACAAAACAGAAAAAGATCATTTATAATTGTCAATGAAGAGAATCCTGGAAAAACGGTGAAGACTGCTACTCAAGACCTAGGAGCTTTATTCTGGATATAAGACCTAATTAAAAAAAAAAAAACTTAGACTTTGAAACTTGACAGCTCTCTGTCTTCATCACCTGATACCTCTTTGAGTACCTCTCTGTTTGCACATCTGTGAAATGGGAGTAGTATTGACTGCACAGGGTTACTACAAGGGTTAGAGTTAATATGTGTAATTGATTGTCAGAAGGCAGGCCCTTGATAAATGGCAGTTATTACTATGATCTTTTCCTATGATATTGCTGCAATAGTACTTTTATCTGGATCTCCTGAAACTGTACTTCTGCCTGTGGGAGAGCTTTCCAGCCTACTGAAAATGAATCAGTTTATACTTTTGGAATCACATATAAGAAGAAAAACCAACAACTGTCTTTAACCTCTAAAACAATTTCCTTCAGACTCTTGGGATGCAGGGTGCCCCTAAAACTCAGCAAATGCCCTCCAACTAGAACAATAGCTTCCAAAAGGGCCAGGCAAAAAGAAAGATAGTACTTTATTACTACCCTGGTCAGTGACTGAAATTGAGGATGCAGGCAAATAGTGTAATATGATGATTGCAAGCAAATGTGGCTGGAAGGAGGCTGTAAAAGAAACTGAGATTGTGCATGTGGGACAAGGTTAAAGAAAGAGAGAACAGCTTCTAGGATGAGCGCCTCAGTCACAGCCTGCCCTTCTCCTGAGTTTTGGCATGAAGAGAAAGGAATGAGCTCACAAAAACATCCCTGTGAAAGATGGAAAGGTCAGGCCTTCATCTAGATATTGGAACTATCTAAAATAAAGCCTGAAATTTTCACTATTTAATTGGCTATGCAGGGCCAAGCCATGTGACCAATAATCTAAGAGTACTCATGGGAGCATGTGACGGGTCCCAACCATTGTGCTCATTTTCTTCATTTTAAAGTGAAAACAAAAAGTGAAGTCCTCCAGAAGAAATTGTTAGGACCTGGAGCTCAGATATTTTAACAAAAATCCACGTGATTCCCCTGGTTTAGGTGAATTCTTCCAAAGAGTCTTTTTCTCTGTAGTTGTTTATGGTCTCCTTGCTACCACTAAAATGGAATTACCTAATCTAGCTTGTCTACCTCCATTTCCAGCCCCTAGAACAGCCTGGAACATGTTTAGTATGTAATTTCTGAATGAATGAATACTGATCTTGTCCAAGTTATAATATTCACCCAAGAAGAGAAATTGTCCTTGGGAGGTAACTCTGGGTGACGTGAATCCTAAATGTTCACAAACCCAGGAATATGTTTCCAATACAAGGAATTTGAAAGCATCCCTATATTATTTCATTAACCCTTACCAGCACGGTACTTAAGAGGACAAACTACATTCGTCTGATAGTACACTAAAGAAACAGAGACCTAAGAAGGTAATGTAATTTGGCCATCTACAATCAGTGAAATCATGAATGAAATAAGAAGAGGGAAAAGGAAGATTATTAGCCTCATAGCCAGAAGCAATGCTGAAGAAGATGCCCTTTCTTGGTGTTAGAGCCTCAAAGAATTACAAACACTGCAGAAAACTGTATAGCAAGCCTCCAGGAGCTTATTTCAAAACCCATAAAACTTGATCTGACTGGGCAAATTTTTTCTTCCCACTTGTGGTTAAAAAAAAAAACTATAGTTCCCTCCGCCATCACGGAACTGCCCCGGAGCCCGAGGGGAGGTCGGACTCACTGAGGCTGCCGGCTCTGGGGGGGGCCACGGTGGCCAAAGCCGCGACAGTCGTGGGGATGGCGGGCCGGTTGTATCCCCAAGTAACTTAAAGACAAAATGGAAAAACAAGGAGGTTTGTGCCTGAGATCATATTGATGTGAAACCACGGATGGCCACCTTGTACCAGGTGTTAAGATTCTGGGAGGACGAAGGGAAGATGGCGAAAGAGTAAGACGCGGAGATCACCTTCCTCCCCACAGATAGACCAGAAATACATCTACACGTGGAACAACTCCTACAGGACACCCACTGAACGCTGGCAGAAGACCTCAGACCTCCCAAAAGGCAAGAAACTCCCCACATACCTGGGTAGGGCAAAAGAAAAAGAAGAAACAGAGACAAAAGAATAGGGATGGGACCTGCACCAGTGGGAGGGAGCTGTGAAGGAGGAAAGGTTTCCATACACTAGGAAGCCCATTCGCGGGCAGAGCCTGCAGGTGGCAGAGGCGGAAAGCTTCGGAGCCGTGGAGGAGAGCACAGCAAAAGGGGTGCGGAGGGCAAAGCGGGGAGATTCCCGCACAGAGGATCGGTGCCGACCGGCACTCACCAGCCCGAGAGGCTTGTCTGCTCACCCGTCGGGGCGGGCGGGGCTGGGAGCTGAGGCTCGGGCTTCGGTCGGAGCACCGGGAGAGGACTGGGGTTGGTGGCGCGAACACAGCCTGCAGGGGGTTAGTGCGCCAAGGCTAGCCGGGAAGGAGTCCGGGGAAAAGTGTGGACCTGCCAAAGAGGCAAGAGACTTTTTCTTACCTCTTTGTTTCCTGGTGCGCGAGGAGAGGGGATTAAGAGCGCTGCTTATAGGAGCTCCAGAGACGGGTGCGAGCCGCGGCTATCAGTGCAGACCCCAGAGACGGGCATGAGACGCTAAGGTTGCTGCTGCCGCCACCAAGAAGCCTGTGTGCGAGCACAGGTC
>NW_020172731.1:324916-325167 GCF_003031525.2 Neophocaena asiaeorientalis asiaeorientalis
GCAGGCTCGCCCCGCACTCCGTGCCCCGCCCTCCCCCCGGCCTGAGTGAGCTAGAGCCCCCGAATCAGCGGCTCCTTTAACCCCGTCCTCTCTGAGCGAAGAACAGACGCCCTCCGGCGACCTACACGCAGAGACAGGGCCAAATCCAAAGCTGAGCCCCGGGAGCTGAGAGAACAAAGAAGAGAAAGGGAAATCTCTCCCAGTAGCCTCAGAAGCAGGGGATTAAAGCTCCACAATCAACTTGATGTACC
>NW_020172731.1:326978-329857 GCF_003031525.2 Neophocaena asiaeorientalis asiaeorientalis
GGCCCAGACATTAGCCAAGAAAAATCCCTTGAAAACAATATTCTGGGAATGGCTCTAAATTCTCGATAGAAAAGCAATCAAAATCAAAATGCCATCTCCCACGGTCAAAGGCCAATGTGTCAACCATTGGGAGACTCTCAGTAGTGTCCTTCTGAATATAACATTGGGATTCAAAGTTCCATTAGGCCTTTGTGAGGCTAATGTAGCTGCTCTCATCATCTTTTTCATTTATAACATTTGCTTTTTTCTCATCGTAGAAGATGGTATGATGACATTTTGCAGGGAGTAGGGTGTGAAGGGAAAACACAACTTGGGGTTTAAGGCATAAAGCAAACTTTTATTCTCACTCTTGCTGAATTTAATTCCATTAGCTTTGGTGTTTTACTAGTTTAAGTATTTAAGAAAATATCTGAGTACATTTTTAAAGTGATAGCATAATGGAAAAGTAGGTTAAAACATTAAAATACATAAATACTGATTGTTTTTGAAAGGGCTTAAATAAATATGCACTTAAAACAAAACAGAAAAAGATCATTTATAATTGTCAATGAAGAGAATCCTGGAAAAACGGTGAAGACTGCTACTCAAGACCTAGGAGCTTTATTCTGGATATAAGACCTAATTAAAAAAAAAAAAACTTAGACTTTGAAACTTGACAGCTCTCTGTCTTCATCACCTGATACCTCTTTGAGTACCTCTCTGTTTGCACATCTGTGAAATGGGAGTAGTATTGACTGCACAGGGTTACTACAAGGGTTAGAGTTAATATGTGTAATTGATTGTCAGAAGGCAGGCCCTTGATAAATGGCAGTTATTACTATGATCTTTTCCTATGATATTGCTGCAATAGTACTTTTATCTGGATCTCCTGAAACTGTACTTCTGCCTGTGGGAGAGCTTTCCAGCCTACTGAAAATGAATCAGTTTATACTTTTGGAATCACATATAAGAAGAAAAACCAACAACTGTCTTTAACCTCTAAAACAATTTCCTTCAGACTCTTGGGATGCAGGGTGCCCCTAAAACTCAGCAAATGCCCTCCAACTAGAACAATAGCTTCCAAAAGGGCCAGGCAAAAAGAAAGATAGTACTTTATTACTACCCTGGTCAGTGACTGAAATTGAGGATGCAGGCAAATAGTGTAATATGATGATTGCAAGCAAATGTGGCTGGAAGGAGGCTGTAAAAGAAACTGAGATTGTGCATGTGGGACAAGGTTAAAGAAAGAGAGAACAGCTTCTAGGATGAGCGCCTCAGTCACAGCCTGCCCTTCTCCTGAGTTTTGGCATGAAGAGAAAGGAATGAGCTCACAAAAACATCCCTGTGAAAGATGGAAAGGTCAGGCCTTCATCTAGATATTGGAACTATCTAAAATAAAGCCTGAAATTTTCACTATTTAATTGGCTATGCAGGGCCAAGCCATGTGACCAATAATCTAAGAGTACTCATGGGAGCATGTGACGGGTCCCAACCATTGTGCTCATTTTCTTCATTTTAAAGTGAAAACAAAAAGTGAAGTCCTCCAGAAGAAATTGTTAGGACCTGGAGCTCAGATATTTTAACAAAAATCCACGTGATTCCCCTGGTTTAGGTGAATTCTTCCAAAGAGTCTTTTTCTCTGTAGTTGTTTATGGTCTCCTTGCTACCACTAAAATGGAATTACCTAATCTAGCTTGTCTACCTCCATTTCCAGCCCCTAGAACAGCCTGGAACATGTTTAGTATGTAATTTCTGAATGAATGAATACTGATCTTGTCCAAGTTATAATATTCACCCAAGAAGAGAAATTGTCCTTGGGAGGTAACTCTGGGTGACGTGAATCCTAAATGTTCACAAACCCAGGAATATGTTTCCAATACAAGGAATTTGAAAGCATCCCTATATTATTTCATTAACCCTTACCAGCACGGTACTTAAGAGGACAAACTACATTCGTCTGATAGTACACTAAAGAAACAGAGACCTAAGAAGGTAATGTAATTTGGCCATCTACAATCAGTGAAATCATGAATGAAATAAGAAGAGGGAAAAGGAAGATTATTAGCCTCATAGCCAGAAGCAATGCTGAAGAAGATGCCCTTTCTTGGTGTTAGAGCCTCAAAGAATTACAAACACTGCAGAAAACTGTATAGCAAGCCTCCAGGAGCTTATTTCAAAACCCATAAAACTTGATCTGACTGGGCAAATTTTTTCTTCCCACTTGTGGTTAAAAAAAAAAACTATAGTTCCCTCCGCCATCACGGAACTGCCCCGGAGCCCGAGGGGAGGTCGGACTCACTGAGGCTGCCGGCTCTGGGGGGGGCCACGGTGGCCAAAGCCGCGACAGTCGTGGGGATGGCGGGCCGGTTGTATCCCCAAGTAACTTAAAGACAAAATGGAAAAACAAGGAGGTTTGTGCCTGAGATCATATTGATGTGAAACCACGGATGGCCACCTTGTACCAGGTGTTAAGATTCTGGGAGGACGAAGGGAAGATGGCGAAAGAGTAAGACGCGGAGATCACCTTCCTCCCCACAGATAGACCAGAAATACATCTACACGTGGAACAACTCCTACAGGACACCCACTGAACGCTGGCAGAAGACCTCAGACCTCCCAAAAGGCAAGAAACTCCCCACATACCTGGGTAGGGCAAAAGAAAAAGAAGAAACAGAGACAAAAGAATAGGGATGGGACCTGCACCAGTGGGAGGGAGCTGTGAAGGAGGAAAGGTTTCCATACACTAGGAAGCCCATTCGCGGGCAGAGCCTGCAGGTGGCAGAGGCGGAAAGCTTCGGAGCCGTGGAGGAGAGCACAGCAAAAGGGGTGCGGAGGGCAAAGCGGGGAGATTCCCGCACAGAGGATCGGTGCCGACCGGCACTCACCAGCCCGAGAGGCTT
>NW_020172731.1:329884-331193 GCF_003031525.2 Neophocaena asiaeorientalis asiaeorientalis
GGGCGGGGCTGGGAGCTGAGGCTCGGGCTTCGGTCGGAGCACCGGGAGAGGACTGGGGTTGGTGGCGCGAACACAGCCTGCAGGGGGTTAGTGCGCCAAGGCTAGCCGGGAAGGAGTCCGGGGAAAAGTGTGGACCTGCCAAAGAGGCAAGAGACTTTTTCTTACCTCTTTGTTTCCTGGTGCGCGAGGAGAGGGGATTAAGAGCGCTGCTTATAGGAGCTCCAGAGACGGGTGCGAGCCGCGGCTATCAGTGCAGACCCCAGAGACGGGCATGAGACGCTAAGGTTGCTGCTGCCGCCACCAAGAAGCCTGTGTGCGAGCACAGGTCACTACCCACACCCCCCTTCTGGGGAGCCTGTCCAGCCGGCCACTGCCAGGGTCCCGGGATCCAGGGACAACTTCCCCGGAGAGAACGCACGGCACGCCTCAGGCTGCTGCGACGTCACGCTGGCCTCTGCTGCCGCAGGCTCGCCCCGCACTCCGTGCCCCGCCCTCCCACCGGCCTGAGTGAGCTAGAGCCCCCGAATCAGCGGCTCCTTTAACCCAAGGTTCTGTCCATTTAAAAACCATTTTTTTCTTAATAATTATTATTATTTTAATAACTTATTTTATCTTTCTTTCTTTCTTTTTTTCTTCCTTCTTTCCCTCCTTCCTTCTTTCCTTCCTCCCTCCCTCATTAAAAACACTCTAGATGGGATGAACAGCAGAATAACTGAGGCAGAAGAATGGATAAGTGACCTGGAATATAAAATAGTGGAAATAACTACTGCAGAGCAGAATAAAGAAAAAAGAATGAAAAGAACTGAGGACAGTCTCAGAGACCTCTGGGACAACATTTAATGCACCAACATTCGAATTATAAGGGTTCCAAAAGAAGAAGAGAAAAGAGAGGGACTGAGAAAATATTTGAAGAGATTATAGTTGAAAACTTCCCTAATGTGGGAAAGGAAATAGTACATGGAGAAATTAAAATCTTTACAGACAAGCAAAAGCTGAGAGAGTTCAGCACCACCAGAACAGCCTTACAACAAATGCTAATGGAACTTCTCTAGGCAAAAAACACAAGAGAAGGAAAAGACCTACAGTAACAAACCCAAAACAATTAAGAAAATGGGAATAGGAGCATACATATTGATAAGTGTCACATATCAAGACTTGGTAAATTTAAGAAAATTGAAGTTGTATCAGGTATCTTTTCCGACCACAACGCTAGGAGACTAGATATCAATTAGAGGAAAAGATCTGTAAAAAATACAAACACACGGAGGCTAAACAATACACTACTTAATAATGAAGTGATCACTGAAGA